>NC_056747.1:1020658257-1021031973 GCF_019279795.1 Protopterus annectens
TTCTTTTAAAATTCAAAAAAAACCCTTTGTAAAATTTTTTCCAAATTTTTTTTTAAAATCACCTCCTTTTTTGATTTTAAATTTTTTTTAATCAAATTAAATAAAAAATTTTTATAAAAAATATAAACTTGTTAAAGTTGGTGCATTCTCTACTGTGCATATAAACGGCACTACTTATTTTACATTTTCTAATGTCCTTAGTATGCTCTAAAATTCTTTCATGTAGGGTTCTCACGGTTTTCCCTATGTAGAATGCTGGACATGAAATACACATTGCAATGTATGCCATATTTCTAGTTTTGCAGTTACATCTTTCTGGACATTGCAAACTTCTGCTGTATGTCACTATTTCTACGTAGGGTCCACCACGAATAGATCTACATGTACTACAAAATCCACATTTACTCATTTTTGAGACACAGGTCTCAATGTGTGGCTCTTTCGCCCTTTCTAATATTTCCTTAATTAGTTCTTCCCCTACTAAATACCACCCTGTGGGATGATCCCAACTTTTCTTTTAATGCTTGATCAAAGACAGTATTCCATGCATTGTTTACTGCTTTTGCTAACTTGTGGGCATCTTGATGGTGAGGAATAACCATGACATCATTTTTAGGTACCCCACAATCTTTAGCTGTTCCACTGTTTATTTCTCCCTTCAAAATAAGGAGAAACCTGGAATTTCTGTTTCTCATAACTTCTCTCTTAACTGATAATATAACAGCAGTGGATAACCTTTTTCCTTGAACATTCCTACAAGTTGTTGTTCTTCTTTCGGCTTTTCCCTGTTAGGGGTCGCCACAGCGGAAATCGGGTCCGCTAATGATTGGCAGTAGATTTTTACTGTGCCAAGGTGCCATTTCGACACCCAACTTTCAATGAAGGCACGCCCATTCATGCAGGTCTTTCGAATGCCACTTGACCGCAGGGAGGACATGCAGACTCCACACAGAAGGCGCTCCAGCTGAGAATCGAACAGGAGAACCTCTTGCTGTGAGGCGACAACGCTACCGCTGCACCACCGCGGCTGAACATTCCTACAAGTAAATACATTTTTTCTTTAAACTTGTCTTCATTGCTTACTAATCTGGACAGTCTGACCATTTGGCCTTTAACTACACTTTTTTTTATGGAAAGGGTGGCAGCTATTGTAATGTGGGAGCATACTGGCATATGTCTCCTTTCTATAAATAGTGGAGGATAGTGCCCCAGTATTTGGATCTTTAGTTAACTTTATATCCAAATAATCAATTTCTTTGTCATGCACCTTATATGTAAACTTTAAAAAGTTTGTTGACCTATTGAGAAAATCCATGAATGCCTTCACATTTTCCTGCCTACCTTTCCAAACAATCGATATGGTGCCTTGCCCTGAATATATGTGTAAAACATATGCCGTATTGAACATGACATATGGAAAGTGGTTTTGACACAAAGGTATTATGAAAGTCAGACATCTGCATTTAAGCTTGACACGATTGAAAAAAGCCTACATTTAAGCAAATGCAGTTAACTGACAAGATCAAGAAAATATCTGTTAGTGAAGGTAACTGCAAGTGCTCTTGGCTAAACAAAGTCATTAGTGGTAACTGACAGAAATCAGTAAAGGTACACTAACTGAGAAATATAAAAGTCATTATTGGTTCTGGCTTCTAGACTTGACAGTAAAGGTAAATGAAGTTCTGTATTTACCAGAAAGTACAGTTGTGTACACTTACCATAAATGCAGGCGTTCGAGTGTATTCACTGTTGCAGTCACCACACTTGGGTTATCTGCCTGCAGGTAGCCCTCAGTCTGCCTGAATACCAGAGACTTAGTATTTCTGCGTCGGATGCTGTCGCTTCTTCCATGACGTTAGGTCGTCAGGGGTATAAAATAGGCAGCCGACACCATTACATCAGTTTTTCTTGCCCCAAATGTCAGGAGCCCCCAAATAGGGAGCTGGTATATGGTGGTGAACACCACCAGTAAAAAGTAAATACCAATACCATTAGGAATGGCCATAGAGAGGAGAGGTAGAAATCCAGGGGGCTGGAGGGAGGGAAACCAGGACTGCAACGGTGAATACACTCGAACATCTACATTTATGCTAAGTGTACATAACTGTACTAAGTTCTTCGTGTTTCACTATTGCAGTCATCACATTTGGGTTGATTCCCAAAGCTGAAGACGGGTGGAGGCAGTCAAGAAGTGTTAGGGCTGGCTAGTAGGCCTTGCAAGACTGCTGTAGCAAATCCAGTCCTGGACTTAAAAAAGATAGGCAAGTGGTAATGCTTGCTGAAGGTGTGTACTGAACTCCAGGTTGTAGCTTCCAGAATGTCCCTGGTAGGGACTCCCCTGAGAAATGCTGTACAGGTGGAAGTAACCCTAGTGGAATGTGTTCTGATCCCCTGTGGGGTAGGTTTTCCATGGTACTTGTAGCAGAAATGGTTGCAGTGTGCTATCCATTTGGAAATAGTTTGTTTTTAAATGGCCTTATCCTCTGCCCCTGTAGCAAAGCTGACTAGCAGCTGGTCAAAGTTTCTGAAAGGCTCAGTCCTGTCAAGGCAGAACCTGAGCTGTCTGTACACGTCCAAGGAGTGCAGGATCCTTTCCCTTTTATTCTCAGGATTAGGGAAGAAGGTTGGCAAATGGACGGATTGGTTTAGAGCCACACTGGACACCACCTTAGGCATAAAGGATAGGTTAGTCCTGAGGAAAACCCTGTCAGCATGGAAAATAATGAAGGGTTCCACAGCCATCAGTGCCTGTAAATCAGACACTCTTCTAGATGAAGTTATGGCTAAAAGCAAAGCTGTTTCCAAAGAGAGGAATTTTAACTCTGTTGAGGCAGCAGGTTCAAAAGGGGGAAGCGTGAGCTTTTCCAGTACAAAGTTAAGGTTCCAGGCAGGGGTGGGCGCTCTCCTAGGGGGCCTTAAGTTGTCAGCCCCTCTCAGGAACTGTTTGATGAGAGGGTGAGAAAAATAGAGGTGGCTCAGTATTATAATGAGCTGACATGACAGAGGCATGAATCTTAATGGAGGAGAATGACAAGCCTCTGTGGAGTAGCTCTGCTAGGTAATCCAGGATTAGAGGTAAGGAGGGCACTGCTGTGTCCTTCCCTTGAGACTGATTCCAACAATATCTTTTCCACTTTTCAGCACAGGATTTCTTAGTACTAGGCCTTCTGGCTTCAAGAATGAAGTCCAGCATCTGTTTGCTGAGGCTTGCTGGTGGGGTATTCAAGGGATAAGCCAGGCTGCAAGGTTTAGGGTTTGCAATTGTGGATGCAAAATCTGTCCTCCTGCTGAGACAGCACGGTAGGAGTCTGGTGAAGGTGCCAGGGTGGCACTGTTGTCAGGCTAAGAGTGGGTACCAGTGCTGGCGTGGCCAGTCTGGGGCAATAAGAATTGCCCTTGGCCTGTCCTGTTTTATCTTGAGTAGTACTCTTGAGAGAAGGGGCAGAGGGGGGAAGGCATAAATTGAGAGGTTTTCCCATTGAAAGGATAGGACATCCACCTTCCAGGCCCTGCTGTGAGGGTTCCTGGTGCAGTATTTGCTCAACTGGTGGTTCTCGGGGGAGGCAAAGAGGTCCACCTCTGGATCAGAAGGTTTAAGGTGTTGGGCTCCAATTTCCACTCGTGTCGGTCTAGGAGATTGCTGCTTAAGTAGTCTGCCAGTGAATTTTGTTTGCCTGGCAGGAATTGAGCTTGTAGATGCACTTGGTTGCTCAAGGCTGTGTTCCACAGGGCCATGGCTAACCTGCAGAGTGGGTAAGAATGGGTTCCCCCTGCTTATGTACCACATAACTGTGGTGGTGTCTGTTTTTATAAGCAGTTGTCCTGGAAGGATTAGGTATTTTAAGGCTGTTAGAGCATTCTGTACAGCTAGCATCTCTTTTCGATTGATGTGCAGGAGAATTTGGCCTGGGCTCCAGTGGCCCTGAATGCATATGTCTGCCATGTGAACCCCCCATGCAAAGTCTGATGCGTCTGTTGTCAGGGTTTGGGCGGTGAGGGCTTGAGTGAAAAGCAGTCCCTTGTTGTGGTTGCATGCTTCTGCCCACCAAAGGAACTCTGTCCTTAGACAAGGTATGATAGAAATGACTTGTTTCCATGTCCTGAGAATGTTGGCACCAAAGACTTTTAAGTACCATTGAAGTTTCCTCATATGCAGTCTTGCATATGGAATTAGCAGAATACATGAGGCCATGAACCCTAGGGCTTGCAGTATTTTTCTTGCAGAAAGCTGGTTTCTCGTGGCCATTTGTTTGAAGTAGCTTGTCAGAGAGACCTGTTTTTTGAAGTGAGAAATGCCATCTGGGAAGCTGTGACCAAGCTTGCTCCCAGGAATACAATCTTTTGACTGGGTACCAGTTGTGATTTATTTTCGTTGATGCTGTACCCCAAGGAAGTGAGAAGGCTTTTTACAAATGCCAGGTGCTGAAGTAGCAATTCCTGACTGTCTGCCTGAATCAGGCAGTCGTGCAAGTATGGGAAAATTTCGATATTTCTCTGCCTGCAGTATGCACTGGCTGGAGCCAGGCATTTTGTGAATACTCTGGGCGCAGTAGATAAGCCAAAGGCAAGTGCATAGAAAGTACAGTTTTGTACCTACCATAAATGTAGATGTTCGAGTGCTAATACAGCTGCAGTCATAACAGATGGGTTTTCCTGCCGTCAGGCGGGTCCTCGGTCGGCCGAATTCCAAAGTCTAGGTCCGGCGTCAGATGTCGTCGCTTCTTCCCTGACGTCAGTGCGACAGGGGTATGAAAGAACCAGCCGACGCCATTTTCTTCAGTTTTTCTTGCCCCAGATGTCAGGTGCCCCCAGAAGGAAGGCAATACATAAATGTATGTAATAATGCAATGCAATATAATCAAAAAACAGTAGTTGCAAGCAAATACACCATAAAAGAATACCCCAATCAGGTTGTATGAGGAGGTGTTAGCCATTAGGCCTGTCCCAAGAGGGGAAGGAGGGAGGGAAACCTAGACTTCAGCTGTATTAGCACTCGAACATCTACATTTATGGTAGGTACAAAACTGTACTATGTTCATCGTGCATACAGCTGCAGTCATAACAGATGGGTAGAATCCCAAAGCTAAAAAAGGGGTGGTAGGCACTAGGTGAAACTAGGAGGAGCCAGGATGCCCTGCAGGACTGCAGTGGCAAAGCCTGCTCTAGATTTTGAGTATAATGGTAGGTGATAGTGCTTGGAGAAAGTATGTACAGAACTCCAAGTGGCAGCTTCCAAAATATCTTTGGTAGGAACCCCCCTGAGGAAAGCTGCAGAGGTAGCTGTGGCCCTTGTGGAGTGAGATCTGATGCCTGCAGGTACAGTTTTACCATGAAAAGAGTAACAAAAGCATATGCAGTGGGCTATCCATTTTGAGATTGTCTGTTTGGAAATGGGCTTCCCTTGAGCTCCTGTAGCATAGGACACAAAGAGTTGCTCTGATTTTCTGAAAGGCTTTGTTCTGCCCAAATAATAACGTAGCTGTCTGTAAACGTCCAAGGAATGTAGTAGTATCTCCCCTTTGTTTTGAGGATTAGGGTAAAAGGTAGGTAAGTGGATAGCCTGATTCAAGGCTACCCTTGATACTACCTTTCGCATAAAGGAAGGATTGGTTCGTAAGGAAAATCTGTCCTGATGGAAAATGATGAAAGGCTGCACAGCCATGAGGGCTTGTAGTTCCGAAACCCTGCTAGCTGAGGTGATAGCCAGCAGGAAGGCTGTTTTCCAGGACAAATATTGCAGTTCTGTTGAAGCAGCTGGCTCAAAAGGAGGTAAGGTCAGTTTTTCTAGAATGAAATTGAGGTCCCAAGCAGGTACTGGTTGTTTCCTTGGGGGTTTTATATTCTTAGCCCCTCTGAGGAACTGTCTTAAGAGGGGTGAGAGAATAAAGGAGGATCAGTGTTGTATTCTGCAGAAATGGCTGAGGCATGGATTTTGATGGAGGAGAATGAAAGTCCACTGCTTAGCATCTCAGCTAGGTACTGTAATATTTGAGTTAAATTCAGTATTCCAGGATTCTGACCCTTTTTCTCATTCCAGGCACAAAACCGTTTCCATTTTGCGGAGTAGGCTTTTCTAGTAGAAGGTCTTCTGGCCTCCAAAATGACATCCTGCACCTCCTTGGAGAGTAGGGTCTGTTGTGATTTTAAGGAATCTTCCATGCGGCTAGACTGAGTGTTTTCAGCTGACTGTGAAGAGTTTTGAAGTTGTGCTGAGTCAGTAGAAGAGGCATTAGAGGCAGGATCCATGGTGGGGAATGCGTCAGGCTCCTCAGGAGTAGGTACCAGTGTTGTCATGAGAATCATCTTTGGTCTGTCTACTCTGGTTTTTAATAGAACTATGGGCAGCAGAGGAAGAGGTGGAAAGGCATAAACTGTCATTGTTGTCCAACTGAAAGAGAGTGCGTCCACTTTCCAGGCCTTTGGATGAAAGGTCCTTGAGCAGAATTTTGCCAATTGGTGATTTCTGTGGGAGGCAAAGAAATCTATGTCTGGCCTTCCCCATGCTTGAATTATCTTTGTAAAAACTTGAGGATGCAACTTCCATTCGTGTGGATCTGTCAAATTTCTGCTTAGGTTGTCTGCCAGCGTGTTTTCCTTGCCTGGCAGGTACTGTGCTTGAAGTTCGATTTGTAATTCCAGAGCCATGTTCCAAAGAGACATGGCTAGCCTGCATAGGGGGTATGAATGGGTTCCTCCCCGTTTGTTTATGTACCACATTACTGTGGTGTTGTCTGTCCTTATCAATAGCTGGCCTGGATGTAGTAGGTCTTTGAAAGCTATAATAGCATTTATTAATGCTAGCATTTCCTTTTGATTGATGTGTAGGTGCTTTTCTTTTTGGGACCATTTGCCCTGAATGCACCGATCTGTCATGTGCGCCCCCCAGGCATAGTCCAAGGCGTCTGTTGTGATGACCTGATTTGCTTGAGGCTTGCAGAATGGGAGACCTGTGTTTCTTTGGCATGCTTGAGCCCACCACAGGAATTCCTTTTGAAGACATGGAATCAGTGGTATTATTGTTTCCAAACTGTGGCTGTGTTGAGACCATAGGTTTTTTAGGTACCATTGAAGTTTCCTCATATGCAGCTTTGCACATGGGATTAGTAGGATGCAAGATGCCATGAATCCCAGAGCCTGCAGGATTTTCCTTGCATTCAGCCTGGTGAAAGTTGCCAGTTTTCTGAAGTATTGAGTTAGTTGCCCTTGTTTCTCTGGCGCGAGGTAGGCCATCTGGGTGTTTGTATCCAAGCTGGCACCCAGGAAAATTATTGTTTGAGAGGGTATTAGCCTTGATTTCTTTTTGTTGACTGTGTATCCCAGAGAATTCAACAACATTATTACAAACGCCAGAGGTTTCAGAAGTATGTGCTTGCTGTCCGCTTGGATCAGGCAGTCGTCCAAATATGGGTATATTTGTATCCCTTGAAGTCTGCAGTAGGCAATTACTGATGCCAGGCATTTCGTGAACACTCTGGGCGCAGTAGATGAGCCAAATGGCAATGCAGAGAATTGATAATGTGTTGAACCTGCAAGAAATCTGAGGTATCTTCTGCAATCTTGTCTGATTGGGATATGCAGGTATGCCTCCTTGAGGTCCAAAGTTACCAGCCAAGACTCCTTGCCCAGCATGGGAAGAAGCTGCTGTAATGTGAGCATCCTGAATTTTGGCACGAGTAAAAATGTGTTTAGGATGGATAGGTCCAAAATAGGTCTCCAATCTTTGCCCTTCCTTGGTACCTGGAATAGTCTGGAATAAAAACCTTGACCCTGTTCTTGTGCAGGTACCTCTTGAATAGCTTTCATGTCCATGAGATCTGAAATTTGTTTTTGTGCCTCTGCCCTTTGATTGTGTGGCAGGTTTGGCATGCCTCTCATTTTTGGAAGGGTGTGAAAGTGGAATCTGTAGCCTTTGTCTATAATGTCCAGGATCCATTTGTCTTTTGTGACAATATGCCAATTTTTCGAAAATAATGCCAGTTTCCCGCCTAAAGGTGCTGCCATTTGAGCCTTGCTTGGCATGCAAAGGGGAAAGTCATTGGTTCTGCTTTCTGAATGGCTGTGAACTATCCTCACCACCTCTTTGTGTAGGTGCTTGCCATTGTCTGCCTCTAAACGATCCTTGAGATTGCCCTCTACCCCTAGGGCGCCTGTATCTACCTCTTTGGGGTCTGTCCGTGGCTGGAAAGGACCAATTTTTTGAAGGCCAATTTCTACTGAAACATGGAGGTTGTACCTGTAAGAAATCTTTCACTGTTTGCATTGATTTTGCCTTTTCCTCCATTTTCTTTAATACCTCCTCAGCTTTAACACCAAACAATACATCTTTTTGCAGAGGTGCATCTAGTAATTTAGCTTTGACATAATCTGGTAAGGTTTGCTCTTTGAGCCAAGCATGTCTACGTATGACTGATCCTGTAACAGTAGCTCTACATGAGGCCTCTAAAGCATCAAAACCACATTGCAAGGTATGTTTACCCACTTGATCTGCACTATGTAACAAATTCTGCAACTCCTTCAAGTCTGGTTGTTCAGGTTGTGACATTTTGCTTTTCAACTGTGATAACAGAAACTGTTGGTACTTTAACATATGGAACTGACAGTTTAATGCCCTCATAGTTAAGGTGGCCGAGGTGTATACCTTTTCCCCCACCTTCCTAAACCTCTGGAATCTCTCTCTGAAGGTAATGGATTTTTAGCAGTGGAGGCCTTAATTCCCTTGGGACCCTGTGAAATAGTTTCTGGGTCAGCCGCATGGCTTTTGTATGGGAATTGGTGTGAATCAGGAAACCGGTAGTACCTGTCAGGCTTGACTGGAGCTGGAGGTAAAGAATCTGGGTTACGGCAGGCCTCCGAATACACATCATCTAGTATGTCTAAGACAGGAGGTATAGCCAGAGGCCTGTGCTGAGGGAGCAAGAGGAAATCCCTAAGCCTTTTCTTGGAGTCTGAGTACTCTTGGCCTTCCCAGTGGAAGTGTTCCCTCAAGGTATGTAAGGTTTCCCCAAAAGAGTAATCCTCAGGGGGGGGGGAGACAGAGGGAATGGACTCCTCTGCATCAGAATCTTCAAAAGGGGAGTATGAATGTTCCTGGTCTTCAGAATGTTCTGAAATAATGGAGGCCTGGTCCGAGGAAGGGATTCCCTCCTCCACTCTGGGCCTTTTGTCCGGGGGTTGAGAACCCCTGATAAGAGTAATCAAATCCTCAGCCATTTTGAGCATCTGCTTTTTAGGCATGGGGCCTTGAGAGGGGCCCTGTGGAGCTTGTCTTTTAGTATGCATGGCTGCTTTAGACTTAGTGAAAGCCTTGATGTAAAAAGAAGAGGAAGGCCTGAAGACACCTTGAGAGGTGGCAGGCCTGTCTAAACTCTGAGTTTCACCGCCAAGAGTGGCTTCGGTATCTGTAGGCGGGGTGTGGGCCGAAGAGCCTGCGACCTTGGGCACAGAAGACACCGCCAATGAAGTGTCATCGGTAGTCAGGGGCTGCGTAGGCGCCTCGCTGAGAACCGGACCACCTGTAGTCAGCTTTGGCGTGGTGTCGGTAGAAGTCGCGGACCTCGTATGTCGGTCCTTATCTTTGCGTCTTTTACACAAAACTGGAGTCGGAGTATCCGACGACATAATGTAATTAAACTTTTTGCCAAAATAGTGTTGGGCGAACTCCGCCCGATGCTTAATAGTGCATCTGTTGAATGTAGCACAAAAACGACAGGCCGAGACGTCGTGGTCTGGGCCTAAGCAAGGAATGCAGAGGGAATGAAAATCCTTATGCGGTATTTGCTTCCCACATGAAATGCAATTATTAACTTTGTCTGACATCGGTCTGAGGCAAGAAAAGTTTCCCCAAAGGGGTACTTAGCTTTAAAGAAGACTTCGGTTGAAAAATATTTGTAATCTCAGGAGCTGGCCGACCGGCACTTGCGAACTGCTTCTGCTTCGGGCACCGCGCGGCAAGAAAGACTGAAGAAAATGGCGTTGGCTGGTTCTTTTATACCCCTGTCGCACTGACGTCAGGGAAGAAGCGACGACATCCGACGCCGGACCTAGACTTTGGAATTCGGCCGACCGAGGACCCGCCTGATGGCAGGAAAACCCATCTGTTATGACTGCAGCTGTATGCACGATGAACATCTGACAGGGCATAGAGCCTGCCCTGAAACAGACATTTCCTGCATGACTCCCTTATGGGGATGTGCAGATAAGCTTCTTTTAAGTCTACAGTGACTAACCAGGCATCCTTGGTAGCACAGGGAGAAGCTGTTGCAGGGTAAGCATCTTGAATTTTGGGATCACCAGAAAGGTTTTGAGAATTGAAATATCCAGAATTGGGCGCCAAGAGACCTCTTTTCTGGGCACCAGGGAAAGTCTGGAGTAGAAACCCTGACCCCTTTGTTCTACTGGAACAGGTTGAATAGCTCTGATATTGAACAGGGAAAGTACTTGCTTTTGAGCCTCTGCCCACTGGTTTGGAGGAAGGTCTGGAAACCCTCTTGGGATTGGCAGTGAATGGAAGCAGAATTTGTACCCCTGGGATACAATGTTTAGGACCCATCAGTCCTGAGTAATGGACATCCAGTTTTTTGCATGAAGGGCAAGTTTTCCTCCTAGGGGCACAAGTAACTGGGCATGGCTGGGAAGGATAATCGAAAAATCATTGTGAAATTTTTCCATAAGGGGCGGCTTACCACTTCCTGTTTTTGGGGTGGGGACACTCCATTGTTTAGATCTCTGGATACCCTGAGACTGTAGTCTAGGTGGCCTGTTTCCCTGGGTCTGGTCTGGGAAGGCCTGGAAGGGGCTGGAAAGGACCAGTTTTTAGAAGGCCAATGCCTACTGAATTTAGGTGGTTGCACTTGTAAGAATTCTTTGACAATTTGCATAGATTTAGCTTTTTCTTCCATCTTTTTAAGAACGTCTTCTTCTTTGGTACCAAACAAACAGTCCTTATTTAAAGAAATGTCTAGTTACTTGGATTTGACATGATCTGGCAAGGTTTGTTCCTTCAGCCAAACATGCCTTCTCAGTACAGACCCAGTGACTGCAGCCTTGCAAGATGCTTCTAGGGCACCAAAGCCACACTGCAAAGTATGCTTACTAACTTGGTTTGCAGAATGCATTAGCTCTTGTAAATCTTTATTTTCTGCACAATCTGGAAATACAATTTTTTGTTTAATTAGTTCCATAACATGTTGCTGGTACTTCAACATGTGAAACTGGCAATTCAATGCCCTGATGGCAAGAGTTGCAGAGGTATATACTCTTCTTACCCCATTTCTCTAAAGGTCTGGAATCCCTGTAGGAAGGGGTAGGATTTCTGGCTGTAGTAGCCTTAATACCTTTAGGTCCCTGGGAAATGGTCTGTGGATCCGCAGTAGGATTCTTGAAGATACATTTTTGGGAATCAGGTACTCTATAATACCTTGTCAGGTTTGCTAGCGGCCGGGGGTAATGAATCTGGAGTAAGACTGGATTCCATAAAAACATCATCTACAACATCCAGGACAGGGGGTATAGCTAGAGGCCTGTGCTGAGGCAACTCTAAAAATTCTCTGAGTCTCTTTTTGGACTGAGGGTAGTCTTGGCATTCCCAGTGAAAATACTCTCAAAGTACGCAAGGTTTCACCAAAAAAAAAAAATCCTCTGTAGGGGAGGCAGAGGGAATGGATTCCTCTGCATCTGAATCCTCATAGGCTGATAAAGGCATGTCTGATAATCAGAAGGGTCAGTCATTGGACTACTAGTCTGTAGAATCAGAAGGAAACTCAATCCTTTGTCTCTTAGCAGGGGAAGGCTTGGTACCCCTAATTAGGGTAATAAGGTATTCAGCCATTCTAAGGATTTGTTTTTGTGGCATGGGAGCTTGAGCATACACTTTGGTCATCGGTTTTCTAGGTGTAGTGCGTACTCTGGGCCTAAGAAACTCAGTTCTTTTGGCTAAAAACGAAGTCGTTAGTTTGATTTGAACATCGGTAGGACAGAATACACCCTCAGAAACCGGTGCCTGCACAGCGGCTCCGGACCCATCCAAGGTAGAGACACCCGCAGGTTCCATAGTCAAAGAAGCATCTCGTGGCATACTGAACTCCGAATGGGTCTCAGCAGAGGCCTGTGAATCCACAGAAACAGGCATCAGGGGCTGCAAAGGTGCCTCACTGAGTATCGGCGGACTGGCGACTAGCTTAACAGAAGTGTTGTCGGCAGTTTTGGACCTATGCAGTCTGCCTCTGTCTTTACCTTTACGTTTCTTGGAAGATCGGTAGTCGGATGGCTTATCAAAGCCATTTCGGAATACGGAGAATGAGAACAAAAGAATTTAGTGATAAAGATAGCCCGATGACGAATGGTTTGGGTGTTAAACAAGGCACAGAACCGACAGCGAAGGACGTTGTGGTCTGGGCCTAAACAGTTGATGCAGTAAGAATGAAAATCTCTGTGAGGTATTTGCTTTCCACAGGCAAGACAATTGTTAACTTTTTCTGACATCAGTTAGAGCAAGAAAAAAGGATCCCCAACGGGGTACTTAGCTTTAAAAGACTTCAGGATTATAAACTCAAAAATGAAAATTCCAGGTAGCGGCCGACCGGCACTTGCAAACTGCTTCTGCTTCAGGCTCCTCCTCAGCAAGAAAGACTGATGTAATGGTGTCGGCTGCCTATTTTATACCCTTGACGACCTGATGTCATGGAAGAAATGGCAGCATCCGACGCAGAAATACTAAAACTCTTGTATTCGGGTCGACTAAGGGCTACCTACAGGAATACAACTGAAGTGTGATTACTGCAACAGTGAAACACGAAGAACATTGCTATATTCTCACCCTTGTGGCAGATCTGAACCAGCAGCTCTCCATGGCAGCTTTCTCTAGCACTAGAGTTCCTCTCCTCTCTCACAATGCACGTGTCTCCCTGTTCCACAGATCAAGTATTTCTCAAGCATTAGAGTTCCTCTCCTCTCTCACAATGCACTTGTCTCTCCCCGTTTCACAGATCGAGTATGCTCTACCTGTACTAAGGCAAGAACTAAAAATCCATGAAAACTGGAGAACATGCTTCAGGCTTAGGTGTACTAAACTATCTAAAATTATAAAAAGTGGAAATTTAGATGGAAGATGGTGGGAAAACTGATGTGGAACAATAAGGATACAGCATTATGGTAAATACATAATTTCTGTATCCTGTATTGTCTCTACCTCAACTTGTGGGACAGAATCTTCAACTATTTGGCTTCCTGGGTAGTACCATGCCAGGATATCCTTCAAGATGGAAGCTCCAAAGGAATACCTGGATCTAGAAATAATATCCAACTTAGAGTGCTTGATGAAGGCAAACATTGTTGATCAAGTTGCCACAGCATAAATATCTATGGAAGATTTTTTGAAGAAGGCTGTAGATGTAAGCAGCTGGCCTCGTACAATGAGCCTTGGGTTTAGATGGATAAGATTTGTTGTTAATAGAATAAACATGAGTTATGCAGATTGATAATTGTCTAGAAAGTGTTAATTTGGAAATGTTATCAACTTGGAACCGACACAGGAACAACACACTAATTCAAAACCTGTGATGTGAGGCTGGCAATAGAAACATTGGCACTTCAAAACTTAAAAAACAGTAAGTGTAATAATTCAAGGCAAGTGCTTTCATTCCTTAAAAACTTTCATGGAAATTCTTTTATTCCTTAAAAACTTTCATGGAAATTCTTTCATTCCTTAAAAGCTTTCATAGAACTTCTTCAGAACTAAAATACATCACAAGCAACTTGCATTAAACAAAGAAGTTTAAAAAAAACAAACTACTGTTACTGACTAATACAATTCTAATCTTCAAACAATTAAACAATTTACCAATAACAATCAACATACTTCATGCATCAAAATACTTTAAAACTTTATAGAAAAGCAATCATTAAGCCCTGGGAATCTCATGGCATTTAGCCTAAGTTGCCACTTCAATTCACATTTTTCCAGCTGTTAATTAATTATAAATCCATGAGCATCTTTTTTCATTTGTTCTGTAACTATAAAACCGAACCTATGAGTACTAAATTCATTTATATGGCTAAACAATGCATTAGTGGCTCTTCCCTTTCTAATATCCAATAGGTGTTCACAGATTATTTCCTTTAACCTTCTCGAGGTCTTCTCAATATAAAAACACAAAAACAAGAATTACATATTACTTGTTTAAAGAGTTGCATGAAAAATGGGCCTTTAATTTATGTCTGTCCTCTAACAACAAAGTTGTCATTTCCAATGATATTGGGGCACTGGGAGCAGCATCCATATTTAAACATACCTCAAATGTTGTTAGTATTTTTGGATGTAAACTCACTTTGTTATGAACAATTCTTAAATGCTTTATCCTTCTTATAAATAATACATGGTCTCTCACCAATTTTATTTATTATTGTGCTGTCGTTCATAAACAAATTCTAGTTCTTTTTTTATACCACCTGTTATTGCTCTAAGGAAAAAAATCATAATAAATAATTTATCACTATCAAAACATGTATTCTTGTTTGGGGGTACCTGTGCACACTTTACTTTTGTTTCACTGGCACTTTTTATTAATGGTACATAAATACCTTTCCTTCTTTTGCCAATTATGTCTTCCTTAATCTCATCTGTAAAATTTGCAGGATAACCTCTTCTATAAAACATACTTGACAAAACTTCACATTCCCTACAGAATGTATCCATTTCAGAAACCATCCTGGCTAGACGTACAAATTGGCCTTTCACTACGGCCTTTTTCTGATGTAATAGGTGCCAACTATTAAAATGCAGACATGTATTAGAAAACTCTGGCTACCTTATGTATGTTCAAACAACATTTCTTTAATCGTGTCTTTAATTACTTCTACATCCAAATATACTATACTGTCATTATTGCTTGTAAATGTCAATTTTAAAAAATCCACTGTGTTGTTGATGTACACAATAAATTCCTGTAATCTCCCCTATGTATCTCTCCATAAGATAAATATGTCATCCAGGAATCTAGTATAAAGCCCCCAAGAATCTTTAAACTCACTGCAAAAAATACATGACTTTTCCCAATGGGCCATGATGAAGTTAGCAAGCATCGGGGAACACATTCCTCCCACGGCTATCCCATTACTTGTTTAAAGTATTGACATTCAAAGTATATAAAGTTATTCTTTAATACCAATTCTATAAGTACTGTGACAGAGTTAATATTGTTAGCATGCAAATCTGCCTGCTCAAAAATACTCTTCAAACCAGGACAAACTAACATCATGAGGAATAACCAAATAAAGATTTATAATTAATGAACATCTGGAAAAATGTGACGTGGCAACTTAGGCTAAATGCCACGAGTTTCCCAGGGCTTAATGACTGCTGTTCTACAAATTCAGTTTTAAAATTAAAGTATTTTACTGTATGGCATATACTGATTATGTTATTGGTCAATTGCTTAATTGTTTGACTGAAGATTAGAGTTTTATTGGTCAGTAACAATCACATGTTGAGAAAATTACTTTATTTAATGCAAATTGTGTGTGATATATTTTAGTTCTGATGAAGTTCCATGAAAGATTTTAAGGAATAAAAGCGCTTAACTCAAATTATTAAAGCTGTTGCTTTTAAGTTTTGAACTGCCAGTGTTTCTGTTGCCAGCTTTGCATCACAGGTTTTTGGAATAACTTCGGAAATGCTGAAGTCCAACATGACTGTTGAAAAGGAGGCAACAGTGGATTATCTTTACAGAATACCTTCATAAGTTGGAGGGAAAAGCAGAGTAGTTTGTGAAAATCTACAGAATGGAGACCGAATTCTCCTGTTTGCATAATTTAGAAAAAATATTTGAAAGTGAATACTTTGGTTAGATGCTGAATCAGAAGCAACTTTAGGAATAAAGGAAAGGTTAGGTCTCTAGGAGAAACTATCTTTATGGAAAACAAGGTGAGGTGGCTTGCAGGAAAGAACCTGACATTTGGGTATCATTCCTACTGATGTAATAGCTACAAATAAAAGCAGCTTCTTAGGAAAGGTGTTGCAGAGAAAAGGATGAAGCAGGCTTAAATAAGTTCAATTCCTATTTCAGAGAGGGATCTTTTATGGAAGGTCTCAGCAATATCCCTTAAAAAGGTTCTGCAAACTTTTTGTGAAGCTAAGGAAGAAGAATTCAATTATTGGGGATTACAATGTATGGTCACAAGCTGAACTTTGATGGCACATTAAATGGAGAAACAAAGTGGGCTGACAAAAAAATGAAGCACTTAAGGTACAACAGTCATAAAAGGGTCTAACCCTCAAGGGACTGCCTAAATACAGAATATTTTCTAGTACATCTTTCTAGTTGTTTCTTTATGGGAGGCCCAGAGACTCCCAAAGAAGGAAGAATCACTGGCCATAACTGGAACTAGAAAAAAAAAACAACCAGTTACTATGAGTGGCACAACAGCAGTGTGAAACAGGCCTGATGAGTGGGAAAGAGTTAGGGATGTGGGTCTAAAATCCAGGGCTGTTTTCTGAGTTTAAGGCCAAAATATGGGGAATCATATTTGCCTGGACCAAAAGGGGGCTAGCAGGATGACAAAAGCCATGCATAGTGAAGCTTTATGATTAAGAGAAGAGGAAGGAAGGCATAAATCAGACCAGATGGCCAAGGAGGGAACAAGGCAATCCTGGTACAGTGGCCCTAAGGAGGAATGAGGTTGAAGCAGCTGCTGAATTTAGTGTTGCTCAGACAGTAAAAAGGACTGCAGCAAGGCTGGCTCCAGTACTGAAATATGGTTTGAGCTACTGTAGGATCAACAGACCAATCATGAGGAATCAAAACACAACAACTTAGTGTATCAGCTGGAAGCCTGGTCTGACCTGGAACATGAATTGCTATTAGGAGGCAATGAATCACCCATTGCCATATCCTCATGGCCTCTCTGCAGAGTAGGTAAGATCAAATTTCCCTTTGCTTGTTTATATACTACACCAACCAAGTGTTGCCCAAGTAGACAGAGCTCACACTCTGGGGGAAGGTAGTCATGAAGACCCTGCAACACTAGCAGGACCACCCTCATCTTCAGAATACTGATGTGAAGATTGGGTTCCTGTTGCATCTACGTTCCTTAGACGGCCCTTCCCATGAAATGTTCTCCACACCACAGAAGAAGCATCCATGGTGATGGTGACTGAAGGATGGGGTAAAGTGAATGAATGCCTGACATGGACTAAAGGTGAAGGAATCCACCAAAGTAGACAATGTCTCCAAACAGAGGACAGAGATATAAAAATGCTGAGCTGACAGGATGAAGAGATTGATACCAGTGAATACAGTATGTTCACTGAAGTACATTTATGTGACATCTTGCATGAGGTACCAGAGAACTGGAAGAGGCCATCTTGTCTAAAACCTGAAGAAACAGAGAAGTTGGACGAGAGGTTGTCTGAAGAAGTTTGGAAAAGACTTAACTGAGGTAAACAAGTCTTTCAGGTGTCAATTTTGCAGTCTTCATGGTAGTGTCTAGATGACATCCAATAAAATGCATTGTCTGCACAGGTCCCAGCTTTGACTTTTTTGAGATTTATATATTCAGTCCTAAAGTAAAGGAAAAGTTGCTGAACAGTAAAGCAAGAGGGGAAAACATCTGCAGTCACAGTTTGCTTCAAAACCACCTCAGAGGTTCTTTTCCCAAGGACAGACACAAACAAAGCAAGTAGTCTCTGTAAGAAGGCACTCTCCTGCTATGACATCGAGGAGCTAATCATTTAAATATAGGAACACCTAGAACCTTTTCAGCTTAAGATAGATTGTGACTACTGCCATACAGTTGAACACCAAGGGAGCTGTGTCGAGGCCAAATGGCAGGGATCAAAGCTGATAGTGACTGGCTCTGAGACTGAAACGGAAGTGCACTATGACCATCAAGAATTTAATTTCTTTCTACATAAGGATTTAGGCTATTTATGGCAGCACGGTGGCAGCGCAGGTAGTGCTGTCACCTCACTTTAACAGGTTCTCAGTTTGATTCTTGAATGTGGCGCCTTCTATGCAGAGTCTGCATGTCCTCAGTGTTCACATGGATTTTCTCCAGGTACTCTGGTTTTCACCTACATTCCAAAGACATGCAGTAGATAGATTGGACACACTAAACTGGCCACAAGTGTGTGTGTGTGTGTGTCATGGAACAACAACCACGGCAGACCTATGGGAACACCTAGCTGAACATTGGCTCTAGATGATTCTCAGAATGGGTTTGATGTCACTGGACTTCTTTGGAACTAAAGACAAACTAAAATAACGGTCATACCCTCTCTGGTCTGGTGGTACCTCCTGAATGGCTCTTTTTTTTTTTTTTTTTGAAGGAGTTGAGAAATCCCCTAGGCTGCTGCTCTCTTCTGTTGGGGTAGCATGTTTGGGAGAGACAGAGAGGACTGTTTGGGAAATGTTAAGGAGGGTGATAGTGTACCCACTGGATATTATGCTCTTTACTCATTTGTTTTCAGTGATAGCCAGCCAAGCAAAAATCCAGGTGAAGAGATACTCAACCCTGACTGCCTCCAGAATGCAACAGTCAGACAAGCCTTCACGAGTGTTTGTGAGGGCTTTCTTAGGAAAGGAATTCAAAACTCCTGATTCTGGGGAGGCATCTGTTAAATGTGTCCCATTCCCCGCTGTGGTAAGCCCTGTCTAAAAAGGGCTTGAATGGGAGACTGAGATTTCTTAAACCAAAGCACCTTGTTACCCTTCTGGGTTCTAGAAAAAAAAATACCTCTGAGAGGGTCTGAAAGCAAACAGATGGCAGACATCTACCCCTCTAGCTCATTCTTGAGTAACTTTTCCTTTACTTTAGGAGTGAATAGTGATGTTCCATCAAAAGAGCTATTGATGAAGGATGCCTTTAAGTAGTCTTCAAAGTCACAAAGATGTAATCCAGGCATGGTGGCAGCTGCTGCACTACAAAGCATCCTCGCAGAGAGGTGGTAACAGATAACATTACTGACACTTGTGATTCAAGTTATTTCCTTATATCGGAGTAGGAGGTCATCTGAGAGTATCCACCGTTTGTTCAGTCATTCCTCTGGAACCTCATCAGTACGAATGTAATTCAATGCCCTGAGGAAAAGGGTTCCCCAAAGCATTAGCTCTGTTCCCCATATTTTCTGCACTTGTCTAACTGTCTTAGTGCTATTTAACACTTCTTTGCTGAATTTATTGATTTTGTTGAGTTTTTCAGTGTACAGAATCCAACAATGACTATATACAGAGTCTAAAACAAATTTCTCTTCCCACCTCGCTAACACAAACTGTTAGCGAGGTGGGAAGATAAATTTGTTTTAGACTCGGTATATAGTCATTGTTGGATTCTATATAAGAGATTCCCGGAGGACATATGTGTTCTTTGGTTGGCTTCGGATGAAGAGTTAATGGCTTTTATTAATTTTTTAAACAATAGTACTAGCTTTTTAAAATTTACCCACAAACTCAGTCAAGATAAATTGGAGTATTTAGATGTAGAAATACATAAGAACAATATTTACAATTCTAAAGTGTTAAGGAAAAGTACATATTGTAATTCCTACTTACATTTTCATAGTGGTCATCCCATGCATTATAAGAACATTGTAAAGGGACAATGCATTAGATCCAGTAGGATGACTTCTAATGACAAGGATTTCGTGAAAGAGATGGAAGTGTTAAGAATGCTGTTTAAGGCAAGAAACTACCCAGATTACTTGCTTAGTCAAGTTGAAAAGGAGGTAATGGAAGGTAGAAGTGGAAGATTTAAACCTTATACTATTATCAAACATGGAAGAAATTGTAGTTAGGAACACAGAAATGGAAGAGAATTTTGACAGGGCATTAGTTATTGAATACAATGCTAGTTCAAATTTAGTTAAAAATATTTTTAGACAGTGAATGGAACAGGTTTCTTGCCTTTACTGACTTAGCCATGCTATCTAAAGATAAGTTAAAAGTAGTCTATAAAAATGCCAACTCCCTAAAAAATCTATTGGAAGTGAACCATGGGGTAAGAATATGGAATTGTAACAAGAGATTTGGAACCTACAAATGTGGCCACTGTCCACAGTGTGAACGGAGGACTCACAAAGAGGAAGTTACGTTAGTAACTAGAAATATAACATTAAAAGGTAAAGATTTTAGTAACTGTGATTCTACTGGGCTTGTATACTTGGCCTTGTGCCAGGTGTGTCAGGCATTCTAAATTGGTAAAACAGAACGTAAGCTTAAGAGAAGGATATATGAGCATATGTATGATGTTCAGAATGGGAAGGAGAGCAATGCTCTGTACAAACATAAACAAGAATGCTCAGAAGCTCACTATTTGTTTTTTGTGATAGAAAAAATAAAAACAGATGGACGTTGGGGTTTATGGGCAGAGACAATTGAGTACAGGGAGCTTTGGTGGCAGTTGACTCTACAAGCCAACACATGGCTAGGGTTGAATGAATATATTTCAATAGCTCTCTTGCTCAAATTGAGATCAGCTAAACTATAAGACTTATTTACTGCAATAAGTGATGTCTTAATGTACTTATGTATTTTAATGCGTTTCAACACAATATATACAAAAAATGTTTTTAAACAATTATATAAACATTACCCAGGGCAATCTACTACTCCCACCCTCAGAATACTGACCAGGAAAATCCCATCCAAATAGCTAATACATTCAATACCTTCTTTACAGATGCTATCCAGACACTAGCTATTCAACTATCACCTAATACCTTCACTCTACCTTCCTTTACTTCAACCCCACCTCGTCCTTTTCAATTCAAACCTGTCCCAACCACATTTATTCTAAACCTTTTAAATAAACTGAAACCATGCTCTCCCTCAGCAAACCAACTGCCTTCTGAATACCTACAGTTAGCAGCCAGAGCTATTGCCTACCCCATTTCCATACTGATCAACAGAACCATTACTGAAGGTCACATCCCTACCTTATGGAAAGTCTCCCACATTATCCCCCCTCCATAAAGGTGGACACTCCACTGAGCTCTCAAACTACCGCCCCATTGCCCTACCTTCTCCTTTAGCTAAGATCATGGAGAAGTGTATCCACAGGCAATTACTCAACCACTTAATTGATAACTTACTTTCCAACTGTCAACATGGCTTCAGACCATCACACAGCACTACCACTGCCCTCCTTTCCTTTACTGATTGCATTAACAGTAACCACAACTGTAATTATCTTTCTTCTGCTCTATTTATCAACCTGTCTAAAGCATTTGACATGGTAAATCACCAGATTCTCATAAACATACTACAATCTCTATCATTAGACCCTCTTTTCATTAAATGGTTCCAGTCCTACCTTGATAAACGACAGCAGGCAGTATTATGGCAAAACACTATCTACCCGTTACCTTAGGTGTTCCTCAGGGGGTCAATACTAGGACCTCTCCTCTTCTCCATATTTATTAACGACCTTCATCTTGCCATCCCCAAAGCCACATGCATACAATATGCTGATACGCTCAGCTACTTCCATCCAAGACCTTCACTCTTTTACTCAGAAGGTATTTAACACAGTTGAGCAATGGTTCACACAGCGCCGTCTTCTATTGAACCCAAAAAAAACAAACTCCTCCTCTTCAATCCTACTCAGAAGTAATCGCCTCTTAACTTCTCTGTGACATCCACCAGTGGTACTATAATATCCCCTGATCCTACCACAAAATTACTTGATAATCTCAACTTTGACATCCATATCAACAATGCTATAAAGGCTGTCAACAAAAAACTTGGCGCACTATAGGATTAAATCCTTCCATTCCCCCCTACAGCTAAAACTTCAATAGCTCTCACTCATCTAATCTCTACACTCCTCTATGCCTCACCCATTTTCACCAATCTATCCAAGAATAACTTCAGTAAACTGGAAGTGTCATACAATAACATCGCCAAATTTGCCACAGGTAACCCATATAGAACCTACCATTGCATAAACTTAAAGTATCTAGGATGGCTGGAACTACAAAACCTGATTAAAGTCCACCAACTAACCATTGCCTATAACATTCTTTATAACCCTTCCAATACTCCAATTTTATCTACCCTCATATCATCCCCTATAAAAATCTGAGGTCCTTAAGATCAGCAGACAAATTCTCTCTTCTCTAATGCTGTTGGAAAATCCTGCAATCTTCTTCCCAGTGACCTCTCCTCACTCTCCTCTTTACCACTCTTCAAAAATAGATTTAAACTTTACCTTAAAACACACTGGCTATGCCCTTGTACCAAACCTGACTAGTCATCTATCTTTTCAAACTGGGCTTTCCCTATCCATTACTTCTCACCTACTGTTATACCTTCCTATTACTATTTTTTATCATCTCTCTATATTACATTACTTCTATGCTCTGTGGATATTGGTTTTTAAGTAAATACTTCATCAATATCACTACAAAATTAACTTCTTTTTTACTACTGACTTTACCTGTATAATGCATTGTACCTGTGAAATACATTATCATTCTTGCCCGCATTGAATATCCTATGCTAACCTGCGTGCTGTACTACATGTGTTACTGTTGTATACATATTTTTTTTCCTATTTGTTATTGTTATTATAACTGTATCTTTTTGCTTATGTCTTGGAGCTTATCTCCCCGGGCCACTACTGAAAATGGACATATATCCAGTTAGACTAGCCCGGTCAACAAATGTAAAATAAATAAAAATAAAATCTTGATTTAACTGTGTGTATTGGTCACAGTTTTTGCTTATCCATTCATTATGACTTTTCTCTCTCTCTATTTTAGTTTTTATTAGATCTAATTTATTCATTGGCCAGTAGAGGGATGTGTAAGATCATTTTTAACATTAATTAAGCATTTCAGGTCTTAACAAAAAGTTCTTAATTCATATGAAAAACCTTATTTATTTATTCATTCACAAGTTGAAGGGTATTTAGTTATTTATTTATGATTTATACACAGCTATGTGGATTCATGTATTTTCTAAATTAATTTTTGTGTGTTTTAAACGATTAGGAAATTTTATCATGATTGGTTTAATGATGTCATTACTCAACATATAAATTAATGTTTCTTGTACCTAGCCCACATCTGAAGAAGTCTTTTCAAACGAAAACGCAACACTGGAGGCGTTAATGTTTTTTTTTGTTCGCGATTTACTTTTGGATTAAAGCATTTTACCTGACTACTTTCTGTCGCTTTATTGTTTCACCGGACTTCGTTACCTTTTGTGTTTACTAGGTGATTTTTGGTGCCTTTTGCATACGCTTTTTGGATTATTAGATCTAACAGTATACTACTAAACTCTCTCACTTTGAGCTCTAAGTGAGTCGCTCCTACTCCTTCCCATCTACTCAGGACCTGGTACAATGGATAGGCACTTCCCAGTCATCTCTGTTTCTGGCCTGGCAGATATGGGCATCCTGAGACAGTGCAGTAACTGCCCAATGTTCACTGGCAACCATTTAATTTTAGAACAGACAAACACAGTCTGTGAGAGATGTAGATACACATTGTCACTGTAGGCAAAGATCTCACATACACACATGAAAAATGCAAACCAGGTTGTCAGAGTTACACCCAAAACATTCACTACCAACACTAGGGAACGAACACACAAACCCACATACACGGAGGTACACACTTGTAATCTACCCAAACCTCCAAGACCTCCTAAAAGCATCTCTCAGTGGCCCTGAGCACACTCAAAAAGACAACAATTCACAAAACAGAACTCTAAAAATCATAGTAGCCTTGCTTCCAAGCCAATAAGGCAACACACCACACAGCCAAACATTCTAGTTATTGTGGAGTTCATTGTAAAACATACTTCTGTTCCCCCTTACCACGGTAAACGAGGAGAAGATCACAGTGAGCTGTCTGTCTGGAGCAAGGATCTGCCAAACCACGCATGTACTTAGGTCTTTATATCACAAGTACCACTATGACACAGTCATAGCCCATGTGGGTGTAAACAACCTAAGACCAACTTCACTGGACTATATGAAGACAGACATGATGGAGCTCTCTCAATGTGTGTCCCAGGTGGGTATGAATCTATGAGTAGCATCCTACCTTCACTTACGATGATGCCACAGTACCAGCAAAAAATGACTGAGTAACAAGTGGCTTTGTTTCTGGTGTCACAACAAGCGGATCCAATATATGTCAGCCTAGGGAGAATGATCGACAATCCATGATGCTTTGCCAGAGGTGGTTTGCACGCATCACCACTTCACTTCAGAACACTGGCAAAACCTTTATCTATCCGCATAGTACCTTTATTTAGGATGTGACAAGCTGTTAAACCCTCCAACATAACAATAATCACTCAAGACTAGCTGAAGGTAGTCCTGCTCAATGCTAGGAGTTTAAATAAAAAACTGCACTCCCTGGAAGCACTCCTCACCCTGGAGAATGCAGGCACATGTACAGTCACAGAAACATGGTTCAAAACCATAGGAAGTACACAGTCTATCAAAGGCTAAAATGCCTTTCATACACTTCAATCCCCCTCAGCTCAGGATAAAACAAAGGGAAGAAGTGTCTCAGTGTTCATAAAGGACAAGTACACTGCCAGACTGGTCCCAACATGACCCACTTGAGCTACTCTATTCCCAACCTAACCAAAGATGCAACCCACTATCATATCCTTGCTAGCTACAGATCTCCAAACATGAGTCTGGAAAAAGTGCAGTTGTGTACACTTACCATAAATGTAGATGTTCGAGTATATTCACTGTTGCAGTCATCACTTGTGGGTTATCCCTGCTGGGTAGCCCTTGGTCGGACTGAATACCAGAGTAAAGGATTTCCCTCCTGCGTCAGTTGTTCACAGTCTGTGGCGGACGTCAGGTCTATAAAGGGTGACAGCTGCTGCCATTGCATCAGTTTTTCTTGCCCTCCAATAGTCAGGAGCCCCTAAGAGGATATAGAAATACAGGGGAAGGTGGGAGGGAAAAGTACAGTTTTGTAACTACCATAAATGTAGATGTCCGATAGATATGTAACTGCAGTCATAACATATGGGTTGTCCTGCCTCAGGCAGCCCTCGGTCGGCCGGATTCCAAAGTCTGGGTCCGACGTCGGCTGATGTTGCATTTCTCTCCGACGTCAGAGCGGCAGGAGTACATAAGCATCAGCCGACGCCATCTTCTTCAGTGTTTCTTGCCCCAGATGCCAGGTGCCCTCCAAGGAAGGCTGTAATCAATTTGGAAGACAAAAACAGGTTTCCAGACAAATAAATAAGCAATAAACAGATACACCATAACAGATATCCCCAGCTAGGATAACAGGGAGAGGAGTGGACCCAAGGAATAGAGGGAAGGAGGGAGGGAAAACCCGACTGCAGTTGCATATCTATCGGACATCTACATTTATGGTAGGTACAAAACTGTACTATGTCCTTCAAGAATGCAACTGCAGTCATAACATATGGGTTGAATACCATAGCTTAGCTGGGGGAGGTGGAATGCTCTAAGAAAAGGATGGTGTAGCTATCAATCCCTGCAGGACTGCCGAAGCAAAGCCTGCTCTGGATCTGGAATATAAAGGGAGGTTGTAGTGTTTGGAGAATGTATACACGGAGCTCCATGTAGCAGCTTCTAGAATGTCTTTTCTAGGCACCCCTCTTAAGAATGCTGTAGAGGTGGCTGTAGCTCTGGTAGAGTGTGGTCTGATATTGGCTGGTACACTCTTTCCATGGAAGGAATAACAAAATCTGATGCAATGTCCAATCCATTCTGAGATAGTCTGTTTGGAAATTGCTTTTCCTTGTACTCCAGGGGTGTAAGCTACAAAAAGCTGATCAGACTTCCTATTGGCCTTGGTTCTGTCCAGGTAGTAGCGAAGTTGTCTGTGAATGTCCAAGGTATGCAACAGTCTTTCCCCTTTGTTCTCAGGATTGGGAAAGAAAGTAGGCAGGTGAATTTCTTGATTTAAAGAAACCCTAGATACCACTTTTGGCAGAAAGCTAGGGTTGGTTCGTAAGGAGACCCTGTCTCTATGAAAGGTTATGAACGTTGGTATTGCCATTAGGGCCTGTAATTCCGAAACTCTTCTTGCTGAGGTAATTGCCAACAGGAAAGCTGTCTTCCATGAGAGAAATTGTAAGTCCACAGAAGCTGCTGGCTCAAAGGGGGGTAGAGTCAGTTTTTCTAGGACAAAGTTGAGGTCCCAAGCTGGTACTGGGGCCTTTCTTGGTGGCTTGATATTCTTGATTCCCCTAAGAAATTGCCTTAACAAAGGATGTGAGAACACAGGTGGATCAGTGTTGTATCTAGCTGAAATAGCTGAAGCATGTATTTTTATAGAAGAATATGAGAGTCCATTCTGTAGCATATCTGCCAAGTATTCCAGGATGAGTGGGATGTTCAATAATGATGCATCATGACCCTTGCTGGTATTCCAAATGCTGAATCTCTTCCATTTTGCTGAATAAACCTTTCTGGTGGATAGTCTGCGGGCTTCTGTTAATATCCGCTGAACTTCCTTGGAGAGAGATAGATTGAGGTTATTCATAGAATCTCCCAAGCTGTTAGCTGGAGCGTCTGAATGTTGGGATGTACTGTCTTGAAGTTGTTTTGAATCAAAAGATGGGGCCATTGGGGAAGGGCCCATTTTTTGTTGTGGCATATGCTCCGTAGTAGTGGGCACCAGTGTTGTCTTGGCCAGTCTGGAGCTATTAGGATCCCTTTTGGCTTCTCTGCTTTGATCTTTAGTAGTACTGTGGTCATCAGTGGCAGAGGTGGGAATGCATACATTTTTAGGAAGTTCCAGTTGAATGAGAGAGCATCTGTTTTCCATGCTTGTGGATGATATGTCTTTGAACAGAACTTTTGTAGATGATGATTGAGGTGGGAGGCAAATAGGTCTACTTCTGGCCTGCCCCATGTCGAGGTGAGTCTTATGAAGATTTCTGGATGTAACCTCCACTCGTGGGGGTCTAGGAAATTCCTGCTTAGGCTGTCTGCCAGCACATTGTCTTTGCCTGGAACAAACTGGGATTGCAACTGTATGTTTAAGCTCAGTGATTTTTCCCAAAGATTCATTGTCAGTCTGCAAAGGGGGTAAGAATGGGCGCCCCCCTGCTTGTTTATGTACCACATGACAGTGGTGTTGTCTGTCCGCATTAGCAGGTGGCCTTGCTGAAGTTGTTGTCGAAAGGCCTCGATGGCATGCATTACTGCCAGCATTTCTTTCTGGTTGATATGCAGATGTGTTTCCTTTGGAGACCATTGTCCTTGAATACATCTGCCCTCCATGTGTGCCCCCCATCCAAGGTCTGAGGCGTCTGTGGTCATTGTTTGTGTTATTTGAGGTTTTTTGAATGACATACCTGTGTTTGCCTGGCTTACCGAGGCCCACCATAGAAATTCCTTTTGTAGGCATGGAATGAGCGGTATGGTTGTCTCTAGGTTGTTGCTGTGTTGAGACCATAAACTTTTTAGGTACCATTGAAGCTTTCTCATGTGTAGTCTTGCTAATGGAACCAGGAGAATGCAGGATGCCATGTAACCCAGGGCCTGTAGGAATCTCCTTGCAGTCATCTGGGTGAGCTTTGCCAAACCTTTGAAATAATGAGTTAACTTCTTTTGCTTGTCTTCTGTCAGGTAAGCCATTTGAGAGGTTGTGTCTAGATTGGCTCCTAAGAAAGTTATTTGCTGGGATGGATGCAGTCTTGACTTTTGGAAGTTGACGGTGTATCCCAGAGCTTGTAGCAATTGAATGACATAATCCAAGTTTTTTGTCAAAATCAGTTTGTCTTCCGCTTGTATGAGGCAGTTGTCCAGGTACGGGTAAATCTGGATCCCCTGGAGCCTGCAATGAGCAATTACTAAAGCCAGGCATTTTGTAAATACTCTGGGCGCAGTAGATAAGCCAAATGGCAATGCTGAGAATTGATAATGCTCTGGCCCTGCAAGAAATCTGAGGTATCTTCTGCAGCTGTGTCTGATAGGGACATGCAGGTATGCCTCCTTGAGGTCCAGAGTAATCAGCCAAGACCCCTTGCCCAGCATGGGAAGGAGTTGCGGTAAGGTCAGCATTTTGAACTTTGGTACTATGAGAAAGGTGTTTAATGCGGACAAATCCAGTATTGGTCTCCATTGAGTTTCTTTTCTTGGAACAAGGAACAGTCTTGAGTAAAACCCCTGGCCTTGTTCTTGTTGTGGAACTTTTTCTATTGCACTGATCTGGGCAAGCAGAGAAATTTGCTTGATAGCCTCTGCCCTCTGGTTTTGCAGTAGGTTTGGCATGCCTTGTTTCCTTGGTAAGGTATGAAAGTGGAACCTGTAGCCTTGGTCTATAATGTCCAAAATCCATTTGTCCTTTGTCAATCTGTGCCAATTGTCTGAAAACAGAGATAATTTTCCGCCCAAGGGAGCTTCTGTTTGCTCTTTGGTTAGCGGAAGTAGAGGAAAGTCATTGGGATTGTCCCTGTGGGGCAGGAGAAGCCCCTGTGTCACTTCTTTGGTTTGCTGGTTGCCATTGTCGTCCCCTATAGGAACCTCTGTATTGTCCTCTTCCTCGGCCACGCCTGTTTTTGCCCCTTTGAAATCTTTCAGGATTAGGAAAGGACCAGTTTTTTGAAGGCCAATTCCTGCTGAATCTGGGTGGCTGAACCTGGAGGAAATCTTTGACTGTCTGAACTGACTTGGCTTTTTCCTCAATGGTCTTTAATACATCTTTAGCATTAGCACCAAAAAGCTTGTTCTTTTCCAAGGGTGCATCAAGAAGTTTTGCCTTAACATGATCTGGTAGAGGTTGTTCTTTTAACCATGCATGTCTACGAATGACCGCCCCTGTCATAGCTGCCCTACATGAAGCTTCCAATGCATCATATCCGCACTGAAGAAAATGATTGCTAACTTGCTGAGAGTTATGTACAGCCTCCTGCAAAGACTTCCTATCTAAAGGTTCAGGAGAGGCCAAAGTTTTCTGTAAATCATCTAACAGGAAATCCTGATATTGAAACATATGAAAGAGACAATTGAGAGCTCTCATAGATAAAGTAGTGGAGGTGTAAACCTTCTTCCCCCATCTCTCTAATGACCTAGCTTCCCTGTTGGAAGGCAAAGGATTTTTGGAGGTGGTAGCTGAAACCCCTTTCGGCCCCTGTGAAATAGTTTCTAAATCAACAGCATGGGCCCTAAAGAAATGAGAATGCGTTTCAGGGACTCTATAGTATCTGTCCGGCTTGGCAGGAGCAGGAGGGAGAGTATCAGGGGTAACACTGGATTCAGAGTATAGATCATCCAAAACATCAAGCACAGGAGGTATAGCTAAGGGCCTATGTTGGGGCTTTTTAAGGAAGGTTCGAAGGCGCTTTCTGGAATCAGAATATTCCTGGCCTTGCCACTTAAAATGTTCCCTCATGGAATGCAGAACTTCCCCAAAAGAAATATCCTCAGGAGGGGAGGCCGAGGGGATGGAGTCCTCTGCATCTGAGTCCTCGTAGGTCTGGAAAGGCTCTTCCTGGCTATCGGAGTGGCCAGAGGCCTCAGAATCTTCATCAGAAGGGAGAGGGTCAGCGGGCTCAACCCTGGGCCTCTTATCAGGAGGAGGCTGGGATCCTCTCTCAGGACGGGCCTGGGAACCTCTGATCATGGAGATTAAGTCTGCTGCCATAGTCATGATTTGTGTTTCAGCTGTAGGCTGAGGTAAGGCTTTAGCAGTAAGGTGCTTGGTCTTGCTGGCTGCCTTAGCACGTGTGTAGGCCTTGATAGACATGGACATGGGAGGCCTAGCAGCTCCACGTGCAGGAGTGACCTTATCCACAGCAATGGTCTCGGGCATTTCCTCGGTTTCGGTATCCGGAGGAAAATCAATAACTGGCGTTGGTGTGGTCTCCGATATCGGAAGTATCGGTAATGCGGTGTCTTCGGTTCGGAGCGGTGAAATAACCGCCTAAGAGGGAACCGGGGCACTCGCGGTAGGTTTTGGCATGGTGTCGGTGGAAGACGCAGGCCGAGGATGTCGGTCCCGGTCTTTTCGTTTTTTAGGAGTCTGCGATGTCGGTAATTCCGACGGCATCGTGTAATCGAATTTTTTGCCGAAAAAGTCTTCAGCGAACTCCGCCCGGCGCCTGAGAGTGCGCTTATTGAAGCGAGCGCAGGCGGCACAGGCCGAGACATCGAGGTCTGGGCCAAGGCAAGGAAGGCAGTAAGAATGGAAATCCTTATGAGGTATTTGTTTACCACAAGACAAACAATTATTAACTTTATCAGTAATTTCTGACATCGGCTGAGGCAAGAAAAGGTCCCCAACGGGGTACTTAGCTTTTTTGATGACTTCGGATCGAAGAATACTGGAGCTGACCGACCGGCACTTGCGAACTGCTTCTGCTTCGGGCACCGCGCGGCAAGAAAGACTGAAGAAGATGGCGTCGGCTGATGCTTATGTACTCCTGCCGCTCTGACGTCGGAGAGAAATGCGACATCAGCCGACGTCGGACCAAGACTTTGGAATCCGGCTGACCGAGGGCTGCCTGAGGCAGGACAACCCATATGTTATGAGTGCAGTTGCATTCTTGAAGGACATCAGGACTGCAACAGTGAATACACTCTAACATCTACATTTATGGTAAGTGTACACAACTGTACTATATTCTTTGTGTTTGTCTGCTCCAGTCATCACTTGTGGGAAGATTCCCAGAGCTGAGGAAGTGGGTGGAGGCATGCTGTATAGGTTATGGGGATGCTAGCACGCCTTGCAGGATTGCAGATGCAAATCCTGCCCTGGTTTTAGGAGAATGTTGCCAGCTGGTAGTGCTTAGTGAAAGTGTGGACAGATGTCTATGTAGCAGCCTCCAGGATATCCTTGGTAGGAATCCCTCTCAAGAAGGCCGTGGAAGTAGAGGCTGCTCTAGTGGAGTGAGATCTGATGGATTTAGGACGACTCTTTCCATGGAATGCATAGCAGAAATGTATGCAATGACAGATTCATTGGAAATGGTCTCCAAAATAAACTTTAGATCCCAGGCTGGTGCAGGTGGCCTTCTAGGTGGTCTGATGTAAGCAACACCTCTGAGGGACTGTTTTAAGAGGTGCTGAGAGAACAAGGGCTGCTCCGCCTGAACATAGGCTGAGACAGCTGAAGCATGAGTCTTGAAAGAGGAGTAGGACAACCCCTTTTCTAGAAGCTCTGTCGGGTAGTCCAGAACCAGTGATACAGTGGCACTGGTGCTTGTCTGCGCCTCTGCTACCGCACCAGCTGGTGAACTTTTTCATTTTGCTGAATAAGATTTTCTGGTGCTGGGTCTATGGGCCTCATTAATAAAGTCTAACATTTGTTTGCTGAGGGTGAAGTGTTATCTGCCTTTGAGGAATCAACCATGCGGTTAACTTGAATGTGGCCAGGCCTGGGGGCAGTAGCTTCCCTCTCTGTTGTGTGAGGAGGTCTGTGGAGGTGGGTAGGGGATGGGACGGTGCATGCTTAGACTACGAAACATAGGGTACCAGTGCTGCCTCAGCCAGTCTGGGCCAATTAGGATAGCCCTTCTTCTCTGACCTTGAGCAGCACCCTGGGTATCAGAGGCAGTGGAGGGAAAGCGTACACAAACAGGCTGCCCCAATGGAAGGAGCGGGCGTCCACCCTCCGAGCTTCTGGGTGAAACTCTCTTGAGCATAATTTGGTTAGCTGGTGGTTCTGGTAGCTTGCTAAAAGGTCCATGTCTTGTTTCCCCCAAATTTGACTGAGCTTTAGGAAGGTCTCCCTGTGCAACTGCCACTCGTCGGGATCCATGAGTTGTCTGCTTAATTGGTCTGCCAGGGTGTTTTGCTTCTCTGGAATGTATTGTGCTATCAGATGGAGTCCCAGGTTTGAGGTTGACTGCCAGATTTTCATAGCTAAGTGACACATGAGGTAAAAATGGGTGCCCCCTTGCTTGCTGAAGTAACACATGACAGTCGTGTTGTCTGTCTTGATTAAAAGGACTTCTGGTGACAGATGTTCTTGGAAGGTTATGATTGCTCTGTGTACTGCTAGCATTTTTTCAAGTTGATATGGAGACCCTGAACCTCTTGTTCCCAAAAGGCCTGAGTTTGCAGTCTTCCTTTGTGAGCTCCCCAGGCAATGTCTGAGGCAGCTGTGGTTATGGTCTGGTCGTGTGGCTGAAGGACAAAGGGAAAGCCCTTGTTCAGAGTGCAAGCCTCGGCTCACCATAGGAACTCCTTTCTCAGACAAGGGATCAGAGGGAATTGGTGTTCCAGTGACTGGGAGTGCCGGCACCAGATGTTCCTTAGGTACCATTGCAATTTTCTCATGTGCAGCCTGGCAAGGGGTACCAACAGGATGCAGGAGGCCATGTACCCCAGGGTTTGCAGGATTTGTCTAGCAGTGAGGTGGGTTTTGTGCCAGCTGGGTGAAGTAAAACTGTAGGAAGGTCTGCTTCTGAGGGGGGGAGGAAGGCCACTTGTGCTGAGGTGTCTAGAAGGGTGCCTAGGAAGGTAATCCTTCGTGTGGGCTGTAGATGAGATTTCTCCAGGCTGATGGTGAATCCCACAGAGGTTAGTAGGGTCTGCACAAAGGAGAGGTCCTGCAGGAGTTTTTCCTTGGTTTCTGCCTGCATGAGGCAGTTGTCAAGATAGGGATAAATATGTATGCCCTTCTGTCTGCAAAATGCAATGTGTGGAGCCAGGCATTTGGTAAAGACTCTGGGAGCAGTGGATAAGCCAAACGGCAGAGCGGAGAACTGAAAGTTTTGGGACCTTGCTCTGAACCTTCGGTAACTCCTGCAGGACTGTCTGATAGGAATATGTAGGCAAGCATCCATCAGAATTAGGGTCACTAACCAGGCTTGTGGCAGGAGCATAGGTAGTAGTTTTTGCAGAGTCAGAATCTTGAATCTTGGAACCAGGAGGGACAGATTCAGAGTGGAGAGGTCTAGGATAGGGTGTCAGGTGCCCTCTTTCCTGGGAACCAGGAACAGTCTTGAATAAAATCCTTTTCCAGTCCGTTCCTATGGTACAGGTTCTACAGCACCCTTGGCATAAAGCTTTCTGATCTGATAAATAGCTTTTGTCCTCTGATTTGCAGGGACGTCTGGGCAACCTGACCCTTTTTGTCTCTTCTCTGAAATAGAATCTATACCCGCTGATAATAATTTTCAGGACCCATAGGTCTGAAGTGATGGCCTGCCAGTTTTCTAGAAAGAGGGAAAGTCTTAACTCCTAGCCACTTTGGTGACCTGAGGGGCAGAGGGGAGAGAGTCATTGAGAGTCTCTGGAGAAGCGAGTTGGTTTAGAACTCCCTTGCCTAGGAGCAGCAGTGGACAACTGCCTGGGTCGTTGTTGGCTATGGGACTGATGTCTAGGAGTTCTGTCTGCGCGTCCCTTTCTCTGGACTGGCTTTGTCTGAATGGGAAAGGACCAGTGTTTAGTGGGGAAGTTTTTGCTGAACTTGGGAGGCTGCACCTGTAAGAAGTCCTTGACAGTTTGCATGGACTCAGCTTTGTCCTCCATTTTCTTAATGACCTCTTCTCCTTTAGGGCCAAACAACTGGCTTTTATCTAAGGGGGCATGAAGCAGCTTGGATTTTACCAGATCAGGCAAAGGCTGCTCCCTTAACCAGGCATGCCTTCCGATTACAGAGCCTGTGACTGCAGCCCTGGTAGAAGCTTCTAAGGAATCAAAACCACAATGCAAGGAGTGTTTGGCTACCTGAGAGCTAGACTGTATGAAGTCTGCTAATTCTCTGGTAGCACTATTGTCAGGAATGGAAGATAACTTCTGTTTAACCAGTTCGAGGACATTCTGCTGGAATTTCAGCATATGAAATTGACAATTTAAGACTCTTACAGCTAAAGTGGCTGAAGTGTATACCTTTTTTCTCATTCTGTCTAAAGCTCTGCTTTCTTTGTCAGCTGGTATGGGATTTTTAGATGAGCATGCCCTAGCTCCCTTAGGGCCTTGAATAATGACTTCTAGGTCTGCAGTAGGGTTTTTGAAAATATATTTTTGGGTGTCTTGCACCCTGCAATATCTGTCAGGTTTCCTAGGTGCTGGGGAAGAGAATCTGGAGAAAGAGCAGATTCTAGGAAAACATCCTCCACTACATCCAGGACAGGCAGAATGGCCAGAGATTTATGCTGGGGCAGGTCAAAGAACTCTGTTAGACTCTACTTAGATGGACTGGGCCTCCCACTGAAAGTGTCCTCTGAGGGATTTTAAGGTTTCCCCGAAAAAAAAGCCCTCACGGGGGGAGGCAGATGGAATGGGGTCATCAGCATCAGAGTCCTCAAATGCTGCAAAGGGCTGGTATTCCATATCTGACTCGTCAAGGACAGACTCTTCTGATTCCTGGTCAGTGAGGACCTCAGGGGACGTGTCCCTTTTTCTTCTGGCTGGGATAGGAGGGTGGGGCTGGCTTCCTCTAATGAGTCATCAAATCAAGTCTTCTGCCATTCTGAACAGTTGCTGCGACTGAGGGGCAGGCTGGCTAGGTGTAGGTCGGTGGCTGTGTCCCTGGGGGTAGTCTTAGGCTTGGGCCTGGATGGGTCAGTAGTCTTATACAAAGAGTTTAACTGGTGGCATTGTTGCTGGTCTGAGCCCAGATTCGGTAGTCAGAGGTGTCTCAGTGGAAGCCGGTGCCTGCAAAGCAGCTCTGGACCTGACCGCCTGAAAATGAGATGACATACCGGCAGGGGCAGGTGGATCTGGTGGTGTACCGGACTCTGAACGGATCTCAGTAGAGGCCTGCGACGGTTCCTTGGCTGGCGTCAGGGGCTGCAAAGGCACCACACTGAGTTCAGCTGTAGCACTTACTTGAAGAATACCAGACTTTTGACCCGAGTCGTCAGAGGGCCTAACTTCTTCTTATGGTTCTATCATTAAACAGGGCACAGAACCAACACTCAGGGACATAGTGGTCTCGGCCTAAACAAGTTTTGCAGAGAGAATGAAGACTTGGTGTGGGATCTGCTTTCCAGAACTGAGACAATTACTGACTTTCTCTGACATTGGTTAAAAGCAAGAAAATGTTCCCCGACAGGGTACTTGCCTTAGATAGTTTTCCTCATTCTGGCAAAGGCCGACCGATGCACTCGCAAAACTGCTTCTGCTTTGGGCTCCACGACAAGAAAGACTGATGTAATGGCATTGGCTGTCACCCTTTATAACCTTGACGACCTGACGTCAGCCACAGACTCTGAACAGCCGACGCAGAAGGGAAATCCTTTACTCTGGTACTCAGGCCAACCGAGGGCTACCCAGCAGGGATAACCCACAAGTAAATGACTGCAACAGTGAAACATGAAGAACATCCAGACCTCCCTATCTAAACCTACTGGAATCTCTTAACATTCAGACTAACACCATACTTACGGGTGAATTCAACTACTCTTCCATAAACTGCTCAGAGGTTTTTGGACTTCATCAATGCAAATGCCTTGGAGCAACTAGTTAGATCCCTAGCTAGAGGTACAAATACCTTAGACCTAGTACTCACGAAAGTACAGTTTTGTACCTACCATAAATGTAGATGTCCGATAGGTATGCATCTGCAGTCATAACATATGGGTTGTCCTGCCTCAGGCAGCCCTTCGGTCGGCCGGATTCCAAAGTCTGGGTCTGGCCTCGGCTGATGTTGCACTTTCCCCGACGTCAGAGCGTCTGGGGTATAAAAGCATCAGCCGACGCCATTTTCCTCAGTTTTTCTTGCCCCAGATGCCAGGTGCCCTCTAGGAAGGCTAAATTTGGATAAATGCAGAAAAGTTCCAAACATTTGCAAAATTATATACTTGTATAAACACACAAATACACCATAATAGATTCCCCCAGCTAGCTAAAAGAGGGGTAAGTACCCTAGGAATACCACAGAGGGGTAGGAGGGAGGGTAAACCTGACTGCAGATGCATACCTATCGGACATCTACATTTATGGTAGGTACAAAACTGTACTATGTCCTTCAAGGATGCATCTGCAGTCATAACATATGGGTAGAATACCATAGCCAATCTGGGGGAGGAGGTACTAAGAAAAGGATGGTGTAGTTAAGATCCCCTGCAGGACTGCAGTAGCAAAACCTGCTCTGGATCTGGAGTATAAAGGTAGATTGTAATGCTTGGCAAATGTATGCACGGAGCTCCAAGTAGCAGCTTCTAAAATGTCCTTGGTAGCCACCCCTCGTAGGAAGGCTGTAGTGGTGGCCGTGGCCCTTGTGGAATGAGGCCTGATGTTTTCAGGAACTGTCTTTCCATGAAAGGAGTAGCAAAATCGAATGCAATTTCCTATCCATTTTGAAATTGTCTGTTTGGAAATTGCTTTTCCTTGCACCCCAGTAGCATATGCTACAAAAAGTTGGTCAGTTTTTCTGCTAGTTTTTGTTCTGTCCAAGTAGTAGCGTAGTTGTCTGTGTATATCCAGGGTGTGCAAAAGTTTTTCCCCTCTATTCTGTGGATTAGGGAAGAATGTAGGCAAGTGAATAGCTTGCTTCAAGGATACCCTAGATACCACCTTTGGCATAAAAGTAGGATTGGTTCTTAGTGAAACTCTGTCCTGATGGAAAATAAGAAATGGCTGCACTGCCATTAATGCTTGTAACTCAGATTCTCTTCTTGCTGAAGTGATTGCCAGAAGGAATGCAGTTTTCCAAGACAGAAACTGTAGATCCGCCGATGCTGCTGGTTCAAAAGGTGGAAGTGTCAGTTTCTCCAGCACAAAGTTGAGATCCCAAGCAGGTATAGGGGGTCTTCTTGGAGGTTTAATATTTTTGATCCCTCTCAGATATTGTCTGAGGAGAGGGTGCGAGAAGATAGGTGGATCCACATTGTATTCTGCTGAAATTGCTGAAGCATGAATCTTAATGGAAGAATAGGACAGGCCATTGTGGAACAATTCTGCTAAGTATTCTAGGATATGTGTTATGTTTGCCACGGTGACATCTGAGCCTTTTGATGTGCTCCAAATGAGAAATCTCTTCCATTTAGCTGAGTATGTATTCCTTGTGGAAGGCCTGCGAGTCTCCAAGATAATGTCCTTCACCCTCTGAGATAAAACAGTTTGATTGGGATTTAAGGAATTTTCCAGGCAGTTAGCTGCAATGTTTTCAAGTTGGGATGCATGGTCTTGAAATTGTTCTGCGTCAGAAGAAGAGGCCATAGGGGGAGAGGCCATGATTTTGCCTGAGACATGCTTCTCAATAATGGATACCAGTGTTGCCTTGGCCAGTCTGGAGCTATTAGTATCACTCTTGGCTGTTCCTCCCTGATCTTCAGTAGAACCTTGTACATCAATGGGAGAGGTGGGAAGGCATATACTTTTAGGGCTTTCCAGCTGAAAGATAGAGAGTCCACCCTCGAAGCTTGTGGGTGGTATGTCCTTGAGCAGAATGTCTTCAGTTGATGGTTGAGTGGGGAGGCGAACAGATCTATCTCCGGCATTCCCCATGTCTTTGCTATGAGTTGGAAGATGTCTGGGTGCAGCATCCATTCGTGTGCATCCATGGTAGTTCTGCTTAAGCTGTCCGCCAGTGTATTCTCTTTCCCTGGCACGAATTGGGACTGTAGTTGGATATTGAGATTCAGGCATAGTTCCCATAGATTCATAGCCATCCGGCATAGAGGGTAAGAGTGTGTGCCTCCCTGCTTGTTTATGTACCACATGACCGTGGTGTTGTCTGTCCTTATTAGCAGGTGGCCTTGTTGGAGGAAGGGTCTGAAGGCCTCGAATGCATGCATCACTGCCAGCATTTCCTTTTGGTTTATGTGCATGCTTAGTTGTCCTTGAGGCCATAGGCCTTGGATACACTTGCCCTCCATGTGTGCTCCCCATCCTCGGTCTGAGGTGTCCGTGGTGATGGTCTGCATTGTTTTTGGTTTATTGAAAGGCAGCCCTCTGTTGGACTGGCAGGCCTGAGACCACCACAGAAATTCCTTTTGAAGGCATGGAATGATTGGTATCAAGGTTTCTAGACTGTGACTGTGTTGAGACCATACACTCCTTAGGTACCACTGTAATTTCCTCATATGCAGCCTGGCATGCGGTATCAGAATTATGCAGGATGCCATGTAACCCAGGGCCTGCAGGATTTTCCTTGCAGTAAGCTGAGTTTGTCTTGTCAGAATCATGAAGTAATCTGGAAGTTGTTTTTCTTCTGTGAGAAAGGCCATTTGGGTGGTTGTGTCCAGATCTGCACCCAAAAAGGTTATCCTTTGGGATGGTACTAGTCTTGACTTTTGGATGTTGACTGTGTATCCCAAGACCTGTAGCAGGTGTATGGCATAGGCCAAGTCCTTTATCAAACTTCCCTTGTTGTCCGCTTGTATTAGGCAGTCGTCCAGGTATGGGTAAATTTGAATTCCCTGAAGTCTGCAATGTGCAATTACTGATGCCAGGCATTTCGTGAATACTCTGGGCGCAGTAGATAAGCCAAAGGGCAATGCTGAGAATTGATAATGCTCTGATCCTGCAAGAAATCTGAGGTGTCTTCTGCAACTTGGTCGAATAGGGATGTGCAGGTATGCCTCCTTGAGATCTAGAGTCACCAGCCAAGACTCCTTGCCCAACATGGGAAGAAGTTGCTGTAGGGTCAGCATCTTGAATTTTGGCACAATGAGATAAGTGTTCAGTGCGGACAGGTTGAGAATAGGCCTCCATTGATTTTCTTTTCTTGGTACAAGGAATAGTCTGGAGTAAAATCCTTGGCCTTGTTCTGAACATGGTACCTTTTCTATAGCTTTCATCTGAAGCAAATTGTTGATCTGTCTTAAAGCCTCTGCCCTCTGATTTGGTGGAAGGTTTGGCATTCCGTTTCTTTTTGGCAAAGTGTGGAAGTGGAACCTGTATCCTTTGTCTATTATTTGCAGTGTCCATGTATCCTTTGAAATATAATGCCAGTTTTTTGAGAATAAAGCCAGCTTTCCTTAAGGGTGCTTCCTGTTGATCCCTGGTAGGCGGGATCAGAGTTAAGTCATTGAGCCTGTCCTGGTGTAGTAGTTGTTGTTGTTGCTGTTGCACTACTCCTCTGGTTGGCAGGCTGCCACTGACGGCCTCTGTAGGAGCCCTTCGATTGACCTCTGCCTCTAGGGCGCCTGTTCCTGCCCCTCTGGGCTCTGTCCGAGTCTGGAAAGGACCAATTCTTAGTAGGCCAGTTTCTGCTGAATCTCGGTGGTTGTACTTGCAGGAAATCTTTAACTGTTTGCATAGATTTTGCCTTTTCTTCAACCTTTTTTAAGATCTCCTGAGCAGAGGAGCCAAATAAATTTTGTTTCTCCATTGGAGCATCCAGGAGTTTAGCTTTAACATGGTCTGGCTAAGATTGTTCCTTCAGCCAGGCATGCCTACGAATAACTGCCCCAGTCACAGCTGATCTAAATGAAGCCTCCAGTGCATGATAGCCACATTTTAAAAAATGATTACTAACCTGTTGTGAATTGTGCACCAAATCCTGAAGGGATTTACGGTCTAGGGGTTCAGGAGAAGAAAGTTTCTTATTCAGTTCATCTAACAAATACTCTTGGTACTGTATCATATGAAATTGGCAATTTAATGCCCTGACAGAAAGAGTTGCAGAAGTATATACCTACTTTCCCCATCTCTCTAAAGCTCTAGACTCTCTTTCAGAGGGTAGAGGATTTTTGGCAGTGGCGGCCGCAACCCCTTTAGGGCCCTGAAAAATAGTTTCTGGGTCTGCAGAATGGGCTTTATACAGATGGAAATGAGAATCCGGGACCCTGTAGTATCTGTCAGGTTTGGCAGGGGCCGGAGGAAGAGTATCAGGGGCTGTACTGACATCACTGTACACATCATCAATTACATTAAGAACAGGAGGTATAGCTAAGGGCCTATGTTGAGGCAAATGCAAAAAGGTCCTTAATCTTTTTCTAGAATCAGAGAAATCCTGACCTTGCCATTGAAAATGCTCTCTCATGGAGTGTAGAGTCTCACCAAAGGAAAACTCTTCAGGAGGGGAGGCCGAAGGGATAGATTCCTCAGCATCTGAATCCTCATAAGGCGAGTAAGCCTCCTCCTGGTGGTCTGACAACTCAGACCCATCCGTGGAATCATCTGAAGAGTGTGGGTCAGAGGGGTCAGTCCTGGGCCTTTTGTCCAGAGGAGGGTGAGAGGCCCTGTCTGGGTGAGGTTGTGAACCCATAATTAAGGAAATAAGGTCCTCTGCAAGGCTGAGGATCTGTGAACTAGAGGAAGGTCTCTGGGAGGTAGTTTTGGTAGGCAAAGCTTTAGATAGTTTGGCAGCTTTAACCCTAGAAAAGGCCTTAATGGACATGGAAGCAGGGGGCCTAGCTGCCCCACGAGCAGGAGTAGAAATGTCCAAAGGTATGGTGTCGGACATTTCCTGAACACTGGTTTCGGTAGGAAGTTCGGTAGCCGACTCAGCCGGGGCCTCCCGGGCCTCGGTGGTCGGATGTATGGGTTCGGAAGAAGGAATTTCCGAGGATTCGGTTTCGGCCGAAACCGAGACACTCGTGGTAGGCCTAGCCGTGGTTTCAGCCGAAACCGCGGGCCGCGAGTGTCGGTCCTTTTCCTTCCGTTTTTTCACCATATGCGAAGTCGGAGTCTCCGACGGCATTTTATAAGCAAAAGAGGCTCCAAAAAATTCCTCTGCAAACTCCGACCGACGTCTAAGAGTTCGTCGGTTGAAGGAAGCACAGGCTAAACAGGCTGATACGTCGTGGTCTGGGCCTAAGCAAGGAAGGCAGTAGGAATGGAAATCCTTATGAGGTATTTGTTTCCCACAAGTTAAACAATTATTTACTTTGTCTGACATCGGCTGAGGCAAGAAAGAGTCCCCAACGGGTACTTAGCTTTTCGAAGTCTTCGGTAGCTGAATTCACTGGATCTGACCGACCGGCACTTGCGAACAGCTTCTGCTTCGGGCACCGCGCGGCAAGAAAGACAGAGGAAAATGGCGTCGGCTGATGCTTTTATACCCCAGACGCTCTGACGTCGGGGAAAGTGCGACATCAGCCGAAGCCAGACCCAGACTTTGGAATCCGGCCGACCGAAGGGCTGCCTGAGGCAGGACAACCCATATGTTATGACTGCAGATGCATCCTTGAAGGACATCATGGGAGGATGCTGGCCCTCCAGTGCATTAACTCCTCTCTGTTAAGATCTGACAACAAAATTATCTCCTTTAGTATTACAACTAACCTAGAACCCCCATCAAACTCCAAACCTGTTAAGAACTTTGCTAAGGCCAATTACTTCAAACTAAGTGACAATTTATTAAACTTCCAAGCCCCTTCAAACCAGGATGACACTGAGGGCTACTCTGGGCTGTACACAAAAGCACTGTACAGCCACATTCATAGCTGGATAGAGAAAGCAGTATCTGCCAGAATCAAACCTATTATTGGTGGCAAAAATAAACTATCCTGGTCAACCCCTAGCATAACTAGGCTATTCAACAAAAAGGAAACAATCCTCTCCAAAGTCAAGAAGAAACAGACAAATCAGTGCAAAAAGACACTCACCAGTCTAAAACAAATTAGAGAGCTCGACAAATCTGCCAAAGCAAACTATGAGGCAGAGCGCCTTGCAGGTGAAAGATAACCATAAAGCTTTTGTTTTTAATTATTTTTGTAACCTCAGGAGAAATGCTCAACAATATGTTGAGTTAATCATGAATGGCAACACTTACACCCAGCCTAAAACTACAGCGAACCTGCTGGCCGACAAGTTCAGCTCAACCCCCCCCCCGTCACCTCCTACAAAACCCAGACGGAGCAGGCAAGGTCCTTACTGCACTTGCTAAACCCAAAAACACAGCCTTAATGGGTCTTGACAACATTCCAGGATGCTTCTTAAATAGCTTAAAAAGTACAGTTTTGTACCTACCATAAATGTAGATGTCCGATAGGTATGCATCTGCAGTCATCACATATGGGTTGTCCTGCCTCAGGCAGCCCTTGATCGGCATTCCAAAGTCTGGGTCCGGCGTCGGCTGATGTCGCACTTTCCCCGACGTCAGAGTGCCTGGGGTATAAAAGAATCAGCCAACGCCATCTTCCTCAGTTTTTCTTACCCCAGATGCCAGGTAAGGAAGGCTAAATTTGGAAAGATGCATTTAAAAATCCAAACATGCACAGTAATATAAAAACAAATACACCATAATAGATCCCCCCAGCTAGCTATAAGAGGGGTAAGTACCCAAGAAATACCACAGAGGGGAAGGAGGGAGGGTAAACCTGACTGCAGATGCATACCTATCGGACATCTACATTTATGGTAGGTACAAAACTGTACTATGTCCTTCAAGGATGCATCTGCAGTCATCACATATGGGTAGAATACCATAGCCAATCTGGGGGTGGAGGAACTATGTAAAGGATGGTGTAGCTAAAATCCCCTACAGGACTGCCGTAGCAAAGCCTGCTCTGGATCTGGAATATAAAGGTAAATTGTAATGCTTGGCAAATGTATGCACGGAGCTCCATGTAGCAGCTTCTAAAATGTCCTTGGTAGCCACCCCTCTTAAGAAGGCTGTGGAGGTGGCTGTGGCTCTCGTGGAATGAGGTCTAATGTTAGCTGGCACAGTTTTTCCATGAAAGGAGTAACAAAAACGAATGCAATTCCCTATCCATTTTTAAATTGTCTGTTTGGAAATTGCTTTTCCTTGTGTACCAGCAGCATATGCTACCAACAGCTGGTCAGTTTTTCTGTAACTTTTAGTTCTGTCCAAGTAGTAGCGCAGCTGTCTGTGTATGTCCAGGGTGTGCAGAAGTTTCTCCCCTTTGTTTTGTGGATTTGGAAAGAAGGTAGGCAAGTGAATAGCTTGGTTTAATGAAACCCTGGATACCACCTTTGGCATAAATGCAGGATTGGTTCTCAATGAAACTCTGTCCTGATGAAAAATAAGAAATGGCTGTACTGCCATAAGGGCCTGTAACTCAGATACTCTTCTTGCTGAGGTTATGGCCAGAAGGAAGGCAGTCTTCCAAGACAGGAACTGTAGTTCTGCAGATGCTGCTGGTTCAAAGGGAGGCAGTGTTAGTTTTTCCAACACGAAGTTAAGGTCCCAAGTAGGTAGAGGTGGTTTCCTTGGAGGCTTGATGTTTTTGATTCCTCTTAGAAACTGTCTTAGGAGAGGATGAGAGAAGACAGGTGGATCAGTATTGTACTCTGCTGAAATTGCTGAAGCATGAATTTTAATGGAAGAGTAAGACAGACCAGTGTGGAACATTTCTGCCAAGTATTCCAGAATATGTGCCATGTTCATCACTGTCGTATCCTGGCCCTTTGTGGTATTCCAAATGTGAAATCTTTTCCATTTTGCTGAATATGCCTTTCTTGTGGAAGGCCGTCGAGCTTCCATAATAAGAAGTTATGTACCTACCATAACGTTCCATGTTAGTTGTCTTCTCTCGCCTTCTTTCTTGCTTGATGGGTTCGGAGCCGATCCCTCGGCTCCGACTCGGCACTTGCTAAGCTCGAGAGTCACTTTTACCAGCTCGAGGCAGCCCCATATCCCATGATGCAAGGCGGTAAGTACCCAGATCTCGTTTGCTAACAAAGGGCAATAGCACCAAGCATAAAATACTTCCCAAAGGAAGAAAGAAAACTTACAGATGGAAGAAGGACCAGGTCTGAATGGTCTTCAGCATAACAGTTTCTTATACAAGGTTTGTCCAGGCCAGGGGGAAGGAGGGAGGTGCAAGAAAGAAGGCGAGAGAAGACAACTAACATGGAACGTTATGGTAGGTACATAACTTCTTAATGTTAAGTTGTCAATCTCGCCTTCATTCTTGCTTGATGGGACCGCGTCCCTAGCACCTCTATCCTGGGTGGCTCAATGGAACAAACTCTTGAGGACTGTAGAGCCAAAACTGGCTCTGTCCCTGGAGGCCAAGTCCAATTTGTAATGGGAAACAAAAGTGTGAGGAGTAGCCCAAGTGGCGCTGCACAAATAGTGTCCAAAGGAAGTCTAGCTTGAAAGGCTGTAGAAGTAGCTAAGCTCCTAGTTGAATGTGCTTTAGGTTTTGAGCACAGCTGTTTTCCCCTGAGAGTATAAATTTCCGAGATGACCGAAGAAAGCCATCTGGACAAGGTCACTTTAGAAACAGGAAGGCCTTTTTATTATCCGCATAGGAAACAAAAAGTTGATAAGATTTTCTAAATTTTTTTGTTCTGTCCAAATAATATCTAAGTTGACGGTGGACATCAAGATAATGTAGCTTTTGTTCAGCTCTATCTGAATAGTTAGGAAAAATACAGGGAGATCAATGGATTGATTCAGATTGTTCTTTGAAGCGACCTTAGGTAAAAAGGATGGATTAGTTCTCAAAGATACTCTGTCTTTGTGAAAAAGCTAATAGGGGTCGAACCGAAGAGCATGAAGTTCAGACACCCTCCTGGCAGATGTAATAGCCACTAGGAATAAAGTTTTCCAAGAAAGATATTTCAGGGAACAAGAAGCAGCTGGCTCGAAGGGGGGAAGAATCAAGGATGTCAGCACTAAATTTAGATCCCACTGAGGAGGAGGATTCCTGATTGGAGGCTTTAGTAGGAAAATTCCTTTCAAGAAGGCCCTGCAGAGCCTATGGGACATAATATTATGATCTGCTATCCCGACATGAAAATTAGAGATAGCAGCCAAATGAACTCTGACTGTGGAAGAAGAGGAGCCTGCATGAAAAATCTCTGCTAAGAAGTCCAGGACTGCCTGAACAGGGGCAGTAAAAGGATCAATATTTTGGGCCTTAGCCCAATAAGAGAAACGTTCCATTTGCTTGTATAAACCCTCCTGGTAGAGGATTTTAGCGAAGCTACTATGATATCTCTAACTGGGTTAGAGATCAACGGAAGCCTGGCTAAGGAAGGAAGTGGAGCAACCATGCTGTGAGGTTGAGAGAAGGGATTGACCGGTGCAGCTGACCCGATTGGTGAATCAGAAGGTCTGGCACTGGGTCCAGATGCCACGGCTGCACCAAAAGGTGATGATGGAGGAACGGAACCAAACTTGTCGAGGCCAGTAAGGGGCAATGAGAATCAATTTGGCTCTCAAACGGTAGCTTTCTGGATCACCTGAGGGATCAGAGGAAATGGAGGGAAGGCATAAAGAAGTCCCTGGGGCCAATCCTGGGTCAGAGCGTCTCTGGGGGGGGATGGCCTGATAGAGGGAAGAGGCTGAAGAAGTCTGGACATTTGCTGTTTTGGGGAGTAGCAAAAAGATCGCAACATGGACGACCCCATTCCAGAAAAATCTCTTCCGCTATAGATTGCTTGAGAGACCACTCGTGAGGCATGAGGATAGCTCTGCTCAATCTGTCCGCTATAATGTTGGTTTTCCCAGGGATATGCTTTGCTACCAGAAACCGATGAGAGGAGATCGCCCATTGCCATAGTCTGAGCGCTTCTCGACACAAGGGTTAGGACTTGGTCCCGCCCTGTTTGTTGATATACCAAACTACAGACATGTTGTCTGTGTGGACTGCAATTGTCCCTACGGGAAGAAAGTCGTTGAGGGCTTGCAACGTTAAAAGCACTGCTCTCATCTCCAGGACATTTATGTGCAGATGGTACTCGAACGGCTGCCACGTCCCATGAACCATCCTGCCCTGATAATGACCCCCCCACCCGATCAGGGAGGCATCCGTGGTGACAGTGGCTATCGGGGATGGGGGTACAAAGTACCTGCCTTGGTGAACCTGAGACGATGTGATCCACCAAGCAAGATGCTCTTTGCATGTCTGTGTCACCAGAATCTGGTGACGCATTGGAAGTTGCTGGTATGACCACTGTGTGAACAGCATCCACTGAAGAAGGCATGTAGAATCGAGCCAGGGGAAGAAGAGTAATGGCTGCAGCCATGAGACCTAATACCTTTAGAACCATTCTGGCCTGTATTTTCTTGCTGGCCAGAATGATCCTGACATGAGTCTGAATGTCTGAAACTCTTTGTTCTGTAAGGGTAGCTGACATCCGAACAGTGTTTAAGTTTGCGCCTATGAAGGTAATAGACTGGCAGGGCGATAAGGATGACTTTTCAAGTTGATTGAGATGCCCAAATGAGAACAAAGGTCTATTGTGTAATCCCTGGCTTGTATAAGCTGATGCCTGGTGGTGGCTGACAGGAGCCAGTCGTCGAGATCTGGAAACACCTGGAATCCTTGACGTCTCAGGTGAGCCGTGACCACTGCCATGCATTTGGTGAACACTCTGGGGGCTGTAGTGAGACCAAAGGGCAGGGCTCTGAACTGGAAATGACTGGACCCCAGCCGAAGCGGAGAAATCTCCTGGAGCGTCTGTGAATTTTGATGTGATAGTACGCATCCTGAAGATCTATTGAGCACATCCAGTTGTCCTTCTGTAAGAAGGGCAGAATTGACTGAAGAGTGACCATTCGAATCTTGTCTTCCTGACAGACTTGTTGAGTCTGCTGAGATCCAATATTGGTCTCCAGTCTCCGTCTTTTGGGGACCAAAAAGAACCTTGAGTAGATTCCGGCTCTGAATGGTCTATTGTAACTGGCTGAATGGCTCTTTTGCAGTAGTTTTGATTTCTGACTCTGCAATCTCCCTTAGACCGGTGGTACATCTGGAAGGGAACTTGAGGGAAGGGACTTTCCTCGAAAGGAATTATGTAACCCTTGGATATGATCGACTGTACCCATCTGTCTTGAGTGAGGGAATGCCAGGCTTCTGAGTACAGTGATAATCTTCCCCCGACTGCCTCCAAGGAGGGACAGCCGGGCAACACCTCAGGGATGCTGAAAGGGCTTGTCAGAGAGAGGCTCCCTGTTTCCCTGGTTCTTCGGACCCCTCTGCCTCTAGAGCGCGTCTGTTGTTGTTACCCCTCTGCCTCTAGGGGTAAACTGACCACGTGAATCCGGCGTGACTCCTTGGGATTTACGGAACCACATCTTCCCGCCCTTCTGTCCTTTGGGATAAGGTCTAGAAGGGGTGTAAAAACGGACTCCAACAGCAGAAAGAGTCTTGCCGTCCTGCTCGCACCTGGTCAAGGTTTCCTTCACCTGAGGGCCAAACAAAGCTGACCCATCAAAGGGAGAATTTGTGAAGGACGCCTTAAAGGGATCCGCAAAATCACATAGCCGTATCCAGGCTTGGCGTCTAAGAGCCACACCTGTACCTGCGGCTCTACTCGCTCCATCCGCAGCATAAGATATTAGCCGCATGGAGGAGTTTGCAATGGAATTGAGGGTTCCTAGCTGCGAAGCAATCTTTTCTTGAGCCCCTGCAGCTGTAGGATCCTGAACTACTTCTCCCAGCTCCTTCAGGATATCTCTCTGGAGTCTGGTGAAGTGACATAGGTAATTCAGCGAGCATAGCAAAGGTCGCTGAGGAAAACATCCGCTTACCTATCCATGGTCCTAGAGTCCTTATTAGGAGGATGGACGGGCACGGAAGGATCTGCAAGTTCCTTTTGGTGGCCGCAGCCACTACCATGGCATCAGCGGGACACCCTTAGTAAGGAATTGTTTGTCACTCGGGCAGTGATGAATTTTGAAGGCCTCCTAGGGACTGGCTCTACAGAGTCAGGAGCTGCCCACTGCGTGCAATAACCTGCATAAGGGGTCGAAGGCGGAGACACCCAGGAGGTGGAGGGCCGAGATCCAAACGCCTCTAGGTATACTGACTCATCCTCAGAGGGATTGTTGGTGGGCCAGTTTCCCTCTGTTTCAGAAGTTCTAGGATGTCTGAGAAGGAGACATCCTCAGAGGGGATCTAGGGATCCCTCTGACTCATCAAAGTCAGTATCCAGTGACAGACTCGGGAGTCTACATGCTTCCTCTTACAAGTCCTCTTCCTAGGAGGATCTCCAAACATCAGGAGAATCCTCGAAGAGGGGAAATTCCCAATGGGGAAACCTGAGGCGGAGGATCTCTGGGTCCTGTAGCAAGAGAAGTGGCAGAGATGTCAACAGGTACTATAGAGGGAGGAGCTACGGGAACAGACTGCTGACTGATACCAGTGGCCAGTACACTCTTCATCACCTCGAATGCTCCTCCCAGGCAGGTCCGAGAGAACCCGCTCCAAGAGCTAGGAACTCCAGGGACCACCGAAGGGAAGTCTCCGAGGCAGATGTCGGAGCCGAGCTCACCAAGGCCGAGGCTCCAAGGGAAGAGCGGGCTCGGACAAGGGTCCGATGCCACTCACCCCTCGGAGGAGACCATGGAAGCCCGACCACCGAATCCCTCTAAGGAAGGTCTCAAGAGGAGATAAGAGTAGAGGCTGAAGGAACAGAAGGGGTATCCGTCCTCCAGCCGTAGCAGTAACCATTCGAAGACTCCAACTCCAAGCTCTGGGGTAGAGTTGAAGGAGGAACTGTAACGGGTGTGGACCAACAGTCGCCTGTTGAGACGGACTGTGTAACATTTGGGCCAGTACCTGTGACTTAAGTAATCTACTGACCACTCTCTCTAGGTCATGATCTGACAACCTGGGCGACCTTGAAGATCGGCTCCGATGGCTCCGTTCGATAGAAGAGGTGAAGCGGAGCCGAAGTATCGGCTCCAAGGAAGGAGGCCTCGACCTCTTCCTGGAATGAGCCATCGGGGCCGATACTATAGATCCTGTCGGAGCCGGCCTCTCGGAGCAGACAGGAAGCTCGATGTATCGGCTCCAGCCGGAGCCGATACAGCCAAAATAACGGTGTCGGAGCCGACACCGATGCCTGTGCCACATGGGTGTCGGAGCCGACATCGAAGTGGTCAATACAGATTCGGCACCGATAGCCATCGGTGCCGAAGGCTGTCAAGCCAGAATCGGCTCCAGCGGAGCCGATCTAGACTCAGTACGAAGTCGGCCGAGGCCGCAGGCTTAGATACAGAAGCCTGGGCCTTGGAAGATTTTGCTGATTTTGGTGGAGCCGACTTAGCGGAGAGCCCTCCGGCAAGAAGGTCCCTAAGTATCAGCTTATTACGTCTCTCCTGCAGGACTCTCTGGCTGAAGGAATGACAAATAGCACAGGAGTCCTGCAGGTGAAGAGGGCCCAGACAATACAGGCAAGAAGTGTGACCGTCTGTCAGAGACATCTTCTGACAGCACGAGTCACACTTCTTAAAACCTGAGACCCTCTCCTTTGACATGGTGCTGAAAAACACACACACACACACCAGTCAAAATTAACTTAAATAAATACCAAAAGGTATTCTATAAAACCAACACACACACCCTAACAGGGGGGGGATGGGATAGGGAAAAGTTTGACTAACAAAAATAAAGGAGATAGGGATTTCCCGTCAGAAAAGGTACAAATAAACTTAAAACTATCAATAAAAGGTTTTTTTTCTAAAAGGGGCTTAAATCTCACAAAAGTGAACAACTTACCAGGAGCTGGTAAAAAGAAGACCTCCTAAGCGAAGTGGCAAACGAGATCTGGGTACTTACCGCCTTGCATCATGGGATATGGGGCTGCCTCGAGCTGGTAAAAGTGACTCTCGAGCTTAGCAAGTGCCGAGTCGGAGCCGAGGGATCGGCTCCGAACCCATCAAGCAAGAATGAAGGCGAGATTGACAACTTAACATTAATATCTTTCACTCTCTGGGATAGCTTATCCTGAGGAGGAGTCAAGGTATTTTCCAGGCTGCTAGCTGCAAGGTTTTCAGATTGGAATGCAGAGTTTTGTAATTGTGCTGTGTCAGTAGAAGTGGCCATAAAGGAAGAGGCCATGGTTTCGTGCGTGACATGCTCTTTAACAGTGGGTACCAGTGCTGTCTTGGCCAGTCCGGAGCTATCAGAATCAGTTTTGGCTGCTCTGTCCTGATCTTCAGTAAAACCTTGGTCATTAATGGGAGAGGTGGAAATGCATACACTGTTAAGAGTTCTCCAGCTGAAAGAGAGGGCGTCCACTTTCCATGCTTGTGGGTGGTATGTCCTTGAGCAGAATTTCTTCAGTTGGTGACTGTGGGGGGAGGCAAAAAGATCTATGTCCGGCCTTCCCCATGATTGTGTTATCTGTAGAAAGATGTCTGGGTGCAGCATCCATTCGTGTGCATCCATGATATTTTGCTTAAGTTGTCTTTCCCTGGCACAAACTGGGATTGTAGCTGTATATTGAGTTTCAAGGAAAGTTCCCATAGATTCATTGCCAGCCTGCAAAGAGGATAGGAATGGGTGCCTCCTTGCTTGTTTATGTACCACATAACCGTGGTGTTGTCTGTTCTTATTAGCAGATTGCCTTGATGCAGAAAGGGTATGAAGGCTTCAACTGCATGTATCACTGCCAGCATTTCCTTTTGGTTTATGTGCATGCATATCTCTTTTTGTGACCACAGACCCTGAATGCACCTGCCCTCCATGTGCACTCCCCATCCGTGGTCTGAAGCGTCTGTTGTAATGGTTTGGCTGGCTATTGGTTTGTTGAAAGGCAGACCCCTGTTTGACTGGCTTGCTTGAGCCCACCACTGAAATTCCTTTTGAAGGCATGGAATGAGCGGTATCAAAGTTTCCAGGTTGTGACTGTGCTGAGTCCATAAACTCCTTAGGTACCATTGTAGTTTCCGCATATGTAGTCTTGCTTGCGGAATCAGAAGGATGCAAGAAGCCATGTAACCCAGGGCCTGCAGGATTTTCCTTGCAGTCAGCTGGGTTTGTCTTGTCAGATTGTTGAAGTAATCTGGTAGTTGACTTTGTTTTTCTTCTGTGAGGAAGGCCATTTGGGTGGATGTATCTAGATTTGCACCAGAAAAGTTATTCTTTGGGATGGAACAAGTCTTGATTTGTGAAAGTTGACTGTATATCCCAAGGCCTGAAGTAGGTGGATGGCATAATTCAAATGTTTCACCAAAGTTTGCTGGCTGTCTGCTTGTATAAGGCAGTCGTCCAGATATGGGTATATTTGAATCCCCTGAAGTCTGCAATGTGCAATTACTGATGCCAGGCATTTCGTGAATACTCTGGGCGCAGTAGATAAGCCAAAGGGCAATGCTGAGAATTGATAATGCTCTGACCCTGCAAGAAATCTGAGGTGTCTTCTGCAACATTGTCTGATAGGGACATGCAGGTATGCCTCCTTGAGGTCACCAGTCAAGACCCCTTGCCCAGCATGGGAAGGAGCTGCTGTAGAGTCAGCATTTTGAACTTTGGCACAATGAGATAAGTATTCAGTGCGTACAAGTCAAGAATAGGCCTCCATTGCTTTTCTTTTCTTGGAACAAGGAACAGTCTGGAATAAAATCCCTGGCCTTGTTCTGAGAGAGGAACCTTTTCTATAGCGTTCATTTGGTTTAAGCTGGAGATTTGTTTCAAAGCCTCTGCCCTTTGATTCGGTGGCAGGTCTGGCATGCCTTTTCTTTTTGGTAATGTGTGGAAATGGAACCTGTATCCTTTGTCTATTTGTAGTGTCCATTTGTCCCTTGTAATACTGTGCCAATTTTCTGAGAATAAAGAGAGCTTTCCGCCCAAAGGTGCTTCCAATTGAGCCCTGGTTGGCGGTGTCAAAGTAAAGTCATTGAGCCTGACCTTGTGCTGCAGTTGAAGGTCCTGCATTACCTCTCTGGTTGGGAGATTGCCATTGACGTCCTCTGTAGGAGCCTCTAGCTTGCCCTCTACCTCTGGCACGCCTGTTCTGGTCTCTCTGAAACCTCTCTGTGTCTGGAAAGGACCAATTCTTGGAAGGCCAATTCCTGCTGAATCTTGGTGGTTGTACTTGGAGAAAATCTTTGACTGTTTGTACAGATTTTGCCTTTTCTTCAAATTTCTTTAGGACCTCCTGAGCCGTGGAGCCAAATAACTTTTGCTTTTCCAATGGAGCATCCAGGAGCTTTGCTTTAACATGGTCTGGCAGAGATTGTTCCTTCAAGCCAAGCATGCCTACGTATAACTGCGCCAGTCATAGCTGACCTACATGAAGCTTCCAATGCATCATAACCACATTGCAAGAAATGGTTGCTAACCTGTTGTGAATTTTGTACCAGATCCTGAAGTGATTTGCGGTCTAGGGGATCAGGTGAAGACAGTTTTTTATGCAATTCATCTAACAAATACTCTTGGTACTGTATCATATGAAATTGACAATTCAATGCCCTCATAGAAAGAATAGCAGAAGTATACACTTTTTTACCCCATCTCTCTAAAGCTCTGGACTCCCTTTCAGAGGGGAGAGGATTTTTAGCAGTGGCAGCTGCAACCCCTTTAGGGCCCTGGGAAATAGTCTCTGGATCAGCAGAATGGGCCTTGTAAAGGTAAAGATGAGAGTCCGGGACCCTGTAATACCTATTGGGTTTGGCAGGAGCCGGAGGGAGAGAATCAGGGGTTGTGCTAGAATCAGAATACACATCCTCAATGACATTCAAAACAGGAGGAATAGCTAAAGGCCTATGCTGAGGCAAATGTAAAAAGGTCCTTAATCTTTTCCTGGAATCAGAGAATTCCAGGCCCTGCCATTGGAAATGCTCTCTCATAGTGTGTAGTGTCTCCCCAAAGGAAAACTCTTCAGGAGGGGAGGCCGAGGGAATAGATTCTTCTGCATCAGAGTCCTCGTAGGCCGAAAAAGCCTCCTCCTGGTGGTCCGAGAGAATAGAGCCATCCGAGGCCTCATTTGAGGAGTGGGGATCAGAGAGCTCAACCCTGGGCCTTTTGTCTGGAGGGGGCTGAGAACCTCTGTCCGGATGAGGTTGAGAGCCCCTAATTAAGGAGATAAGATCCTCTGCTAAGCTTAGAATCTGTGAACCAGAAGAGGGTCCCTGAGGGATAACCTTGGGAGGCAAAGCTTTTGAGAGTTTAGCAGCTTTAGCCCTGGAGAATGCCTTAATGGACATGGATGCAGGAGGCCTGGCTGCACCACGTGCTGGTGTAGATTTGTCTAAAGGGATGGTGTCGGAAGGTTCCAGGACACCAGTTTCTGATGGAAATTCAATAACCGACTCAGCCGGGGCCTCCGGGGCTGAGGTAGTAGGTTGAGCGGTTTCGGTAATCGGAAGTACCAAGGACTCTGTTTCAGCTGAGACCGAGACACTCGCGGTAGGCCTGGCCGTGGTTTCAGCCGAAACCGCGGCCCGCGTGCGTCGGTCCTTGTCCTTCCGTTTCTTAATTAAATGTGAAGTCGGAGTCTCCGACGGCATCTTATACGCAAAACTAGCCCCAAAAATTCCTCTGCAAACTCCGCCCGACGTCTAAGAGTGCGTCGGTTGAAGGAAGCACAGGCTGAACAGGCCGAGACGTTGTGGTCTGGGCCTAGGCAGGGGAGGTAGTAAGAGTGGAAATCCTTATGAGGTATTTGTTTCCCACAAGTTAAACAATTATTAACTTTATCTGACATCGGCTGAGGCAAGAAAGAGTCCCCAACGGGGTACTTAACTTTTTGAAGTCTTCGGTAGCTGAATTACAGGAGCTGGCCGACCGGCACTTGCGAACTGCTTCTGCTTCGGGCACCACGTGGCAAGAAAGACTGAGGAAGATGGCGTCAGCTGATTCTTTTATACGCCAGGTGCTCTGACGTCGGGGAAAGTGCGACATCAGCCGACGCCGGACCCAGACTTTGGAATCCGGCCGACCGAAGGGCTGTCTGAGGCAGGACAACCCATATGTAATGACTGCAGATGCATCCTTGAAGGACATCAGACTTTATCAGGGCCACTAGAAACCTTCTTTAACCACAGCCTCTGAATGGGCTTTGGCTTGGAGGAATGGAGAACTGAAACAGTTGGATCTCTGCACAAAGAGGGCACATCAACTGACCCAGGGAACTACAGACTCATAAGCTTGACCAGTCTTATCTGCAAGGCCATGGAGAGAATTATCATGGACCTGATCAATAGCAACATAGGAATCCTCCAAAAATTAGACCAGACCCAATTTGGCTTGGTCAAAGGGAGATCTTGCCTGCTCCATCTGGTGGACAACTTTGAGAAAGTCACCAGGGACATGGATGAGGGTAAAACGGTACACACCTCTTATCTTGACTTGGCCAAAGCTTTTGACACAATCCCCCACTTGAGGATCATAGATAAACTTATTGAGTTAGGCATAAACCCCTACATCATCAGAAAGATAGGCCACTGGCTCACTGACAAGACATACAGTGTCCGGATAGGTGAATCCGCTTCTGATAGGAAACCTGTTAATAGCGGTGTCCCACAGGGCTCAGTGTTGGGACCTCTCCTCTTTGGTATATACCTCTCTGACGTGAAGGCCAATGTTGGGGCCTCTGGCTCCCCAAGTTCGCTGACTGTAAGCTGTGAACAATCACTGAATCCCCAAATGATGTCGATATCCTACAAACAGGTCAAAAATGACAAATGACTGGTGCCAAAACCATGGTCTGACACCAAATACTAAAAAGAGCATAATCATACACTTCAGTAAATCAGATATCCCTGCAAATTATACTATTGATAGCACACCCCTAAAAGTAGACTCAGTGGTAAGGGACCTAGGAACACATAGATAGTAACCTAAACTTTGACCACCAGATAGCTACAGTAGTGGGGAAATCCTTATGCGTCACTCAACTTATAAGTAAAGGCACGGCATCAAGATCAAATGAAGTCTCAATGCCATTGTATGTGGCCCTCATCAGGCCCATAACTGAGAACAATGCTCCGTTCTACAAACAATTACACCAACTGGAGCAGCCCCAGAGGTTTCTCACTAAAAAAATACAAAGTGTAAGACATGTCTTATGCAGACTGACTGAAGGCCCTATCCCATTACTCCATCTCACATCATTTACTGACAGGGGACGTATGCCTGACCTAGAAGACATTCTCTGATCCAGCCAAGATGAAAATGTTACATATTTACAAGAAACATTACACAAGGGTAATGCATTCTATGGACCTGAACCTTATTTCTGACTTTAACAGAACTTGCTGGAGAGACAGAATCATATCTCAAAGGCTGCCTTGTCAACAGAATAAACTTTCCATCTTCGTAATCCAAAGCGCATCCCCACTCTCTTCAAAAAGAATTTGGATAAATAGATTGAGAATCATAAATTCACTCCCGGGGTACTGCCCATGTCCCCGATGGACAGAGGCAGTCTGTAAAATGACTCAGGTCTCTAACACCTAAAAGATCCACTACCCTGACACTACCCCATCCCATATCTGGGAAATTAAGGCACAATACTGTCATATCATGGGTATTACTGGACAGGTTTGTAAAGGCTATTGTGTCATTAGCCTAGTAATCACCTATGAACAATCCACAGTTCAAGAGTAACTGTTTGGAGGCAAGACTATGGTACTTTCCAATGAAAGTTCTCTTGGTGGCAGCTGCCACAGTGATAGAATCAATGAGAGGGGCTCTTTCTCCAATGAGGTCTGTCCTTGGGTAAGCGCAACATTTTGTCTGGTTTGTGGTGAATTGACACCACAATGCTAGACCCCTGTCATACCCTCTCCATCACCAGTTTGACTATTTAATCAAGAAGAGTGACCATCGGAAGCAGACAGGGCAGATCTGAAGGCCTTAAACAACACTCATTGAAGAAGGGGGGCAGTATGGCCAAGTACCCCTCCGGCACCTTAACTCACGGATTTTATCAAACTTGGTGTCTGCAGGAGGGGACTGTGAAGTCTTCCCTCCTCATCAAGGTCAGTGCTTGGGGTTAGTGACTCTGTAGGAGAAACAATGTATCTATTTTTACAAGTGCACTTCTTAGAAACACAGGAAGGGCGAATCTTCCTAAGACCTGGAAGGACGGGCTTGAAGTGTTCAGAACTGTTCTGTCTCTTGGGCTGATGATGGGGGTTCAATGATTCAGACAGCCTGACATACAAAAGAGAAGCTGAACCACAGGGTGCAACTCCTTAATGTGTTGAAGGATGGACAACTGTCCTATTAAAAACATTGACATGAACCTCAGCAGTGGTAAGGACAAAGTACAGTTTTATACCTACCATAAATGTAGATGTCCGATAGGTATGCATCTGCAGTCATAACATATGGGTTGTCCTGTCTCAGGCAGCCCTTCGGTCGGCCGGATTCCAAAGTCTGAGTCTGGCCTCGGCTGATGTCGCACCTTCCCCGACGTCAGAGCGTCTGGGGTATAAAAGCATCAGCCGACGCCATTTTCCCCAGTTTTTCTTGCCCCAGATGCCAGGTGCCCTCTAGGAAGGCTAAATTTGGATAAATGCAATAGAATTCCAAACATTTGCAAAATTATATATATATATATATATATATATATATATATATATATATATATATATGTATACATGTATATACAAACAAATACACCATAATAGATTCCCCCAGCTAGCTGAAAGAGGGGTAAACACCCTAGGAATACCACAGAGGGGTAGGAGGGAGGGTAAACCTGACTGCAGATGCATACCTATTGGACATCTACATTTATGGTAGGTACAAAACTGTACTATGTCCTTCAAGGATGCATCTGCAGTCATAACATATGGGTAGAATACCATAGCTAATCCAGGGGAGGAGGTACTAAGAAAAAGATAGTGTAGTTAAGATCCCCTGCAGGACTGCAGTAGCAAAGCCTGCTCTGGATCTGGAGTATAAAGGTAGATTGTAATGTTTGGTAAATGTATGCACGGAGCTCCAAGTAGCAGCTTCTAAAATGTCCTTGGTAGCCACCCCTCGTAGGAAGGCCGTCATAAAAGTAGGATTAGTTCTTAGGGTAACTCTGTCCTGATGGAAGATAAGAAATGGCTGTACTGCCATTAATGCTTGTAACTCAGATACTCTTCTTGCTGAAGTTATTGCCAGAAGGAATGCAGTTTTCCAAGACAGAAACTGTAGATCCGCTGATGCTGCTGGTTCAAAGGGAGGAAGTGTTAGTTTCTCCAAGACAAAGTTGAGATCCCAAGCAGGTAAAGGGGGTTTTCTTGGAGGCTTGATATTTTTGATCCCTCTCAGAAATTGCTTGAGGAGAGGGTGTGAGATGATAGGTGGATCCACATTGTATTCTGCTGAAATTGCTGAGGCATGAATCTTAATGGAAGAATAGGAAAGGCCATTGTGGAACAGTTCTGCTAAGTATTCCAGAATATGTGTCATGCTTGCCACTGTCACATCTAAGCCTTTTGATGTGTTCCAAATGAAAAGTCTTTTCCATTTAGCTGAGTATGTCTTCCTTGTGGAAGGCGTGAGCTTCCATGATAATGTCCTTCACTCTCTGTGATAAAACATTTTGTTTTGGATTTAAGGGATTTTCCAGGCAGTTAGCTGCAATGTTTTTAAGTTGGGATGCATGATCTTGAAATTGTTCTGCGTCAGAAGAAGAGGCCATAGGGGGAGAGGCCATGGTTTTGCCTGTGACATGCTCCTCAATAGTGGATACCAGTATTGCCTTGGCCAGGCTGGAGCTATCAGAATCACTCTTGGCTGTTCCTCCCTGATCTTCAGTAGAACCTTGTACATTAAAGGGAGAGGTGGGAAGGCATATACTTTTAGAGCTTTCCAGCTGAAAGAGAGAGTCTCCACCCTCCATGCTTGTGGGTGGTATGTCCTTGAGCAGAATGTCTTCAGTTGATGGTTGAGGGGGGAGGCGAACAGATCTATCTCCGGCGTTCCCCATGCCTTTGTTATGAGTTGGAAGATGTCTGGGTGCAGCATCCATTCGTGTGCATCCATGGTAGTTCTGCTTAAGCTGTCTGCCAGTGTATTTTCCTTTCCTGGCACGAACTAGGACTGCAGTTGGATATCGAGTTTCAGGCATAGCTCCCATAGATTCATAGCCCGCCGGCATAGAGGGTAGGAGTGTGTGCCTCCCTGCTTGTTTATGTACCACATGACCGTGGTGTTGTCTGTCCTTATTAACAGGTGGCCTTGATGGAGGAAGGGTTTGAAAGCCTCGATTGCATGCATCACTGCCAGCATTTCCTTTTGGTTTATGTGCATGTGTAGCTGTCCTTGAGACCATAGGCCTTGGATACATTTGCCCTCCATGTGTGCTCCCCATCCTCGGTCTGAAGCGTCCGTGGTGATGGTTTGTTTTGTTTTTGGTTTGTTGAAAGGCAACCCTCTGTTGGACTGGCAGGCCTGAGCCCACCACAGGAATTCCTTTTGAAGGCAAGGAATGATTGGTATCAAAGTTTCCAAACTTTGACTGTGTTGAGACCATACACTCCTTAGATACCATTGTAAATTTCTCATATGCAGCCTGGCCTGTGGTATCAGAATTATGCAGGATGCCATGTAACCCAGGGCCTGCAGGATTTTCCTTGCAGTAAGCTGAGCTTGTCTTGTTAGATTCATGAAGTAATCCGGAAGTTGTTTTTGTTTTTCTTCTGTGAGAAAGGCCATTTGGGTGGTTGTGTCTAGATCCGCACCCAGAAAGGTTATCCTTTGGGGTGGAACCAGTCTTGATTTTTGGATGTTGACTGTGTATCCCAATGCCTGTAGTAGGTGGATGGCAAAGGCCAAGTCTTTTATCAAATTTACCTTGTTGTCCGCTTGTATAAGGCAGTCGTCCAGATAAGGGTAGATTTGAATCACCTGAAGTCTGCAGTGTGCAATTACTGATGCCAGGCATTTCGTGAATACTCTGGGCGCAGTAGATAAGCCAAAAGGCAATGCTGAGAATTGATAATGCTCTGATCCTGCAAGAAATCTGAGGTGTCTTCTGCAGTTTGGTTGAATAGGGACGTGCAGGTATGCCTCCTTGAGATCTAGAGTCACCAGCCAAGACTCCTTGTCCAACATGGGAAGAAGTTGCTGTAGGGTCAGCATCTTGAATTTTGGCACAATGAGGTAAGTATTCAGTGCGGACAGGTCGAGAATAGGCCTCCATTGATTTTCTTTTCTTGGTACAAGGAATAGTCTGGAGTAAAATCCTTGGCCTTGTTCTGAAAGTGGCACCTTTTCTATAGCTTTCATTTGAAGCAAGTTGTTGATCTGCTTTAAAGCCTCTGCCCTCTGATTTGGTGGTAGGTTTGGAATTCCGTTTCTTTTTGGCAAAGTGTGGAAGTGGAACCTGTATCCTTTGTCTATTATTTGCAGTGTACATGTGTCCCTTGTAACATAATGCCAATTTCTTGAGAATAAAGCAAGCTTTCCGCCCAAGGGTGCTTCCAGTTGAGCCCTGGTGGGCGGATTCAGAGTAAAGTCATTGAGCCTGTCCTGGGGTAATAGTAGTTGTTGCTGCTGCTGCACTACCTCTCTGGTTGGCAGGCTGCCACTGACGGCCTCTGTAAGAGCCCCTAGATTGGCCTCTGCCTCTGGGGCGTCTATTCCTGCCTCGCTGGGCTCTGTCCGAGTCTGGAAAGGACCAATTCTTAGTAGGCCAGTTTCTGCTGAATCTCGGTGGTTGTACTTGTAGGAAATCCTTAACTGTTTGCACAGATTTTGCCTTTTCTTCATACTTTTTTAAGACCTCCTGAGCAGAGGAGCCAAATAAATTTTGTTTCTCCATTGGAGCATCCAGGAGTTTAGCTTTAACATGGTCTGGCAAAGATTGTTCCTTCAGCCAGGCATGCCTACGAATAACTGCCCCAGTCATAGCTGACCTAAATGAAGCCTCCAATGCATCATAACCACACTTTAAGAAATGATTACTAACCTGCTGTGAGTTGTGTACCAAATCCTGAAGGGATTTACGGTCAAGGGGCTCAGGAGAAGAAAGCTTCTTGTTCAGTTCATCTAACAAATACTCTTGGTACTGTATCATATGAAATTGACAATTTAGTGCCCTGACAGAAAGAGTTGCAGAAGTATATACCTTCTTTCCCCATCTCTCTAAAGCTCTAGACTCTCTTTCAGAAGGTAGAGGATTTTTGGCTGTGGCAGCCGCAACCCCTTTAGGGCCCAGAGTAATAGTTTCTGGGTCTGCAGAATGGGCTTTATACAGATGGAAATGAGAATCCGGGACCCTGTAGTATCTATCAGGTTTAGCAGGGGCCGGGGGAAGAATATCAGGGGATGTACTGACATCATTGTACACATCATCAATTACATTCAAAACAGGAGGTATAGCTAAGGGCCTATGCTGAGGCAAATGTAAAAAGGTCCTTAATCTTTTTCTAGAATCAGAGAATTCCTGACCTTGCCATTGAAAATGCTCTCTCATGGAGTGTAGAGTCTCACCAAAGGAAAACTCTTCAGGAGGGGAGGCCGAAGGGATAGATTCTTCAGCATCAGAATCCTCATAGGGCGAAAAAGCCTCCTCCTGGTGGTCGGACAACTCAGAACCATCCGTGGACTCATCTGAAGAGTGTGGGTCAGAAGGCTCAGTCCTGGGCCTTTTGTCTGGTGGAGGGTGAGAGGCCCTGTCCGGGTGAGGTTGTGAACCTCTAATTAAAGAAATAAGGTCCTCTGCAAGGCTGAGGATCTGAGAACTAGAGGAAGGCCTCTGGGAGGTAGTCTTGGGAGGCAAAGCTTTAGAAAGTCTAGCAGCTTTAGCCCTAGAAAAGGCCTTAATGGACATGGAAGCAGGGGGCCTAGCTGCCCCATGTGCAGGAGTAGATATGTCCAAAGGTATGGTGTCGGACATATCCTGGACACTGGTTTCGGTAGGTAGCTCGGTAGCCGACTCAGCCGGGGCCTCCCGGGCCGCGGTGGTCGGTTGAATGGTTTCGGATGAAGGAATCTCCGAGGACTCGGTTTCGGCCGAAACCGAGACACTCGCGGTAGGCCTTACCGTGGTTTCAGCCGAAACCGCGGGTGTCGGTCCTTGTCCTTCCGTTTTTTCACTAAATGTGATGTCGGAGTTTCCGACGGCATTTTATATGCAAAACTAGCCCCAAAAAATTCCTCTGCAAACTCCGACCGTCTAAGAGTTCGTCGGTTGAAGGAAGCACAGGCTGAACAGGACGATACGTCGTGGTCTGAGCCTAAGCAAGGAAGGCAGTAGGAATGGAAATCCTTATGAGGTATTTGTTTCCCACAAGTTAAACAATTACTTACTTTATCTGACATCGGCTGAGGCAAGAAAGAGTCCCCAACGGGGTACTTAGCTTTTTCGAAGACTTCGGTAGCTGCAATCACTGGATCTGACCGACCGGCACTTGCGAACAGCTTCTGCTTCGGGCACCGCGCGGCAAGAAAGACTGAGGAAAATGGCGTCGGCTGATGCTTTTATACCCCAGGCTCTCTGACGTCGGGGAAGGTGCGACATCAGCCGAGGCCAGACCCAGACTTTGGAATCCGGCTGACCGAAGGGCTGCCCGAGGCAGGACAACCCATATGTTATGACTGCAGATGCATCCTTGAAGGACATCATCAATAAGTACTGACTCCATCTTGAAGGAGGAGGCAGACAGTCCTGACTGAGGAGCCACCTGACACAGATGAACCAGTCAGCTTTGTCACCAAGAACAGCACCAACATGTCAAACGCCAATGTCCTCAACAATGAAAATGCCAAGTATGTGTCAGTACCACAGATGATGTTAAGGACCTGACACCAAACTCACTGAGCTCTGACAAAACAGAGGCTGACTGTATCATGCAAAGTTGGTACCAATGGATGGGATCAAGTTATTCTCATCAGGAGATGCTCTGGGACGTTCACAGGCTCGGACATCACTAGCTCCAGGATGTGCAGAGGAAAGAGCACTTGACAGTGAAGTGGGTGGGTCAAAAGACTCTACCCTGGAAAAAAGAGGGGGATGGGATGACACCCACACCTATTTGATTCCTAATACCCTTACCATGTGGTCCCAAATCAATATCAAAACTTCTGGTAGACCTAAGGAAGGAGGCTGAAGGAGGTCTGGAGTCAAGAATCCTGGCGAGCCCTTTTCTCCATCTGCATGCTGCTAAATGGTTTGTCTCTGAGAAGAAAGTCCATTTGTGTAAGTTAAACTTATAAACAGTACAAGTTCGAGTGATCACTGCTGCAGTAGCCATAGCTATATGGGTTATATCTTGCCAGGGATATGACAGCCGGCCAGCTTCCAAAGCTTCAGATCACCTTCCATATGCCCAAACTGTCAGGCAGCTTGACACAAGTTTGGGCACAAAGGCCTTCAGAACTTTCCTGCCAGCAGACAAGAGGGAGGCTGAGAACTTAAAGGACAATGCTATGAACAACATAAAAATGTTCACACCCTAGCAAACAACACACTAGAAAACCAGAGGGAGTGGGTACTGCAGCACTGAGCATTTGAACATCTACTGTAGTGGTATGTTTAACTTGCACAACTGTATTACATTCATCGTATTGATCACTTCTGCAGTAGCCTTAGCTATATGGCTAGATTATCTTACATAACATACAACTACATTTGGGAGGTGGAAGAACAGTCCAGGAGCTCCCTGGAAAATGATCCTAACAAAGCTTAATCTGGACCTAGCAAAGGCATGATGCTTATAGTGCTTTATAAAAGTCTGCACAGAAGACCAAGCAGTAGCTTCTAGTTTACATCTAGATTTTTGACCTTTACAAAAAGCCATAGATGAAGCCAAGGCCCTGTCTGCATGAGCACTGACACTGCCTGGAATGATTTTGTTATGGCGAGTATTGTGATGATGGGAGGTAGTGCCAGCTATGTCAGAAATAGGCCAGTGGTTGTGTAACAAATTACAGCATAGCTTGCCAGTGGTTGTGTAACAAATTACAGCATAGCTTGCTGGAGTTTTGTAAAGTATATGTCATTTGTACATCAAACTAATTTGTACAGGTACTTGTGTTGAAAATGTATTTGTAAAGCTGCTTGTGTTAAAAATGTATCAACAGTGAGTCCTGCTGGACAGAAAAGAAATGCACCTGTATGTCAGACTGTATTGTAACTGTTTAAATGAATATATTGTAACAAAGGATACTGGACAGAAAAGGTTAATCTCAGTCCAGCTAACATTGAAAAATAGTCTGAAATTAAATGCTCTGGTTTAGGTCATAAAGATTACATCTTACAGTTCTGATTGCAGCCAGAGACAAAATGTCTGTGAAAACCAGGAGTAGGAATCCTACCGTATTGTTGTTAGGGGGTGAACTAATTGCTACCCTGAAAGGGTGAAAGTTTTTGAAATGGTTTTACAGCTTCCAGATGCTGTAACACATCTCAGAAAAGGTGTGTGTGTGTGTGTGTGTGTGTGTGTGTGTGTGTGTGTGTGTGTGTGTGTGTGTGTGTGTGTGTGTGTGTGTGTGTGTGTGTGTGTGTGTGTGTGTGTGTGTGTGTGTGTGTGTGTGTGTGTGTGTGCGCACACGTGTCAACACATATGTGCAAGATTCTGGCTCCGTTTCTAGTAAAGGGTATAGTGTGGGAAACCAGGAGTCAAGTGACTAGATGCATGTGATGTCATTCTGTAATCCAGCACTGAAATGACGTTTTAATACTAAATGAGACAGAAGTCTCAGGGCAGTCTGTTTTTGAAACCTGACATAGTAGTATCACTCACTCCCGTCACCTTTCCTAGTTTTAGCAAGCAACCAGGGAATAGTACTTCTTTGGATCAGTCAGGAAAATATAGTGAGATTAGTTAAGTATTGTTTTTCTGTAATTGTGTGAATCTGGGTCTATATTATAATATCGACATCTTAAAATGTCAAATCTCACTTGTTTAACATGAAAATGTCAAACTCCAAGATTCCCGAATGGCCAAATCACTGATTTATTTCCAACAGAAAGAAATCGATTGGCCAAACACCAACGTCACACAAAAACAAACATATGTAAGTGTGTTTGGGGTGGGGGGGGCTGTGCTCCACTCAACTAAATATTCTAACTCTGAGACAGCATTACAGTCAAGGAAAGGACAGGTGTAATAGAACGGCCAACTGATTTCTTTCCAACAGAAATAAATGGGTGATTTGGCCGTTCGGGAAGCTTGGAGTTCGACATTTTCATGTCGAACAAGTGGGATTCAACATTTTAAGATGCTGATATTATAATATAGACCCTGTGAATCTATCCGTGTTTTTTTAATATTTCCTGTGACTGAAAAACTCTGCTGTTTATTTTAAATAGATATTACCTTTACATTTAATAATAAATAATAAAAGAGCATGTTTAAACTTTTCATTGTGGCTGGTCTTTTAGATAATATTTTAACCTTTGAGAGTACTTATATTTATTTGGTGACACTGTGGCCACTTCTGAAAGCCTTGCTGCACTGGCCAAACATTACCAGCTGTATTTGCATTAATTTTACTCAGTACAATTGGGTACCCTCGTAACAGCCTTGGAGTGGCTGGCTCTGGAGTGTTCTGGTGGCAGTACCTACCTTACAGTCTGGGCAGAGGGGGCATAGCCGGTAAATCTGTGCCAGCCTTTCCCGGGGGGGGGTGTAAGTGTCAGCTACTTGGAGCAGGGACACACAGCACTGGTTTCACACAGAGGGTGGTGGAGGACTCTGCATGGAACACTCAGCTGAGGACTCAACTCTACACCTGTGGTCATCACTGTGGAGACTTACTTTGGGCCTGGTGAGAGAGAGGGAATCCTAGCCCCAGGACAGGAGTGTGTTCCCCGTGTGCTCTTAAGGGAAATTATACTTTGTGCAGAGAGCTGCATCTGGAAACACTGTGTATCTATTTTTGTTCATAGTGAACGTCCATCATCAGTGTCTGTGGTGAGGATCGAGACTCCTTGAGCACTGGCCCAGAGAAGAGATATCACAAGTATAACAAAAGGTAATAGCCTTTAACAACTGTTTGGAAATAGTCTGTTTTGACACGGGTTGTCTGTTCTTCATACATTCACAAGAAATAAACAATTGATCCAAAGATCTGAAAGACTTACTTTCAAAATAATACAGGAGTTGTCTGTGGACATCCAAGTTATTGAGTATCCTTTCTCCCTTACTTTTAGGTTCAGAAAAGAAAACACAAAGATGGATAGTTTGGCTTAAAGTAAACTTGGACATGACTTTAAGCATAAAATAAAGATTATTTTTCAAAGAAATCCTTTCCCTATAGAAAATGTGATGGGGTTGACTCACATTAGGAGCTTGCAACCTGGATACCTCTTCTTGCAGAGGTCAGAGTAGTCATTAAAACTGTTTTCCAAGTTAAAAACCTCAAGTCAGCCACATTAGCTGGTTCAGACTGAGCAAGTGTTAGCTTCGTTAGCACAAAATTAAGATCCCAAGGAGGGGCTATCGGTTTTCTTGGAGGCCTGTTATGGAAAACCCCTTTCAAGAACATTTTGACAGGATCCATAGACAGATAGGCTGACATGGCAGATAAATGAACCCTGATAAAGGAATAAAGAACATAGGATAATAAGCACACAAATATTGTAGAAGTAGAGAATAAGCACTGAATGGGTGCCAGTTAGGTTGTTGACACCAACTAGAAAATCTTTCCCATTTGCTAATATATGATTTTCTAGTAGTTGGCTTTCTTGCCTCTATTAGAACCTGCTGCACATCCTCAGTTAGTAGGTGACTAAAAGGAATTAAGACCCTATCATCCAGGCAGTCAACTGCAGTTAACTGACGTACGGGTGTATCAAACACTCCTGTTTTTGTGTAAGTAGATCCAGTCTGTGAGGAAGCTTGTGGTAATTGCCCCTGACCATTTCCAAAAGAAGGGAGAACCATGGTTGCCTGGCCCAGAAGGGAGTCACCACAATGATCTTGAGCTATTCCTTCTGAATCTTCAAGAAGGAAGTACCCTGGATATTAGTGGAAAGGATGGAAAAGCATAAAGGAACATTCCTGTCCAAGGAAAATAATTGGCATCTGTCTTCTCATGGAGATCTGGAACAGAATCTTGCCAGCTGACTGTTCAGAGAGGAGGCAAAGAGATATACTTGAGGAATTCCCTACAGATGGATCAAATCTTGGAAGACCCTCTGAGCTAGTTTCCATTCGTGAGGTCTGTCCTGTCCCTGTTGAGATTGTTTGCCACACAATTTTCCTCTGGTGGAATGTTGGATGCCTGTAAATTGAGATTGTGCTGTTAAGCTATATCCCAAGCTAACATGGCTAGTCTGGAACGGAGGTCTGACCTGGTTCCCCCTTGCTTGTTGATATACCACATGACTGTGGTACTGCCTGTAACCACGTGTAGAGGTCCTGAGGGCCAAAGATGGTTAAGAGAGTTGACTGCCTTGATCAGGGTAAACATCTCCTACAACCCCTGCACTTTTATTCCTCCTGAAACTGCTTCACAAGCAAACTCTGAAGCATCTGTGGTGACTGACTCCTTTACAGCAGTGAGGTAGAAGGAGAACACCCGGATTTAAGGATATCTGTTGTCTCCATCAAAAGATTTCTCTTCTGAAACTCCAACACTTGGATTTGAAAAGATAGATGATGTTGATGCTGACACCAAAGAGATTTCAGGTACCACTGTACCTCTCTCATATGCAGCCTTGCCAGGGGTATCATGAGAACCATAGATGCCATGTGTTAAAGTATGCTCAACAAGGTACTAAGGTTGAAAGCAATTCTGTTACAAATATGCAAAATAAACAAGGAATAAAATAAAGCTTGCTTAAATGTAGAAATAGAGTTTAGCAATATGCGATTAGCATCCATACTGACTGTGGCTGGGAAAATAAGGAATTTGCTTAATGTGCATGTTTTCCTACAAAATTAGCAAGACTGTATGCATTTCACACTGTCGGCAAGAAAGCTGGCCTCTTACAGACTTAGCAAACATGTAAAAAAACAGACTTTAAAGAATGAACAACAGGAAAACAATCTGTACATGTTTCTATCATATGACACTGTTAAGCAAGGAAGTTTGAATGGATGAAGACAATACCAGCATTATTTCTCTACAGGATGAAAGTATATTTTTATGGAAACACCAGCAAACAGATGTTTTCATATAACCAAAATAGAATACCAAGGAGAAAAACAGGATGTAAAACCACTATAAAGAGACTATAGCAAATGAAATTGTTAGCAGAAGTATTTTGTACAGGAAAGTTACCATTTATGCTGAATGAGAAGTAAAAAGTGGCAGTGTGTAACTAAAGCTGCAACAGTAGCACGTGTGGTTTGTTATAAAAAGTTATTAATTAATTACTGCTTTTAAAAGTGACAGAGTTTGGTGCTGCACATCAGTGTATATTCTGCATGTTTCTGTGGGCAACAGACTGTTAAATGCGTTAGCTGATACTTTGGCAAAACAAGCAGCACCTTGATGGTTCATTCTTCAATGGCGAGCTAGCCTGCATTCAAAAACAGAGGGAGTGGTAAGGCCTGCAGAGGGTCACTTCAGTCAAACTGTAGTAAATAGCATTTGTACTTATGTGTAAATCCTAAACAGAAGTACTCCAGTTTATATGGCTTGCAGGAGTAAAGACTCTCAAGACGTCTGAATCCAGACTGAGCCTGCAGTCCAGGAAAGTCGCAGTGCCATAAATTCTTCAAGACAAGGTGGACATCTATGTTTCACAGCAGTTCACTGCCTGCTGTATTTCACCAGCTTCTCGAGTGACTCTGAAAAATTTCCAGCCATCTGCAACAGCCTGATCACCTGTTCTCTTGCTGAGTGGCAAGACATTTTTCTGTATCACATTTTTAGTATGAATGTTATTAGACAGAATTCAAGCAGGTGTAAGCCATGCTTTACTCAATGTAGCAGAACAACCAGATAAAATATGGAGTAAAAGCAATGCTGGTATACACAGCACATTAGTAAATGTAAAACCTTATTAGGGCAAGTTGATAGTAAGGCATTATGCAAATGGATTACAATATTTGACTAGTATCTCAAAGAAAACCATGTGGGGTATGACAAATGTTTATTGTGTAAATCATATGAAACTGCTTTCTGTGTAAAATGTCATAAAAGTACAGAGCATGCCATTATTCAAAGGTTAGACTGTACAGACAAAATGTTTAATGGTAAAGAACCAGGAAAAGTTAATATGCTTACATTATATTCAGATGTTGAACAGTTATGTCCGGTCACCACAAGTGAAAGGTTAATTTCAGAGTTACAACAGTCAAATCAGTTACTGCCAGAACCTCCAGTATATCTTGTTACAAAAGAATGTAATAAACTTCTAAAAGACAGACACAATGAGTTCAGGAAGTTTAGACAAGTTATACAAACATTTTTTCGAAACTGCATAGGAGTTTTAGATTCAGCAGAACAGGTTACTGAAAAATGTCAGAAATACAGTGCAACATTACAGGAAACTCTTGAACAGCAGTTACAGGATAAAGGAAATAAATTAGCTGAACTGACAGAGACTGACTTCCTGCATACAACAGCTGAGCTTAAGAAAACATTGCAAAAGTGCAGGAAACTACAGCTGAGCTTCAGAAAAGAGATATATTTTATAATATGTTTGTGTTTTGAAAATGGTTAAGCATACATGGTAGGATCTGATGCATTACTTTCATTCAGTTTAAGCAAGACATTTATCTGTACAACAGTAAAGTAGAGCATATGACTGCCATTCTCATAACATAGTCAAAAGGTAAACAAAACAGTTCTAGTGAATAACAGTAAAAATCTGAAGTCACAAGATTGACATGCATGTATTTTCTTTTCGTATAAAATACATCTGTTAAAATGCACAGGGGAAAAGGCAGACAACAGCATCATGTAAATATAAACATGTGTTAGTTAAGCCAATAGCTATTTTTTTGTTTACATTTTTTAACACCACACCAAACAGTTAAAGTTCTGAATTTAAAAAATAAAATAAAACCACAGATGGTATTAGTCAAGCAGTCTTTGTAAAATAAATGACAGGGCAGTTAAATAAATAAAATAATACTGAAATCAAAGTTACAAAAATATGTAAGCTAATTGTAAAGTAATGTCTAGTTATGTAGTATAAATGCATAGTTATGCAAATTGCAAATACTTATTATAATTCTAAGTGTTTTATAACTGCATTTTACTATCAAACTGCAAGTGTACTAACAGATGATTAAATGAAAAATGCTAAAAGGGTTAACTATGGTCTTCAGAGTCTGAAATGTGAGCTCAGAACTTCCTAGACTGGATAAATAGTTACAGGAAATATTGAGCAGATAAGGTAAAAAAACAAGACTGATTGCCAGACAAGTGGTTTGAGTTTTTCTAAAACATTATTATTAAAATATAACTGTTAAATGTTCACATGCAACACTATTTGGTAATTGTAATGAAACATCACAATTGTGCATATATGTCACTGACGATCTGTTTGCAGGTAAATGTTAAAAGTAAAAAACCTCAGTTACATCAAGTACAGCCAGCAGATGGGCCATAATATACATACAGTTTGAATCAATTATGCAGGAGGGTAAACAGCAAAAACTTTATAAAAAAAGTATCAAATCAAAGGTCTATAGTTTGTTAGTAACCCATTAAAGCAATTGTATAACCAAACTGTTGGGCTGGCATACATTCTATTCTCACAGCATAAAGTAAATAAACAATACTGCAATATTACAGGGGAGGGGTACTTTCTCAGTTTTACACTGACTGTGTGAGCAGTATTGGAAAAGGGTCTAAAAAAGCTACAGAAATAATATCGCATTCCTTCTTGACAATACTCTTTTAGAGGGAGGGGAAAATAGGTATTAGTGCATTAGAAATACAGGTAAACAGATTAAACCTGACAGGATAAGATATTTTACAAGTTGCTAATAGCTATTATGCTAATTATTATTGTATTTTTAATATGTTTTTGGCAAGACAATGTTGGTATGCAAAAAGCATGACTGGTTCTAATTGCTGGGTATGTAGCTGCTTCTGGTGGCAATTACACTAGGCACTTCTAAAGAGACACAAGAATTTTCCAGGATTTTGCTTGATGTTAATGTTACTACATTTGTAAGATTAGACTAAATGTACTTTACAGTCTTTGGATGTACAAACACAGAAGAATTCAGTACAGATGAAATTAATGTCTAGCAATGAATATGTGTGGAGAACCATGTTTAAAAAATGGGTTTATGGTACCTACTAGATTGAAATGCATGAGTAGCAAACAGTCTGTGTAGATATATACTGTATAGGACACATTGTAAAGTAACAAGTCCAAAAGTAATTTGTCAGGTTGTAATTTTATTACAAGTTGTAATTTTATCATTGGTTTGTAGACCATCACTTTATCAGTATCAGTACTGGTTACCCCAGTTAGAGGAAAATTATATTGTACTCATACAATAATATGTACATAGCATTCTTTAGTGTATAAATCATGTTTTTTTAAATCAAGTATTAAATATACTGAAATAATTACATTCAGAGATTTATTACCTAAGCCCAGTTCAGTACTTTATCAAGGTGTTTAATATGTTCACTTCACTGTCAACCATGGTGTTAATGGGCAGTTCAGAGACATGACCACAATGTTATGGTTAAAATGACATTTGCAGTAGCATAGTGTTTGTCTCATACATTAGTGTATCTCTAATTTTCTGGTATAAAATGATTAATAAAAGTAAATAGTTAACAGTTGCAAAGAGTTAATAAAAAAGTTCTAAGTCATAAATGAAATTCTGTGACTGCAAAAGAATAAATTAATCAAGTTAAAAAATAAAACTAAAGCAGACAGAGCTCATAACTGGTGAAATGTTTTCACAGAATGGTCTGCAAGAAAAAAAGTTGTTAGACTAAATTATACATTCAGTTTTGGTAGTAATACTTGATACCATTGTATCAACTATGTAAAATTGCATTTTGACTTGTATCAAAAGAAGATTAAAGGTATTGTTTCCTAATGTGTTTTCTATATAATCAGATCAAAAATACCTATCAGTATAAAGTGTTTTGAGTATGTTTTAAAATAAAAAGAGGGAATTGTTAGAGTATGCTCAACAAGGTTTTAAGGTTGAAAGTAATTCTGTTACAAATATACAAAATAAATAAGGAATAAAAGCTGGCTTAAATGTAGAAATAGAGTTTAGCAATATGTGATTAGCATCCATACTAAATGACTGTGACTCGGAAAACAAGGAATTTGCTTAATTGACATGTTTTCCTACAAAATTAGCAAGAACGTATGCATTTCACACTGTCAGCAAGAAAGCTGGCCTCTTACAGACTTGAAAAAAACAGGATGTAAAGAATGGACAACAGGAAAACAATCTGTACATGTTTCTATCATATGACACTGTTAGGCAAGGAAGTTTGAATGGATGAAGACAATACCAGCATTATTTCTCTACAGGATGAAAACATATTTTTCTGCAAACACCAGCAAACAAATGTTTTCATACAACCAAAATAGAATACCAAGGAGAAAAACAGGATGCAAAACCACTATAAAGAGACTATAGCAAATTAAATTGTCAGAAGTATTTTGTACAGGAAAGTTATCATTTATGCTGAACGAGAAGTAAAAAGTGGTACAGTGTAACTAAAGTTGCAACAGTAGTATGTGTGGTTTGTTATAAAAAGTTATTAATTACTGCTTTTAAAAGTGACAGAGTTAGGTGCTGCAGCTGTGTATATTCTGCAAGTTTCTGTGGGCAACAGACTGCGAATGCAATGATAACTAGACTTTGATTTCAGCAGAATCCATCTAGCAAGACCTTATTGTCTTAAGAAGACTTTGGATCCATCACAGTAAGCAGCACCTAGATAATTAATTTTTCACCATGAGACCCAATATCCTGAGGTAGTCCTTGCAGTGACTGAAGCCCGAGTAGAAAACCTTAGAACAGATCTAGATAAAGATCTATTTTCTTCTGTGTAAGAAAAGCTCTTTGAACTGAGGTGTCTAGTTTACATCCCAGGAACAGAATCCTGTGTGAGTAGTAGTCCAGGAAAGGCTTTTGAATGTTCCCTTAGAATCCCTGCTTGAGTAACAGATCTCTCACCCAGAATAGAGAATCCTGACAGGTTTCAAAAGACTGCAAAGATAAGCAAATAGTTGAAATATGGAAAAATGTGGATACCCTGTAGCCTGCAATGAAGTATAACTGGAGCTACACATTTTGCAAATACCCTTGCTGCAACAGATAGTCGAAAGGGTAGGGTAGAGAACTGATAATGTGATCCAGACACACACTTGTAACTTTTAAGTTTGTATGAACAGGGATGTGATAAGCATGTCTAGTGTTACCCAGAAACTTGAGAGAGTTAGAAGAGGTAAGCAGGTTGTGAAGTGACAACTTTGAATTTGGATACTATCACTAAGGTTTAGGAAAAAAAAGATCCAGAACTGGTCTCCATAATTTTCTTTATTTGGCATTTGGAGCATCCTTGAATAAAAAACCCTTTTTCCTCCTGGGAATGAGGAAATGGTTCTACCACTATTGGTATAATATGATGAATAACTACTGGAAACAAAAATGGCTGATCTAAAGGATGAGAAATGACCCCCTGAAAAGGAGGAATTTCCACCCAATGTCATCTGTAACCTTAACAAATGACTTTCAGGGCCCATTTCAATGAGAAAAAATGGAGACTCAGACTTTTTTGGCAGGTAAAAAGGGCCTGAGTGAGAGGGGTTTAACAAGGTCTCTTGAATAGCCATTCAGACTTTTTGGACTGCTCTTGGTTTTGGAAGATTTGGTGCTTCCTTTTGGAACCCTTTTGCCAATTCTTTTTAAAAAGTCTGTTGAGCTGTAGTTTGTTGAGAATGTTTATTCTGTTATTTTTTGTTGTTGTTTTGCCAAAATTGGATGATGACATAGAAAATCCCTTGGATATTTGGAAAAGGAGGGCTGAAAAATCAGAGCTTCCTGGAATCAGCTTGCCCTTTCATCACACTTTATGATCTCCTCTGCAGCAGAGGGGCCAAACACTAAATCTCTATCAAAGGAAGAATTAAAAATCTCATTTTTATCATCTGTGAGGTTCTGAGAATGCAGCTGCACAAACCTCCTTGAAACAGTACCAATAGCCATAGCCTTGAAAGAAGCATCAACCTAGTCATACACACTGTAAAGAATGAGTAGTGTCCAGAGAAATAGAAGAAACTAAGTTATTTAAAGCAGATTTTTTTCCTCACAAAAAAAACTGTAGATAAAACATTCCTCAGACTTTCACAATTTGTCAGAACATAATAGCCTGACAACTCATAATTCTGAAAATCAAAGTTGCGTAACACTTTTCTCCATACTCATCAATACATTTACCATCATTATCAAAAAGAGTAGGACTGGAATCAACCAAGTTAACATCAGCAGAGGGATCACCTAAAGCTATAGTTACTGGATCAGGTTTGGTAATAGTGTATAAAAAATGAAAAAGTCTAAGGAACTTTATACATCCGATCTGTGCTTTTAGGGGCAGCTGACTGTCTATCAGGAAAACGGTACGCAGCAAAGACAGAAAAGGAGGAATGGGTGCAGATCATGGAACATCCTTCTGCAACAATTTATAGTATTTCTCCCACTGAAAACACTAGCACATACAACCACAATTAGTTCAGAGAAAGAGACACCTCCCCCCACAGACTTAGTAACTAAGCTCTCCTTAGAGTCGTCGTCTTCTTCTTCTTTTGGCTTTTTCTGAGTAGGGGTTGCCACAGCGGATCACCTGCCTGCTCATGATTGGTAGTGGAGTTTTACTGTGTCGAGTTGCCAGCCCGGCGCCCAACCTTCCACAGAAGGCACACACATGCACACACTCACATCTAGGGCCAATTTAGAGTGTCCAATCCTACAGCATGTCTTTGGGATCTGGGAGGAAACCCACGCGACCATAGAGAGGACATGCAGACTCCTCACAGAAGGCACTCCAGCTAAGGATAGAACCGGACAACCTCTTGCTGTGAGGCAGCAACACTAAACACTGCACCATAGCGGCCGCCCAACTAAGCTCCCCTCAGAGTGTGAATCAGAAATCTGAAGAAAAAAATGTCTCCATCCCTGCATCTTCTTGCTCGGATTCATAATCTTAAATCTCTTCAGGAAAGAGGAATTTCTTTTTCTTTTACCAGAAAATACTTTAAAAGAATGATCAATAGCCTAAACTAAACCCCGAGTTAGACCTAGTATGCTACTGCTATCCAAAGAAAATAGTAGATGAATGCTTTTTTTTTTTTAACATGAAAAATGGGGCCAACTGTGTTACTAATGGCAACAGGCTCCCCAGGGATGGGCACAGCATTCTGACAAAACAGGGAAACTTTCCCAGTTACCTCTCCCAGGACAGACAAGAGTGGTTCTCTCTCTTGACCACTGAGGGGACCCCAGAGCCACAGAGGACGTGGCTAACCCCTGGTCCATAGCGGCAGTAGGTGCTACACCACAGGGATCCGAGGTTAAAGAGGTACTGATGTACAACTAATGGCCACAACAGAGTCACATACCTGCTGCTGAGGCAAATTTTTAACAAAGGCTTAACTTTTTCTTTTGTGCCTGGAAGTAGGACAGTACAGTTTTGTACCTACCATAAATGTAGATGTCCGAACTGGATAGCATCTGCAGTCATAACAAGAGGGTTGTCCTGTCGTCAGGCAGCCCTGCAGTCGGCCGGATTCCAAAGTCCGGGTCCGGCTTCGGCTGATGTCGCACTCCTCCCGACGTCATCTCTGTTGGTCTTCGGGTATAAAAGCATCAGCCGACGCCATTTTCCTCAGTGTTTCTTGCCCCAGATGCCAGTAGCCCTCTTGCAGGCTAAAAATTTGGATAGATGCCAATGTTTCCAAATAGATAGAGGTAAACACAGCAATAAGCATATATGTACATATATACAAACAAATACACCATAAAAGACTCACCCACCGCAAAAGCTAGCTATTAGGCGGGTAAACACACTAGGAGTACCACAGAGGGAAGGAGGGAGGGTAATCCTGACTGCAGATGCTATCCAGTTCGGACATCTACATTTATGGTAGGTACAAAACTGTACTATGTCCTTCATGGATGCATCTGCAGTCATAACAAGTGGGTAGAATACCATAGCCAACTAGGGAGGAGGATAAAAGTAGATTATGGTGTGTTTAGGATCCCTTGCAGTACAGCAGTGGCAAACCCTGCTCGGGATCTGGAATAAAGAGGCAAATTATAATGCTTGGCAAATGTATGCACGGAGGTCCAAGTAGCCGCCTCAATAATGTCTTTGGTTGCCACTCCTCGTAAGAAGGCTGTGGTAGTGGCTGTTGCCCTTGTAGAATGAGGTCTTATGTTCTGTGGAATTGGTTTTCCATGGAAGGAGTAACAGTATCGTATGCAATTTCCTATCCATTTGGAGATTGTCTGTTTGGAAATAGCTTTTCCTTCCCTTCCTGTCGCATAGGCTACAAAGAGTTGGTCAGTCTTTCTGCTATTTTTTGTTCTGTCCAAGTAGTAGCGTAGCTGTCTATGTACATCCAAGGTATGCAGTATTCTTTCCCTCTGTTTTGTGGGTTGGGAAAGAAGGTAGGTAGGTGGATTGCCTGGTTTAAAGACACTCTGGATACCACCTTGGGCATAAATGTAGGATTAGTCCTCAAGGACACTCTATCTTGGTGGAAGATTAGGAAGGGTTGCACTGCCATTAAGGCCTGTAGTTCTGAAACCCTCCTTGCTGAAGTAATTGCCAGTAGGAAAGCAGTTTTCCATGACAGGTGTTGTAGGTCTGCTGTTGCTGCTGGTTCAAAGGGTGATAGTGTCAACTTTTCTAGCACAAAGTTTAAATCCCAAGCTGGTAATGGTGGTTTCCTTGGAGGTTTTACATTCTTGATTCCTCTGAGGAACTGCCTGAGCAAAGGGTGCGAAAAAACAGGTGGATCACAGCTGTATTCTGCTGAAATAGCTGATGCATGTATCTTGATGGAGGAGTAGGACAGGCCTGAATGAAGAAGTTCGGCCAGATACTCCAGAATGTTAGGCATATCTATGTTTGACACATCTTTTCCTCTTTCCGTACTCCAAATGACAAACCTTTTCCATTTTCCAGCATAGTTCCTTCTTGTTGAAGGTCTGCGTGCTTCAAGAATAATGTCTTTAACTCTTTGGGAAAGTTCTGGATTAGCTGCTGCTATGTGATGTTCCATGCAGTCAGTTGCAGCGTTTTTAGGTTTGGATGTATGATGCTGTAGTTGTTCTGAGTTAACATCAAAGGCATCAGTGGTATTGGCCACATATTGTTCCGAGACATGCTCTTCAGTAGTGGGTACCAGTGTTGTCTTGGCCAGTTTGGAGCTATCAGGATTATCCTTGGACGTTCTTCCCTTATTTTTAGCAGTACCTTGTGTATCAAAGGAAGAGGTGGGAATGCATATGCTGTTAGGCCTTTCCAGTTGAAGGAGAGTGAGTCCACTTGCCATGCTAGTGGGTGGAATGTCCTTGTGCAGAATTTTTTGAGCTGGTAATTGAGAGGTGATGCAAATAGGTCTATCTGTGGCATTCCCCATTTCTTCGAGATGGTCTTGAAGATGTCCGGTGCAGCTTCCATTCGTGGGCATCCGGTGGTTCTGCTTAATATGTCTGCCAGAGTATTGTCTTTCCCTGGTACAAATATTGCCTGTAACTGAATGTTGTAGCTGAGTGCCAGGGTCCACAGCTCCAAGGTCATTCTGCATAGGGGGTATGAATGAGTGCCTCCCTGTTTGTTGATGTACCACATGACTGTGGTGTTGTCTGTCCTTATCATCAACTGGCCCTCTTTGAGAAATGGTTTGAACTTTTGGATTGCCAGTTTTACTGCCAGCATTTCTTTTAGATTGATGTGCAGGTGAAGTTGATCCTGTGTCCACAATCCTTGCACGCATTTGTCCAGCATGTGGGCCCCCATCCTAGGTCTGAAGCGTCTGTTGTGATGGTCTGGCTTGGTTGACATCTGCGAAAGGGTAGGCCTGGGTTTGACTGGCATGCCTGAGCCCACCATAGGAACTCCTGTTTTAAACATGGAATTAGTGGGATTTCTGTTTCTAGACTGTGTCTGTGTTGGGACCATAAATTCTTTAGGTACCACTGTAGTTTCCTCATATGTAGTCTGGCAAATGGGACCAAGATTATGCATGATGCCATGAAGCCCAAGGCCTGTAGAACTTTTCTTGCTGTTAACTTGTTCAGTTTTGTTAGTGCCAAGAAGTAAAGAGGAAGTTCTTTTGTTTTTCTGTAGTCAGGAATGCCATTTGTTGTACTGTGTCCAATTCAGCCCAAGAAAGTCCTTGTTTGGGATGGTATCAGTCTTGACTTTTGTAAATTGACTGTGTATCCCAGTCCTTGTAGCAAGTAAATGACCCTTTGTAAATCTGTTGTCAGCTTGCTTTTGTTGTCCCTTGTAGCAGGCAGTCGTCCAGGTATGGGTAAATTTGAATTCCTGTAGTCTGCAATGGGCGATTACTGATGCCAGGCATTTTGTGAATACTCTGGCGCAGTAGATAAGCCAAAGGGCAATGCTGAGAATTGATAGTGCTCTGATCCTGCAAGAAATCTGAGGTATCTTCTGCAGATTGGTCGAATGGGGACGTGCAGGTATGCCTCCTTGAGATCTAGAGTTACCAGCCAAGACTCCTTGCCCAGCATGGGAAGAAGTTGCTGTAGGGTCAGCATTTTGAATTTTGGGACAATGATGTATGTATTTAAGGTGGACAGGTCGAGAATTGGTCTCCAACTTTTTTCCTTTCTTGGAACTAGGAATAGTCTGAAGTAGAACCCCTTTCCTTGTTCTGCTGTTGGCACTCTTTCCACAGCTCTCATGTTTGCTAACTCCATTATCTGGCGTAGAGCCTCTGTTTTTTGATTTGGAGGTAGATTTGGCATTCCTCTTTTGACTGGTAAAGTGTGGAAGTGAAAGCGGTAACCTTGATCTATGGTTTGTAAAATCCACTTGTCTTTTGTTATGTAGTGCCAGTTCTTTGAAAATAAGGTTAACTTTCCACCTAGAGGGGCTGCTATTTGTTCCCTGGTAGGCGGATTTAGGATTAAGTCACTGCGGTTGTGCTGATGTAGTGGCAGTGGCTGTGTCTGTGCCTCTGTTGTTACCTTGCCACTGTCGTCCTCTGTAGGCACCTCCTCTGGATTGGTTTCTGCCTCTGGAACGTCTATTTCTACCCCTTTGAAATTTTGTGGAGTCAGGAAAGGACCAATTTTTGGCAGGCCAGTTCCTGCTAAACCTTGGGGTTGAACCTGCAAGAAATCTTTAACAGTTTGAACAGATTTTGCCTTTTCTTCCATTTTCTTCATAACCTGCTGGGCAGGTGTACCAAACAAACTTGTCTTGTCCATAGGAGCATCTAGCAACTTAGCTTTAACATGATCCGGTAAAGCTTGTTCCTTTAGCCATGCATGCCTTCTTATCACTGTGCCTGTCATGGCTGATCTAAATGAAGCCTCCAGTGCATCATAGCCACATTTTAAGGAATGGTTGCTAACCTGTTGTATGTTATTTACCATCTCTAATACATATTTCTTATCAAGAGATTCATCAGTGGTTAGTTTTTTTTAGTTAACTGATCAAGCATAAACTCTTGGTATTGTATCATGTGAAACTGACAGTTTAAAGCTCTAGCTGAGAGAGTAGCTGAAGTGTAGACCTTTTACCCCATCTGTCTAGTGACCTTGCTTCCCTTTCAGAAGGAATAGGGTTTTAGCTGTGGTCGCTACTGCCTTGGGACCCTGGGATATAGTTTCTGGGTCTGCAAGTGGGGCCTTGTAAAGGTGGTGATGAGTATCTGGCACCCTGTAAAATCTGTCTGGTTTGGCAGGGGCTGGGGGTAAAGAATCTGGAGCGGAGCAAACATCATTGAAAGCATCATCCACCACAGAGAGAACAGGAGGTATAGCTAAGGGCCTGTGCTGAGGGAGGTGCAGAAAGGTCCTAAGTCTTTTTCTGGAGTTTGAAAAATCCTGTTGCTGCCATTGGAACTGTTCTCGCATGGCATGCAAGGTTTCCCCAAAGGAGAATTCTTCTGGTGGGGAAGCAGATGGAATGGATTCTTCAGCATCCGAATCTTCAAAATTTGAGAAGGGAGCCTCAGGCTGATCAGTTATGTCTGATTCATCAGCAGAATTATCAGTAGAAACTGGCTCAGGGGGCTCTGCCCTAGGTCTCTTCTCAGGGGGCTGAGAGGCCCTGTCTGTGTGAGGTTGAGATCCTCTAATTAAAGAAATTAAATCTTCTGCCAAAGAAAGCATTTGAGAGCTAGAAGAGGGCCTGGATGTGGGGGGTTTAACAGGCACTGATTTAGTAGTCTTGGCTGCTTTAGCCCTGGCGAAGGCCTTAATGGACATGGCAGCTGGAGGCCTAGCAGCACCACGTGCTGGGGTAGAGACATCCAAGGGGATGGTGTCTGATAAGTCAACCACCGTAGTGGGTAAAATTTCTGAGGTCGATTCAAGAGTTGTAGCAGGGGCCTCAGTTGTTAGAATAGGTTCAGCTGTACTTTGAGCAGTTTTCGGTTTCGCCGAAACCGAGACACTCATGTTTGCTTTACCGTGGTTTCGGCCGAAACCGCGGACCGAGTGTCGGTCTTTATCTTTGCGTTTTGGGGTAGTCGGAGGATCCGACGGCATAATGTACGCAAAATCAGTACCGAAAAACTGTTCTGCAAACTCCGACCGACGCCTAAGCGTTCGTCGGTTAAAAGAAGCACAGGCTGAACAGGCTGCTACGTCGTGGGCTGGGCCTAAACAAGGCAGACAGTAAGAGTGGAAATCTTTATGAGGTATTTGTTTCCCACAGGTTAAACAATTGTTAACTTTTTCTGACATCGGCTGAGGCAAGAAAGAGTCCCCAACGGGGTACTTAGCTTTAGAAGTCTTCGAAGTAGTATTCGGTAGAAGTAATCTCTGGATCCGACCGACCGGCACTTGCGAACAGCTTCTGCTTGCGCCACGGCAAGAAAGACTGAGGAAAATGGCGTCGGCTGATGCTTTTATACCCGAAGACCAACAGAGATGACGTCGGGAGGAGTGCGACATCAGCCGAAGCCGGACCCGGACTTTGGAATCCGGCCGACTGCAGGGCTGCCTGACGACAGGACAACCCTCTTGTTATGACTGCAGATGCATCCATGAAGGACATCGACAGTTTGTTCCATGATCAAGGTGAAAATGGTGAGTCTTACATGGGGAAAACATGCAGCAAAAGCTGGTAAAGCATAAGTTTAAAAGTCACATTTTCACATCAAAACACAATAAAAAGCACTTTAAAACACTTTCCCAGCCCCCAAAAAGAAAAATAAACAATTTTTCAACAGAAAAATGTTTTTCAATTACTTTAAGCAACTTTTAAACTGACAGGGAAAAAAGAACACACTTGTTTAAAAGTACAATACAGTCTTGTGACAGTCCTTTGAAAAACTCCTAGCTTTAAAATAATTTTCCTGAACAGGCCAATGTTAATAAACAAAACATTATTTTTAAATGGAAGCCCCCCCCCCCCCCAAAGGGAACTTATCTGCCCAGCAAAAGAATAGCACAAGCCAACAGTAGATCCTTGAAAGACTCAGAGGAGCATACTCTTCAGCGGCAATAAAACTGTGAATGGCTTGGCACAGAAACCTGTCTTTTTAGTCAGCTCAGCTTCAGTTGAATGATGTTTTGGGAGAGAGGAAGGTGCCCTGAAGCTTTGGAAGCTGGAAAACTGTTATATTCTATGCAGGATAAAGATCATAGTTAAGGCTCCTGCAAGCAGTAATGAATATGATAAACATCAACAAATCTCTTTTTTCCCAAAGAAGACTATTTACTTTTAGCAATAATCTCTGTATTTCATTGAAGGCCAACAATGGTCTGATGTCAGCTTTCCATGGAACAGGCTGCTGTGCAGGGTGCCCATCCAAAGAAAGCACTATCAGAGATTTCCTCAGTTCTTCAAGTCCCTTCTGGCCTTCAGGCCGACTTGTAAATACAGTAGGTCACTGTTAATGTATTATTACAACTAGAAATAACAATGTAGTAGGCTAACAAAATACCATAACAAAACTATATACACCTTTCCCAGGGGGGGAATGAAAGGGGGATAGCTTTATCATAACAGTAACCTTGCCCTGAAGATAGTATACTCATGTGGAAATTTATGGTTCGAAACTATGTACACTACTGCAGTAGCATTAACTCTCAGCCCTTCAAGTTACAGGAGGTCCAACATTCAGACAGACTTCCAGAGCTTTTCCCCTTACTCCATCTTGGTAGAATGGATGTTCTACCCCTGGATATCAGCATACCTGTGGTATAAAAGGGACACCCACCCACACCATCCTTTAGTTATTTCTTCCCGTCTGCAATCTGTAGAGTTCTGACAGAAATCAGACTACTGGCCACTCATTTGGGTAAACATCCCTTGGGATGGCAGTGAATCTAGAAAAATACAAAACTCCCCCTCCATGTACTAATCAAACCAGAGAAGAGTAGTACATATGAGGATAGGCAGAGAGACAGTGGGAAAAAAGGTGATTGGATACTGACCCCAATCCAAGGATAACAGCCAGGAGACAGAGGGGCAAAGGAAGGAAAATAATACTCAATAGTAAACATACAATTATGGTGAACTCCTACACAACTGTTCTATGTTCATCATTCTGTTCACCATTACTGCAGGTCATTCTGTTCACCATTACTGCAGGTCTAATGTTTGAGAAGATTAATAACGCTTATGAAGCAGAGGGTGGCTGGACCTGGAAAGGTATAGGTTTATAGTATTCTTTATAGGATTGGCTGTGGCAATCCCTGCTCTGGCTTTGGAGGTTATGTTCAAGTTGTAGTGCCTGGGAAAGGATTATACAGACAAACAGGCAGCACTGTCCAAGGTGACCTGTTTGCTGACCCTTCCAAGAAAGGCTGCTGAGGCTGCTATTACTCTTGTGGAATTGGTTATTACCTTGTCCAGGTACAGATGTTTTCATGGAAAGAACAGGAGAAGATGCAGCGGACTAGCCATTTGCAGGCAGTCTGTTTTGAGACAGGCTTGCTCTCCCTACTCTTTACAAAGGATACAAACTAATGTGTTCTTCTCACATTTTTAGTCTTCTTGTAAATCTCAGTTGCTTATATGCATTTGGGGTTTGCAAATTCCATTCACCCTTTCCTCTATATGCCAGGGTGGAATTCTAGGTTAACAGCCTGATTCAGATACATCCGACAACATCCTGGATGTGAAAAGTGGTGGCTGATGTAGAAAGTACAGTTGTGTACACTTACCATAAATGTAGATGTTCGAGTGTATTCACTGTTGGAGTCATCACATTTGGGTTATCCATGCGAGGGTAGCCCTCGGCTGGCCCAAATACCAGAGGCTAGTATTTCTGCATCGGTTGCTGTCACTTCAGGACTGACATCAGGTCATCAGTAGTATAAAGTAAGGCAGCAGATGCCATTACATCAGTTTTTCTTGCCCTAACCTGTCACGAGCCCCCAAGTGGGAGGCAGGTTCTGGTGGAAGAACCCCACCAGTACAAAGTAAATACCAATATGTCCATTGTAAGGAAAGAGAAGAAAGAAGATTGGGATGGAGGGAGGGAAACCAGGACTGCAACAGTGAATACACTCAAACATCTACATTTATGGTAAGTGTACACAACTGTACTATGTTCTTCGTGTTTCACTGTTGCAGTCATCACATTTAGGTTGATTCCCAAAGCTGAGGAAAAAGGGTGGAGGCAGTCAAGGAAACTTGGGGCTGGCTAGGATGCCCTGCAAGACTGCAGAGGCAAACCCTGCCCTGGATTTGGAGAAGATAGGCAGGTGGTAACGTTTGGTGAAGGTGTGAACAGATGTCCAGGTGGCAGACTCCAGGATGTCCCTGGTGGGGCTCCTCTGAGGAAAGCTGCAGAGGTGGAGTGAGTCCTGACCCCCTTGGGGGGAGGCTTTCCATGTTGTTTGTAGCAGAAATGAATGCAGTGTGCTATCTATCTGGAGATGGTTTGTTTGGAGATGGCTTTGCCCTCTGCTCCTGCAGCAAAGCTAACCAGCAATCGATTAGACTTGCTGAAGGCCTTAGTCCTGTCTAGATAGAATCTGAGCTGCCTGTGCATATCTGAAGAGTGCAGTATTACTTTGCCCCATTGTTCTGTGGGTTAGGGAAACAGGTGGGCAAATTAATGGATTGGTTGAGAGCCACACTGGACACCACCTTGAGCATGAAGGATGGGTTAGTCCTGAGGGATACTCTATCAGCATGGAAGATGATGAAGGGTTCCACAGCCATGACTGCTTGCAGCTTGGAGATCCTTCTGGCTGAAATGATGGCCAGAAGGAAATCTGTCTTCCAGGAGAGAAATTTTAGCTCTGCTGAAGAGGCAGGTTTGTGGGGGTGGGGGAGCTTTTCCAACACAAAGTTAAGGTCCCAAGCTGGGGTTGGTGCTCTTCTGGGTGGCCTCAGCCCCTTTTAGGAACTGTTTGATCAGAGGGTGTGAGAAAAGGGGCTGCTCAATGAGAAAATGAGCAGAGATAGCAGAGGCATGAATTTTAATAGAGGAAAAGGAGAGTCCACTATGTAGCAGGTCAGCTAAGTAATCCAGGATAAGCGGGAGGGAGGACTGTGCCGTATTGTCTCCCTTAGCCTGAATCCAGGCGCAGAACCTTTTCCATTTGTCAGCATAAGACTTCCTAGTGCTAGTGCGTCTAACCTCACGTATAACATCTAGAACCTGTTTGCTGAGGGTAGCAGATTGATTGGGGGTTAGGGAATAAGCCAAGCTGCCAAATAGAGTGTCTGCAATTGGGGATGCATGAATTCCCCTTCCCTCTGGGTCAGGAGGTTTGGAATCTGAGGGAGATGCCAAGGTGGCAAAGGGGACAGGCTGCGCAGCAAGGGGTACCAGTGTTGGCGAGGCCAGTCTGGAGCTATAAGAATTGTCCTTGGCTTTTCCTCCTTTATTTTGAGCAGTACCCTGTGGATGAGAGGTACTGGAGGAAAGGCATAGACCGATAGACTGACCCAGGGGAAGGACAGGGCATCCACTTTCCAAGCCATGCAGTGATGCTCCCTGGTGTAGAACTTGCAGAGCTGACGGTTGGTGTGGGAGGCAAAGAGGTCGACATTTGGGGTGCCCCATTTCTGCGTTATTAGGGCGAAGGTTCTTCTGTTGAGCTGCCACTCGTGTGGGTCCAGAAGATTTCTGCTGAAGTGGTCCGCCAGAGAGTTGAGAGAACCCAGTAGGAATTTTGTCAACAGGAGGAATTGCATGGCAGAGGCTGTGTGCCAAAGGGTTATGGCCAACCTGCATAGAGGGTAGGACTGAGTCCCTCCATGCCTGTTGATATACCACATCACAGTTGTCTTGTCTGTTTTGATCAGCAGAGACCCTGGGGAGAGAAGGGGCTTGAAAGCTATCAAGGCGTGTTGGACAGCTATCTCTTTTTGGTTGATGTGCAGATGGATTTGCAGTGGGCTCCATTGGCCCTGTATGCACCTGCCGTCCAGGTGTGCACCCCAGGCGTAATCTGATGCATCTGTGGTGAGGGTCTGGGCGGCGTGGGATGGTGAGAAAGGTAGTCTTTTATTGAGGGAGCATGCTATTGCTCACCAAAGAAAGTCTTTTCTGAGGCAAGGCAGTATAGGTATAAGAGTTTCCAGGTCTTGAGAGTGTTGACACCAAAGGCCTTTTAGGTACCATTGAAGTTTCCTCATATGCAGTCTGGCATATGGAAGGAGTAGAATGCAAGATGCCATGAACCCCAGAGGTTATAGGATTTTCCTTGCAGATAGTTGGGGATCTGGTGGCTAGTTGAGAGAAGTAGGCTGTCAGGAAGGTTTGATTTTCTGGTGTAAGGAATGACATTTGGAATGCTGTGGTCCAGATATAATCCTTTGGGTGGGTACCTGTTTGGATTTCTTTTCATTGATTGTGTACCCTAGGGAGGTTAGTAGGGACTTTATAAAGGCCAGGTGCTTGAGCAGCTTTTCCCGGCTGTCTGCCTGAATTAGACAGTCATCTAAGTAAGGGTAAATCTGGACATTCCTTTGTCTGCAAAAGGCAATGGCTGGAGCCAGGCATTTTGTGAAAACTCTGGGCGCAGTAGATAAGCCAAAGGGAAGTGCAGAGAACTGAAAGTGCTGAGATCCTGCAATGAAACGGGAGATATTTCCTGCGTGATTCCCTGATAGGAATGTGGAGGTAGGCCTCCTTTAGGTCTAGGGTGGCTAGCCAAGCATCCTTAGAGAGCAAGGGTAGCAGCTTGCTGGAGGGTGAGCATTTTGAATTTTGGGATCACCAGGAAGGTGTTTAGAATGGACAGATAGAGTATGGGGCGCCAGATACCCTCTTTCCTGGGTACTAGAAAAAGTCTGGAGTAGAAACCTTGGCCTTTTTGTTCTGCAGGAACATGCTCTACTGCCTTCATGGAGAGCAGGGAAGGACTTGCTTTTGCAGCTCTCCCCATTGGTTTTGAGGTAGATCTGGAAACCCTTTTGGAGTTGAAAGGGTGTAGAAAGAAAATTTGTATCGCTGGGACACTGTTGATTACCCAGCGGTCGTTGGTAATGGTGGCCCAGGTGTTTGCATGAAAAAAGAATTTTCCTCCTAGGGGTAAGTGGAGGTGGGCAGAGGGAGGGTGAGGAGAGTCATTGCGAGTTTCTACCATAAGGGGGTGGTTTAGAACTCCCTGGTTTTGAAGTGGAGGTAGTCCACTGCTTAGATCTCTGCATTCCCTGTGACTGCTGTCTGTGGGGTCTGGTTCCACAGGGTCTGGGCTGAACTGACCTGGTGGGAGCAGGAAAGGACCAGTGCTTGGAGGGGCAATGCCTGCTGAGCATGGGTGGCTGGACCAGTAAGAAATCCTTAACTGTCTGCATATATTTTGCTTTTTCTTCCATCCTTTTTAAGGCCTCTTCTACCTTAGTGCCAAATAAGTTGTCTTTGTGCAAGGGGGCATCCAATAATTTAGATTTAACATGGTCTGGCAAGGGCTGTTCCTTAAGCCATGCATGCTTTCTAAGGACAGAACCGGTGACTGGTGCCCTGCAAGAAGCTACTAGGGTGCCAAAACCACAGTGCAAGGTGTGTTTAGTTACTTGACTTGCAGAATGCATTAACTCTTGTAACTCTTTAGATTCAGCACAAGCAGTAAAGGAAGACATTTTTTGTTTGAGGAGTTCAAGGGTATGTTAATGAAATTTTACATATGGAACTGACAATTTAGTGCTCTGATAGCAAAAACAACTGAAGTGTATACTTTTTTACCCCATCTGTCTAGTGCTCGGGAATCCCTATCTGAGGGGGTGGGATTCTTAAGCAGAGGTTGCTTTAATTCCTTTGGGCCCTTGAGAAATTATCTCAGGTCAGCAGTAGGATTTTTAAAAAGAAATGTGTGAGTCAGGGACTCTGTAATACCTATCTGGTTTTCTGGTTGCAGGAGGGAGTGTGTCAGGAGTCAATCTGGATTCCAGGAAAACATCCTCCACAACTTCCAGTACGATGACCAGGAGTCTGTGCTTTAGAAGATCTAAGAATTCAGAGTCACTTTTTAGACTGAGAGTAGTCCTGACTTTCCATTGGAAATGCTCCCTTAAGGTGTGAAGGGTTTCCCCAAAGGAAAAATCATCTGGCGGAGAGGCTGAAGGAATGTAATCCTCTGCATTAGAATCCTCATAAGCAGAGAGGGGTTGCATGTCTTCATACTCAGATGAATCAGAGTCATCGGACTCCTGTTCAGACAAAACTACAGGAAACAGATCTCTTGTTCTTTTGGAAGGGGTAGCTTGGCTTCCCCTGAACAGCATGATAAGGTCTTCCACCATTTTAAACATTTGAGACTGAAGCAAGGAAGCAGATGCCCGAGATTAGGTCATCACTTCCATGGGTGTGGTTCATAACCTGGGCCTAAGAAAGTCGGTAGTTTTTGAAAGAACGGAAATCGTGAAAGAAGTAGTAGGTTTGTGTCAAGAATCGGTAGTGCAAAGGACTTCCTTGGAAGCCAGTGCCTGTTCAGCGGCTCCAGACCCATCCAAGACAGAGATGACCGCATGATCCTTAGCTGAAGAAGAGGCATACTGGACTCCGAAAGGGTCTCGGTAGCGGCCTGCGAATCCAAAGAAGTGGGTATCAGGGGCTGCGGACCGGAGAACTGACGACTAGCGTAACAGAAGCAAAGAACAAAAAGTAAAGGACTCCTCCACTGAAAGTACTGCCAAAAAATCCAAATAGCAAATCCAAAAGTAAGGCAAGTACTACCACGCTGTTTATAAAGCACCTTCACTTTATTAAAACAAAACAAGCAGTATTATAAGCGCTTTCGGGTAAATCCCTTCATCAGATGATAAAACACTAGTAAAAACATAGTATCTAATATAGTACAACACAACCAATGAAAATCAATAATTTACCCTCCTTTTTGCTAGAGCTGGTTTTAAAGGGACATCATTTAATTCTGGGGCTTTGTCAGCTCCCAGTCTAAGAATCCACTGCATCTCTTTGTATTCACTTTCATTATACAATCACCCATTTTTTGACTTCTATTTACAACACATATAACCATAAAGGCAAATACATGATCACTATGCAATTCTATATGTTTGAGCAGTGCATTATGTTCCTTTCTTAACCTTATATTTGATAGATGCTTAAAAATTCTATCTTTAAGTCTGCAATTTGTTTTTCCTACATAATATGCAGTACACTGTTGACAATTTGCAATATAGACATTTTGTGTATTACAGACAGCAAACATATTCAAAAAGTACTTCTTGTTGGTCCTGGGGTATATAAAACAGTTTCTTTGTAAAATGCGCTTACAAGGCATGGATAAGTTCCCTTCTTCTTGATGCCTGGATTTTTAAAATGCATAGGTTCTTGACATAGAATACCTTTCAAATTTTTATTTTTTAAAAATAAATCTAGGTTGTGTCCCTACAACTCTAGTTAGATTCTCATCTGTTAAAATAATTCTCCAGTTGTCTCTAATTATATTACATATACCACCTACATCATTACTGTCTGTTAAACTTATTTTCAAACCTTCATTAACTTTATGAACCTGTGCATCTACCTCATTAGGCCATTTTTTTGCAATGGATTCTTAGACTGGGAGATGACAAAGCCCCAGGATTAAATGTTGTCCCTTTAAAACCAGCTCTAGCAAAAAGGAGGGTAAATTATTGATTTTCATTGGTTGTGTTGTACTACATTAGATAGTATGTTTTTACTAGTGTTTTATCATCTGATGAAGGAATTTACTCTAAAGCGCTTATGATACTGCTTTTATTGTTTTAATAAAGTGAAGTTGCTTCATACACAACGTGGTAGTACTTGCCTTACTTTTGGATTAGCTTAATGGCAGTGTCTTCGGTAGGTTTGGACCTGTGCGGTCTGTCTCTGTCTTTATCTTTAAGGTTTTTCAGAAGATCTGCTGTCAGATGGCTTACCGAAGCCATATCGGAATTCGATGACTGTAAGCGAAAATATCTAGCTACAATAAGGGCCCAATGACGTATAGTCTGGGCCTAAGCAAGTGACGCAGTAAGAATGAAAGTCTCGGTGTGGTACTTGCTTTCCACAGGCGAGACAATTGTTAACTTTTTTTTTTACATCAGTTAGTGCAAGAAAAAAGGATCCCCAACAGGGTACTTAGTTTTAGAAAACTTCAGCTTCAATTCGGAAGATGAAACTCAGGTAGCAGCCGATCGGCACTCGTGCAAACTACTTCTGCTTCCATGGCAAGAATGACTGATGTAATGGCATTGGCTGCCTTACATTATACTACTGACGACCTGACGTCAGTCCTGAAGCAACAGATGCAGAAATACTAAGCCTCTGGTATTTGGGCCGGCCGAGGGCTACCCTGGCAGAGATAACCCAAATGTGATGACTGCAACAGTGAAACACGAAGAACATCGTCAAAGAATGTAAATGGTCTTGGCTGAGTTCTAATGTATACCAAATAAAAGCAGGTTTAATACTGCACTGGCATAAAAAATACTTAAGAAATGAATGCATAGCAGTAGTGAAATAATATGCGGTTGATGACTGGGTTGTCTAAGAAGGGAGTGCTGATCCTTTTAGCTTGTGGCACCCTTGACAGTGGAGGTGGATAAGCAAGGAAGATACAGCTATTAGGGATGAACAGAGCAGGAAAATAATTACAATTACCTCTGTATACTTACCCCCAAGAGTAACATGAATGAGTTAAAGAGAACACTGAGTGAGGTGACTGGTTCCAGCAGGAATATTAATAAAGAAGAGGGTAACAGAATATGGCATGCAAATTAAGGTGAAGTCATGTCTGAGATGACAAGCAGTAACAACTGAAGGGAGTGTAGGAAAATTTAAAACTGGATTAGATGACTGAGTACACCCATGGGGCAAGTGGACTAGTTACTACTCCCTTAGATTTAAGACTTTGGCTCAGCTTGACAGAATCTATGCAACAGAGCATATGCACATGGTAGAAGTATATCCAATCACCCTGTCAGATCATGCACCAGTGTTAAAGATGGCAGTTGGGGGAAATACGTCCGGGGAACACACTAGAGATTTCAAATGTATTTGTTAGGAAATAAAGACTTTGAAGACTTGGACCTTAGATACCTAAAGAATCACTGAATAAAACAGGGAGTGAAAAAAAGAGAGAAATTCATCCATGCCTTAGCTAGATTAAGTCAGACTTTAGGAGAAGAGTGGACCTAAAATGGGAAAAAAAGCTGTGGGAAAATGATTAGGAAAAGCTACAGAGACAGATATTACAGAAAGTAAAAGTATTGCAAATTAAAGAAGGGATACAAGGGTAAGGAGGAAATTAGGCAACTTCAAAATGCCACAAAATTAAGTTTATAGATAAGGTATATGAATGCAAAACTGCAAGTCAAGCAATTTTTTTGATAACAACCCAGAAGTTCAGAAGCTCTTAGCTAACACAGTCAGACAAAAAGTGGAGATTGGTGCCCAAACTGAGAAATACCAACACAAGAAAGTTAACAAGATGACCCACAGAAATTTTACAGAACATTTCCTTTTCTCGGGTTAAAGGAAGCTGAGGAAATGGGTCAGATGGACAGAGACCAAATTTAAAGTTTCATTAGGGGGCTTCATCTTAGACAGCCATACAAGGGGAAACTAAGTCTACTTCACAGGTGGATAAATAGGGATGAAATACAGTCAGCAGTTGCAAGGCAAGTCACAGGAAAGTCTCCAGGGATGAATGGTAACCCAGCTGAAGTGCTTATGTTGGAGAGTCAAGGTATTTAAGATTACAGAAAGTGCAGTTGTGCACACTTACCATAAATGTAGATGCTTGAATGTATTCACTATTGCAGTCCTGACTTATGGGATTTCCTGCTATGGAAGCCCTTGGCCATCCTGACTACCAGAGTAAAAATCTTCCTCCACCTAAGGCTGGTGGACACGACAACAGTACACTTGGGTATAAAGGGATCCGGCCGACATCATATCAGTTTTTTTCTTGCCCTTTAGAAGGTAGGGGCCTCAAGAATGAATCATAAGCAAAGGTCAAAAAAAGAAAAAGGGAGCCCTGCAGGGTAAACACCCAGGGGGTCCCCTAGTTAGCGAAGAAGATAGAAGCAGACTACTACTGCAGGCAAAAAGGGGAAGGAGGGAGGGAAAAAAAGAATGCAACAGTGAATACACTCGAACATCTAAGTGTACACAACTGTACTATGTTGTGTTTCACTGTTGCAGTCCTGACTTGTAGGATTCCCAAAGCTGAGATGATCGTGGAAGGTAGATTATGGAGAAAAGAGGATGCCCTGCAAGATGTCAATGGCAAATCCTGCTCTATACTTGGATAAGGCTGATAAGGGCTAGTGTTTGCTAAAGGTATGCACAGATGACCAGTTAGCAGCTTTCAAAATGTCTCTGGTAGGTACTCATTTCAGGAAGGCAGCAGAGGTAGCAGTGGCCTTAGTAGAGCGAGTCCTTAGAGTTTCGGAAGGCTTTTATACCATGGTGGCTGTAACAAAAGGAAATACAGTGAGAGATCCACTTGGAGATGGTCTGTTTGGAAACGGATTTTCCTTCAGAGCCATTGGGCAAATGACACAGAGTTGGTCTGATTTTCTGAAAGATTTAGTTCTGTCAAGGTAGTGAAGCTGTCTGTACACATCCAAGGAGTGAAGGATTCTTTCTCCCTGGGTTCTGAGGCTTGGGATAGAAGGTGGGCAAGTGCACAGCTTGATTCAAGGATATGTCAGTGACCACCTTGGGCATAGGCATAAAGGATGGATTAGTCCTGAGCAATACTCTGGGTGGAATATGAGAAATGGTTCCGCTGCCATGAAAGCTTGCAGCTCTGAGACCCTCCTAGCTGAGTGATAACTTGGAAGACTGATGTTTTAATGGCTAAGAATTTTAATTCAGTAGAAGCTGCTGGTTCAAAGGGGGAGTAGCGTCAATTTTTTTAGAACAAAATGAAGGTCCCGTGGTGGTTTGGACCATCTCCCGGGAGGTCTGATGTGAACCACTCCCCTAAAGAACCGTTTCATCAGAGGGGTGGAAAAAGACAGGAGGAAGAGAAGGGATGTGGGCTGAAATGGCAGAGACATGAAATCTGACGCAAGAAAAAGATAGGCCCCTGTCAACAAGGTAATCAAAAATGGCAGAGATGTTGGCCGAGTTAGGACTGAAGCCTTGTTGCTGACACTAAATGGAGAATCTTTCCCACATGGCTGAATATGACTTCCCAATACTAGGTCTTCTAGCCTCTTTGACAATGTTTTGAACTTGTCTGCTTCGGGTATGCTCACAGGAGTACTTTGGGGAATTATCCAGGCTGAGAGTTTGAGTCTGTATGTTGGGATGCATGAACCTCCCCCTTCTCCTGAGTCAGAGGGTCCACTCTCTGAGGTAACTGCCACATATTTTCGTTGGTTAAATTTAGTAGCAGAGGATATCAGTACTGCCTGGGCCAGTCTGGGGCTATCATAATGACCCTTGGAACTTCTTCCCTGATTTTTGGAAGGTCCTGTCAAAGAAGAGGCAGGGGAGGAAACACAAAGGAACATGTGGCTCCAAAGGAAGGAGAAAACATCTGTCCTCCAGGCTGTGGGTAGTTAGCTCCTGAACAGAATATTTTCAGTTGACCATTTTCTTGGTGGCCAAGAGGTCTATCTGTGGGGATCTCCATTTCTGGAATATGCTGAGAAATGTTTCCCGATGTAGATGCCACTTGGGGGGGGGGGGGGTCTATCAAGTTCCTGCTGAGATGATCTGCTAGATTGTTTTGAGTCCCTGAGAGTAACTGTGCCATGAAGTGCAACCCCAGAAAGTGAGCTGTCTCTCTGACCTGCACTGCTAGTCGACAAAAAAAGTAAGAGTGGGTGGTCCCTTGTTTATGTCCCACATGACTGTGGTGCTGTCTGCTTTGACAAGCAAGACCCCTGGTTTCTACTGATATTTGAAAGCTAGTAGGCCCTACTACACTGCCATCACTTCTTTGCAATTTAAGGGATTTTGTCTGAAATGATTTTCCCATCTGTCCTGGGATTGAAGGTGTTGGAAAAGAGCCCCCAGGCTCTCTCTGAAGCATCTGTGGTTAAAGTTTGGCCCTGGGGGATGAAACTGAAGGGGAGACTCATGCTCTGGGCATATGCCTGTGTCCACCACGCAAATTCCTCCTTGAGGCAGGGGATCAGCTGAATTTCTGTCTCCAGGGATTGAGTGTTGGTACCACTGTAGCTTCCTCATGTGTAGCTTGGCCAGAGGGATCATGAGAATACAAGATGCCATGCAGCCTAATGCTCTGAGGAATGACCTGGCTGCGAGGCAATATCTATGCATAATGTTTTGGAAGTAGTAAGTCAGGAAGGAGACCTTTTGAAGGGAGGAATCCAGGAAAGCCCCCCAGAAAAACTATCCTGGTTGATGGGTCTGTGTTGGATTGTAAAGACTTGTGATGAACCCAAGGAGGCGAGGAAGTTCTAAGTGAAGGCCAGATCCTTGAGGAGCTTTGACTGACTTGCGACGTGAATGAGGCAGTTGTCTAGACGGGTAAATTTGGATACCTCTTGTTCTGCAGAAGGCGATTACAGGAGCTAAACACTTTGTGAAGACCATGGGAGCAGCAGAGAAGCCAAAAGGCAGTGCATAGAATTGAAATGAAAGAAAAATTCTGCAAAGTTTTCTCTAAAAGAATGTGCAAGTAAGCATCTTTTAGGTCTAAGGTGACAATAAAGGCCTGAGGGTCTATCATGGGAAAAGTCTGAATTTTGGTACCAGCAGGGACTGACAGAGTGGACAGGTTTAGAATAGGGTGCAAACAGCTTTCCTTTATAGGTACCAGGAATAGCCTGGGATAGAACCCCTTCCCTATTTGGTGTTCTGGTACTGGTTCCATTGAGCCCTGTGAACATAAGTTGTGAATCTGAGAAAGGGCCTCTGCTCTTTGATTTTGTGGAACATCTGTGTAATCTAAGTATCTTAATGGCTCTTTCAAAGTGAACCTGTTACCTCCTGAGATAACTTTCAGAACCCACTTGTTTGAAGTAATGAGGGACCAGTTTTCTTTGAACAAGGATATCCTTCTTCCTAGTCTTCCTCCTATCTTTCCTGGTGGGGGTGGGGGTGGGGGGGGGGGGTAGGGGAAAGGAATAATCATTGCTGCTCTCTACCAGGGCCCTGTGGCCTAGAACTCCCCTGCCTGGGAGTTCCCCAGGACCACTGCCTGGGCCTTTGTGACTGATGCTACCTTTGAGAACTTTTCCTCCAGGGTTTCCTCTGGCCACTTTTTGACTGACAGGGAAAGGACCACTGTCTAGGCAAATTACTACTAAATCCAGGAGGTTTAACCTGGAGGAAGACCATGACAGTTTGTACAGAGTTCGACTTATCTTCCATCTTTTTTTTAGTACAGCCTCAGCATTTGGCAGAAAAAGGAAGTCCTTATCCAGGGGTGCATCTAGAAGTTTGGATCTGACATGGTCTGGTAGGGTCTGTTCCCTAACCTTCATGCCTTTTAATGACAGAACAAGATACAGCAGCTCAGCTAGATGTCAACATAGCATCACAGCCACAGTGCAATGAGTGGCTAGCCACCTAGGAACCTCAATGGCAAAGGTCCAACAATTCCTTGGAAATGTTCTTGTTCTCTAGAGAGGATATCTTTGCTTCATTTTATCTAAAATACTTTGTTGGTATTTTATCATATGAAACTGGCAGTTAAGGGCCCTCATGGCTAGGGTAGCAGAAGTGTAGACTCTTTTACCAAACCTATCAAGGGCCCTGCTTTCTTTGTCAGCAGGTAAAGGGTTATTTAAAGAGCAGGCTCTTGCTCTCTTGAGACATAGAGTGACAAACTCGTGGTCAGCAGAGGTTTTCCGAGGGGCTGGAGGTAGGGAATCTGGATTCAGGGAAGAGTCTATAAAAGTCCTCTGCCACCTCCAACACAGGAGGAAGAGCAAAAGGTTTGTGTTCTGGGAGGTCAAGGAACTCCCTAACCCTGTTTTTAGACTATGGGTATTCCTGTGCCTACCACTGGAAATGTTCCCTCACAGCATGGAGTGTTTCCCAAAAGTGATGTATTTAGGAGGTGAAGCTGAAGGCAGATTCTCCCCAGAATCTGAATCTTCAAAAGTATATAAAGGTTCCTCCTGAAAGTCCGACTCCTCCTGGACAGAATCCTCATCTGAATCAGGAGGTTCAGAGAAAACTTCAGAGGTAAGATCCCTCTTCCTTTCCCCTGGGGAAGACTCCAAAGGGGGGTGCCTAGCTCTGACTAAGGAGGTAAGGTCCTCAGCTAACCTAACCAGGTCATGGTGATAACCTAGGGCATGGAAGCCAGTAAACCTAGGCATAGGCCCTGAGGTGGAACTCTTCTTGGAAGGAGCTCTGGCCTTGGGTCTAGGTACATCTGCAATCCTGACGCTAGTCTCTTTGCAAATTAGAACCGATGCCAGCTGATGCCTCAAAGGAATGTCACCAGTAGATCATCGCTCGTTGGAAGCAGAGGTCTGCTGAGCGACTCTGGACCCGACCGATGAACTGAAAGCCAAGGCCTGCGCAGAAACTAAGGGACCGGACAGCATGTCAAACTCCATACAGGCCTCAACAGAGGCTTGTGCCACCACCTTGGTCACAGAAGGGGGCTGCAAAGCACTTTGCCTTCCTCAGTGATAACGAGCCTTGAGGGACTGACAGATGGTGAATGGTTGTCAGAGGCCCTAAGCTTGGGTCTTTTTTCCTTGTCCTTCCTACGCTTAGGGATCTCAACCTCAGGATGACTGGCGGAAGCCATCAAACGATGCAAAGAAAGTGGCAGACTAAGATGCCTAGCTAAGAATTCGGCCCTATGCCTGACAGTCCTAGAATTGAAACAGGTGCAAAAACGGCAAATTAGGGACATCGTGATCTGGGCCTAGACAGGTGACAAACAATGTCTTGGTGTGGGATTTGTTTATCACAGCAGACACAACTGTTAACCTTATCTGACAGGAGTTAAAGCAAGAAAGAGTTCCCCAATGGGGTACTTAGCTTTAGAAGACATCTCTCTGGTGCGGACCGACCGAAGCACTGAAACACTGCTTCTGGCTTCAACTGCGAAAAGACTGATGTCATGGTGTCAGCTGGCTCCCTTTATACCCGAGCGCACTAATGTCAGGGTAGGGAGTCTGCCGCCTTAGGAGGGAGATTTTTTACTCTGGTAGTGGGGCCAGCCAAGGCCTTCCACAGGAGGAAATCCGACAAGTCAGGACTGCAAGAGTGAAACACGAATAACACACTGCTCAACAAAGTACTCAAACAAGGGTGGGTGCCAGAGTCAAGAAGGTGACAACTGTGGTTTTACCTAAGGAAGGGAAAAATTCTACAGACCCTGATGCATACAACCATATATCCATCCTCAATCATGACAAAGTACAGTTTTGTACCTACCATAAATGTAGATGTCCGATAGGTATGCATCTGCAGTCATCACATATGGGTTGTCCTGCCTCAGGCAGCCCTTCGGTAGGCCGGATTCCAAAGTCTGGGTCTGGCCTCGGCTGATGTCGCACTTTCCCCGACGTCAGAGCGTCTGGGGTATAAAAGCATCAGCCGACGCCATCTTCCTCAGTTTTTCTTGCCCCAGATACCAGGTGCCCTCTAGGAAGGCTAAATTTGGATAAATGCAATAAAAATTCCAAACATTTGCAAAAATATATATATACATGTATATATAAACAAATACACCATAATAGATTCCCCCAGCTAGCTAAAAGAGGGGTAAGCACCCTAGGAATACCACAGAGGGGCAGGAGGGAGGGTAAACCTGACTGCATATGCATACCTATCGGACATCTACATTTATGGTAGGTACAAAACTGTACTATGTCCTTCAAGGATGCATCTGCAGTCATCACATATGGGTAGAATACCATAGCCAAACTGGGGGTGGAGGTACTAAGTGAAGGATGGTGTAGTTAAGATACCCTGCAGGACTGCCGTAGCAAAACCTGCTCTGGATCTGGAGTATAAAGGCAAATTGTAATGCTTGGCAAATGTATGCACGGAGCTCCATGTAGCAGCTTCTAAAATGTCTTTGGTAGCCACCCCTCTTAGGAAGGCTGTGGTGGTGGCTGTGGCTCTCGTGGAATGAGGTCTAATGTTAGCTGGCACAGTCTTTCCATGAAAGGAGTAACAAAAATGAATGCAATTTCCTATCCATTTCGAAACTGTCTGTTTGGAGATTGCTTTTCCTTGTACCCCAGCAGCATATGCTACAAACAACTGGTCAGTCTTTCTGTAACTTTTAGTTATGTCCAAGTAGTAGCGTAGTTGTCTGTGTATGTCCAGGGTGTGCAGAAGTCTCTCCCCTTTATTTTGAGGCTGTGGGAATAATGTAGGCAAATGAATAGCTTGGTTCAAAGATACCCTGGATACCACCTTTGGCATGAATGTAGGATTGGTCCTCAAAGAAACTCTGTCCTGATGAAAGATAAGGAATGGCTGCACCGCCATTAAAGCTTGTAGCTCAGATACTCTTCTTGCTGAGGTTATGGCCAGAAGGAAGGCAGTTTTCCAAGACAAAAACTGTACATCTGCCGATGCTGCTGGTTCAAAGGGTGGAAGCGTTAGTTTTTCCAACACGAAATTCAGGTCCCAAGTAGGTAGAGGTGGTTTCCTTGGAGGATTAATGTTTTTGATTCCCCTTAGAAACTGTCTTAGTAGTGGGTGAGAGAAGACAGGTGGATCTAGATTGTATTCTGCTGAGATTGCTGAGGCATGTATCTTGATGGAAGAGTACGACAGGCCACTGTGGGACAATTCTGCCAAATATTCCAGTATATATGCCATATTCATCACAGTCACATCTAGGTCCTTTGCTGTGTTCCAGGTGTGAAATCTTTTCCATTTTGCTGTATATGCCTTCCTTGTGGAAGGTCGGCGAGCTTCCATAATAATATCCTTCACTCTCTAGGATAGGTTATCCTGAGGAGGAGTCATGGTATTCTCCAGGCAGTTAGCTGCAAGGTTTTCAGGTTGGAGTGTAGAGTCCTGAAATTGTGCTGAGTCAGTAGGAGTGGCCATAGGGGAAGAGGCCATGGTTTCGTCTGTGACAAACTCTTCAACAGTGGGTACCAGTGCTGTCTTGGCCAGTTTGGGGCTATCAGGATTACTCTGGGCTGCTCTGTCCTGATCTTCAGTAGGACCTTGGTCATTAGTGGAAGAGGTGGGAAAGCATACACTGTTAGAGTTTTCCAGCTGAAAGAGAGAGCGTCCACCTTCCATGCTTGTGGGTGGTATGTCCTTGAGCAGAATTTCTTCAGTTGATGATTTAGGGGGGAAGCGAACAGATCTATTTCCGGCCTTCCCCATGATTGTGTGATTTGTAAGAAGATGTCTGGGTGTAGCATCCATGGTAGTTCTGCTTAAGCTGTCTGCCAGTGTATTGTCTTTCCCTGGCATGAATTGGGACTTTAGCTGTATGTTGAGTTTCAATGCCAGTTCCCATAGGTTCATTGTCAGTCAGCAAAGAGGTTAGGAATGGGTGCCTCCTTGCTTGTTTATGTACCACATAACTGTGGTGTTGTCTGTCCTTATGAGCAGGTGGCCTTGCTGAAGGAAAGGTTTGAAGGCCTCGATTGCGTGTATCACTGCCAGCAATTCCTTTTGGTTTATGTGCATGTGCAGCTCTCTTAGTGACCATAGCCCTTGTATACATCTGTCCTCCATGTGCGCTTCCCAACCTTGGTCTGAAACGTCCGTGGTGATGGTTTGATTGGCTCTTGGCTTGCTGAAGGGCAGCCCGCTGTTCGACCGGCAGGCTTGAGCCCACCACAGGAATTCCTTTTGAAGGCAAGGAATGAGTGGGATCAGGGCTTCTAAGCTGTGACTGTGCTGAGTCCATAAACTTCTTAGGTACCATTGTAATTTCCTCATATGAAGCCTTGCTTGTGGAATCAGAAGAATGCAAGATGCCATGTAACCCAGGGCCTGCAGGATTTTCCTTGCAGTCATCTGAGTTTGTCTTGTGAGATTCTGAAAGTAAACTGGTAGCTGTTCTTGTTTTTCTTCTGTGAGAAAAGCCATCTGGGTGGTTGTGTCTAGATCCGCACCCAAAAAAGTTATTCTTTGGGATGGAACCAGTCTTGATTTGTGGATGTTGACTGTATATCCCAAGGCCTGTAACAGGTGGATGGCATAGTCCAAGTCCTTTAACAAAGTTTGCTTGCTGTCCGCTTGTATTAGGCAGTCGTCCAGATAAGGGTAGATTTGAATCCTGAAGTCTGCAGTGTGCAATTACTGATGCCAGGCATTTCGTGAATACTCTGGGTGCAGTAGATAAGCCAAAGGGCAATGCTGAGAATTGATAATGCTCTGACCCTGCAAGAAATCTGAGGTGTCTTCTGCAGCTTTGTCGAATAGGGACATGCAGGTATGCCTCCTTGAGGTCTAGAGTCACCAGCCAAGACCCCTTGCCCAGCATGGGAAGGAGTTGCTGTAGAGTCATCATTTTGAATTTTGGCACAATGAGGTACGTGTTCAGTGCGGACAAGTCGAGAATAGGCCTCCATTGATTTTCTTTTCTTGGAACAAGGAATAATCTTGAGTAAAATCCCTGGCCTTGTTCTGAAAGAGGTACCTTTTCTATGGCTTTCATTTGCATTAAGTTGGTAATTTGCTTCAAAGCATCTGCCCTCTGATTTGGTGGCAGGTTTGGCATGCCTTTTCTTTTTGGCAATGAGTGGAAATGGAACCTGTATCCTTTGTCTATTATTTGCAGTGTCCATGTGTCCCCTGTAATGCTGTGCCAATTTTTTGACAATAAAGAAAGCTTTCCGCCCAAAGGTGCTTCTAATTGAGCCCTGGTCGGCGGAGTCAAAATAAAGTCATTGAGTCTGTCCTGGTGTAGCAGTTGTAGTTCCTGCACTACCTCTCTGGTTGGGAGGCTGCCACTGACGGCCTCTGTAGGAGCCTCTAGCTTGCCCTCTACCTCTGGCACGTCTATTTCTGTCTCTTTGAGATCTGTCTGAGTCTGGAAAGGACCAATTCTTAGTAGGCCAATTTCTGCTGAATCTCGGTGGTTGGACTTGCAGAAAGTCTTTAAATGTTTGCATAGATTTTGCCTTTTCTTCAAATTTCTATAAAACCTCTTGAGCCGTGGAACCAAATAATTTTTGCTTTTCCATAGGAGCATCCAAAAGCTTAGCTTTAACATGGTCTGGCAGAGATTGTTCCTTCAGCCAGGCATGCCTACGTATAACTGCACCTGTCATAGCACATCTACATGAAGCTTCCAATGCATCATAACCACACTGCAAGAAATGGTTACTAACCTGCTGGGAGTTATGCACCAGATCCTGAAGGGATTTACGATCAAGGGGTTCAGAAGAGGACAGTTTCTTATGCAATTCATCTAGTAAATACTCTTGATACTGTATCATATGGAATTGACAGTTTAATGCCCTCATGGAAAGAGTTGCAGAAGTATACACTTTCTTACCCCATCTCTCTAATGCTCTGGACTCCCTTTCAGAGGGTAGGGGATTTTTAGCAGTGGCAGCTGCAACCCCTTTAGGGCCCTGGGAAATAGTTTCTGGATCAGCAGAGTGGGCCTTGTACAGGTGAAAATGTGAATCCGGGACCCTGTAGTACCTATCAGGTTTGGCAGGAGCCGGAGGGAGAGAGTCAGGGGCAGTACAAGCATCTGAATAGACATCATCAATTACATTCAAAACAGGAGGTATAGCTAAGGGCCTGTGCTGAGGTAAATGTAAAAAGGTTCTTAATCTCTTTCTGGAATCAGAGAATTCCTGACCCTGCCATTGAAAATGTTCTCTCATAGTGTGTAAAGTTTCTCCAAATGAAAACTCTTCAGGAGGGGAGGCCGAGGGAATAGATTCTTCAGCATCAGAATCCTCGTAGGCCGAATAAGCCTCCTCCTGGTGGTCTGACAGAGCAGAGCCATCCGTGGACTCATCTGAGGACTGTGGATCAGAGGGCTCAACCCTGGGCCTTTTGTCCGGAGGTGGTTGAGAGCCCCTGTCCGAATGAGGTTGGGAGCCTCTAATTAATGAAATCAGATCCTCTGCTAGGGTAAGAATCTGAGAGCTAGAAGAAGGTCTCTGAGAGGAAACTTTGGGAGGCAAAGCCTTGGAAAGTTTAGCAGCCTTAGCCCTAGAGAAAGCCTTAATGGACATGGAAGCAGGGGGTCTGGCTGCACCACGTGCAGGAGTAGACATCTACAGTAAAGGTGTCGGAAGGTTCCTGGACACCGGTTTCAGTAGGCAATTCAATGACCGACTCGGCCGGGGCCTCCAGGGCCGAGGTAGTCGGTAGTGTGGTTTCGGTAGTAGGAAGAGCCAAGGACTCGGTTTCAGCCGAGACCGAGACACTTGCGGTAGGCCTGACCGAGGTTTCAGCTGAAACCGCGGCCCGCGTGTGTCGGTCCTTGTCCTTCCGTTTTTTGACTAAATGTGAAGTCGGAGTCTCCGACGGCATTTTATAAGCAAAACTAGCCCCAAAAAATTCCTCTGCAAACTCCGACCGACATCTAAGAGTTCGTCGGTTGAAGGAAGCACAGGCTGAACAGGCCGAGACGTCGTGGTCTGGGCCTAGGCAGGGGAGGCAGTAAGAGTGGAAATCCTTATGAGGTATTTGTTTCCCACAGGTTAAACAATTATTAACTTTATCTGACATCGGCTGAGGCAAGAAAGAGTCCCCAACGGGGTACTTAGCTTTTTAGAAGTCTTCGGTAGCTGAATCACAGGAGCTGACTGACCAGCACTTGCGAACTGCTTCTGCTTAGGGCACCACGCGGCAAGAAAGACTGGGGAAGATGGCGTCGGCTGATGCTTTTATACCCCAGACGCTCTGACGTCGGGGAAAGTGCGACATCAGCCGAGGCCAGACCCAGACTTTGGAATCCGGCCCATATGTGATGACTGCAGATGCATCCTTGAAGGACATCATGATTTTTATAGCTTTCACTGCCAAGATAAAGAAAAAGCTGCTACACTGATTAATATCAAAAAGATCAGTGTGGGTTCACAGAGGGTAAAGAAGCTGTAATATTAATAAAGACTACAATGATACATAAAGAAGTACTACAAAAATAAAAGATCTCCACTGTTATCAGTTTGGATGTAGGAAAAAATAGAATTTAACAATATACACTTGATATGTACGTTGTTCTTAAAAATTTTAGTTTTGCAGATAAGGTTAATAGAATGAACTAACATAGGGTCACAGTCTTGAATACAAGTGTGGGGAATCCTTTTATCTGACAATTTTGAGCTAGGTAGGGAGACCAGGCAGGGATGACTACTGTCCCCATTGCTGTTTGTTTTGTACACAAAGCCCCACTGGCTGTGAAATTAAGAATTCCCAGACTAAAGGGCATGAATGGCAAAGGACTCATCAAAAAAATAGCCTTATTTGCTAATAACAAAAAAGCTTACTTATTCACTCCTGTTAGGTATTCCATTTTTGTTTTAATATTTTAGAGCAATTTCAAAAATTTTCAGGCCATAAAAATTAAGACTAGAGTTAAAGCACTTAAACCCTCACACACAATCTGGTGCTGCAGTTCCTGTATATTAGGGGGTATAAGATATCCAAGAGCATGGATTAAGAAAAATTCTGACAACGCAGCAAAGAAATGTGGGAAGGCACAAAGCAAACTTGCTCAATATGTACCTGGACAACAAAATTCAGACAGTGAATTTTTTTTGGTACCTCTTGTGTTATATATTAGGCAATCATATTTTACACCGGATGACAAGATACGAGTATTTACTGATAAAAAACTTTAGTTTATACGAGACCAAAAAGGGCAACGGTAAAATAGGAGAAACTGATGTTACTCAGGGAAAGTACAGCTGTGTAAGAACTTACCTTAACAGTAGATGTGCTACTGAGAACTGTTACAGTTTTCCAAACTATCTTGCCAAATAACCTGGACTTTTGGCCACGACACCAAAACCAAAATCTTCCATAGAGCCATATGTCTGACGTATGACCAAAGCCTGTGGATGTTAGGGTACACAAGTGGATATAGGAGTGTAAAAACCTCAGACCATTTCAAAGCCAGGAGATCTGAAGACTCCAGAGGATAAAAGATAAGCAAAGGTCAGCTAAGAAGGGAGAAGGCAGAGAATGGCTCCCCTTTGGTCCATGACAGTAAGACAAAACCTAGTTAAAGATGAAGAAGGGGGATGGACAGGTGGGAAGGAATACTGCAACAGTGATCTGTAGGACATCTACTGTTAAGTCTTTACACGACTGCACTATATTCTTCTTTACGTCACTGTTGCAGTACTCCAAACTGTTAGGTGATATCCAAAGCTTAATGAGTGGTAAGGGTGGATGGATCAGGCATAGGGGAACTGTCAAATAATCCAGAGAGAACAGATATGACAAAGGTGGCTCAGGATCTAAAGAAAGCATTTATCCTACAAGTGTCTGGTAAAGGTACATACTTAAGACCGAGTTGCTGCTTCTAGGTGGCTCTGGAATCAATACCTTTCTAGAAGGCTCCAGAGGAGATAACTGCTCTACTGGAATGGGCTTTTACAGACGGTAAAGATTTTCTGTAGTGGGTGTAACAAAAGGAAACGGACTCAGAAATTCAGTTAGCAACAGTTTGTTTAGAGACTGGGCTCCCCAACTTGGCTTCCTGGAAATAAACAAAATTGTCAGTCTTGTGAATGGCCTTGGTTTTATCCAAATAAACGCACCAAACCACACAGACAGCAGTTCTGAGCTTAAAGAACTATATTTCAGCAATTGGGAACCTCGGCCTTTCGCCTTCAAAGGATACAAGGTTACTCACAAGCTCACAATTTATAACAGATGAACTCCACCAAAATTAAATTCAATTAACCCCCTTAAAGTCCCCAATGCAAAAGATACAAAAAATACAAAACTCTGAACCGTTGGTCTCTGTGGTTTGGTGTGTTTTTCAGACTTTGTGTTCTAGTGGAGTTTACATTTTATCCAAATAAAATCTGAGCTGCCTGTGTACATCCAGAATGTGGAGGATTTGCTCCCCCTTGTTCTGAGGAGGTAGGGAAAAAAGGACGATTGATGGCTTAATTGAGAGCTAGCTGACTGACTACCTTAGGCAGAAATGAAGGACTGGCCCTCAGAGAAACCCTGGGTTATGAAAAATATGGAACAGAGGGAATGCCATCAGGGCTTGGAGCTTAGAAACTCTTACAACTGAAATATGAGCTACGAGGATTGTTTTCCAAAGTACAAATTTTGACAGAAGCAGAAGCCACTAGTTTAAAGGGGGTCAGAGTGAGCTTTTCTAGGACAAAGTTGAGGTCCCAAGAAGGTAGAGTAGGAAGGATGCCTTTAAGAAACTGTTTTACCTCCAGCTTGGAAAATAGAGGGAGTTTACAAGCAAGCATGCAGACAAAGTTTGATAAGTGTGCCTTAATCATGGAGAAGGGAATAGAGGGAGTTTACAAGCAAGCATGCAAAGTTTGATAAGTGTGCCTTAATCATGGAGAAGGCAAGACTGGCTTTTAGTAGCTCACACAAGAAAGGACAGTAGGGACCCAGTTTGTACAGGGTCTTGTCTTCCAGTATGACACCAGTCAGAAAAGCTTTGCCATCTAGATACAGAAAGACTTTTTAGTAGTAGGTTCCTTGCCTCCTAAAGAACCTGTAGCACATCCTCAGAAAACTGATGTTTGAAAGGGATCATAATCCTATTATCCATACTGTCAGGCTGAGAGATGATATGGTGGGATGAAGTACAGAGCCCCTGTTGTTGTGTAAGAATGTCAACTCTGTGGGGTAACTTGTGATGACCCCTGACCAGGTGGCAGAGAAGGGGAATCAATGCTGCCTGGGTCAAAAGGAAGTCACCAGCAAGACAGTTTGTCCCTCTGGATCTTTAATGAGACCTTGGGGAGTAGAGTCAGAAGGGGAAGGCATTAAGAAGCCTCTCTTTCCATGGAAAGGGCACAGAATCTATCCTCCAAGCCTGAGGGCAGACATCCTGGAACAAAACAGCTGTGGTTGCCTGGTGTGAATGGAGGCAAATACCTTTATCTGAGGAATACCTCACTTGTGGACCATTTCTAGGAAACCCTCTCTGGTCAGCATCCATTCATGAGCATCTTCCCTTAATCTGTTTAGAAAGTCTACCAGAAAGTTGTCTTGAGAGGGAATTTAAACTGCTTTGAGGGACATGTTCACTTTTATGGCCTGTTTCCATGTTAGAAAAGTCAATCTGCACAGCTAGTAAGACTGACTCTCCGTCTTCCCTGCTTATGTACCATATGACCATAGAGTTGTCTGTAAAAATTCTGAGGTGACATGAAGACCAAGTGTGAGAGAAGTCTGCCTGCCCTGAAATGTGTCCACATCTCCTTCAGGCTGATGTACTGTGTGTTCTGATTTGGTTGCCACTGTCTCGACTCTCAGGGAGCCCATCCATGCCCCAAAGGATAACTCTGAGACATCTACGTGCAGGTACTGGTGAGGTAAAGAAAAGTTGTATAAAATCTTACCATAATCATAATGCCCTTCTTTGCCATGTTGCAGTATTCATCACATATTGATTTTCTCCTCTTGCTATTCGAACGTCCAGCCAGTATACAAACATTTTCAGTCACTACATCTGACATGGCTAGCACAACATGGGCCATAAAAGTGACATCTGCACGCACCAGCCCTCAGAACTGTAAGCTCCAGTTGGAAAGTACAGTTGTGTACACTTACCATAAATGTAGATGTTCGAGTGTATTCACTGTTGCAGTCATTACATTTGGGTAATCTGCTGGCAAGTTGTCCTCAGTCGGCCTGAATAACAAAGTCTTGGGTCCTGCGTCGGTTGCTGTCTCCTCTTCCATGACATCAGGTCATCAGGGGTATAAAACATGCAGCCAATGCCATTTTATTCAGTTTTTCTTGCTCCAGATGTCAGGTGCCCCCCAAATGGGGAGCAAAAATATAAAAATAAACAAACAGTAAATATATAAATGTACTTTTAGAAACATAAACTTTACCTTCAACTAAAAGCAAATACACCACAAAGGCTTTTGAGTATAGTGAAGGAAAGAAAAAGGTACAGAAAGGGGGATGGCGGGTGGGTAACCCAGACTGCAACAGTGAATACACTCCAACATCTACATTTATGGTAAGTGTACACAACTGTACTATGTTCTTCGTGTTTCATTGTTGCAGTCATTACATTTGGGTAGAATCCCAAAGCTATGGATGGGAGGATGGAACTAAACAGCATTAGGAGCGGCTATAAGGCCCTGCAGGACTGCAGTGGCAAAGCCTGCCCTGGATTTGGAGAACAGAGGTGAATGATAACGCTTTCTGAAGGTATGAACAGAGCTCCAAGTAGCAGCTTCTAGAATGTCTTTGGTTGGGACCCCCCTGAGAAAAGCTGCTGAAGTAGAGGCAGCCCTGGTGGAATGTGATCTGATCCCCTTGGGCACTGGGTTTACCATGGTGCAAACAGCAGAAACAATTGCAGTGTCTTATCCATTTAGAAATAGTCTGCTTTGATATAGCCTTCCCCTCTGATCCTGCAGCAAATGCTACCAGTAGTTGTTCAGACTTTCTTACAGACTTGGTCCTATTTAAGTAGAATCTTAGTTGTCTGTGTACATCCAATGAATGCAAAATTCGCTCCCCCTTGTTCTGCGGATTTGGGTAAAATGTTGGAAGGTGAATGGTCTGGTTAAGAGTCACACTGGATACCACCTTAGGCATAAAAGAAGGATTGGTCCTGAGGGACACCCTGTCCAGGTAAAATATAATAAAAGGCTCCACTGTCACGAGAGCTTGTCGTTCTGATACCAGTCTTGCTGAAGTGACTGCCAAAAGAAAAGCTGTTTTTCAAGATAGAAATTTTATATCCGCAGTAGCTGCTGGTTCAAAAGGACGCAGGGTGAATTTTCCAGCACAAAGCTGAGGTCCTATGCAGGGGTTGGTGCTCTTCTGGGAGGCCTTAAGATACTGTTTAAGCAGTGGATGAGAAAAGAGGGGAAGGCTCTATGTTGTAATGAGCCGATATGGCAGAAGCATGGATTTTTACTGAAGAAAAAGATAGGCCTTAGTCAAGCATTTCAGTCAAATATTGTAAAATCTGAGGAATATTAGGCTTTGCTGTGTCTATTCATTGTGCTTGATTCCCCAAGCACAGAATCTCTTCCATTTATCAGCATAAGATTTTCTAGTACTAGACCTTCTGGCTTCCAAAATGACATCCATCACAGACGTACTGAGAGGTGTTGTTTGAATAATTAGTCGATTAGCCATGCTGCAAGATTCAGAGTTTGGAGCTGAGTGTGCAGAATTTGACAGTTCTGCTGAGGCAGTAGATGAGGTACTTGAGGCAAATACCATGGAGGAAGGTGAGACATATTCCTTAGAAGTTGGTACCAGTGCTGGAGAGGCCAGTCCGGAGCAATTAGGATCATTTTTAGTTTTTCCTGTCTGACTTTTAGTAAGACCTTGGAGAGTAGAGGCAGAGGGGGAAAGGCATAGACTGATACGTTTTTCCAGCTGAAGGATAGATCATCCACTTTCCGTGCTTTTTTTGTGATGAGTTCTTGTGCAGAAATTGTCCAACTGATAATTTTGCAGAGAAGCAAATGGATCTATGTCTGGGCTCCCCCATTTCTGTGTTAACATGCTGAAGATTTGTGGATCCAGCTTTCATTCGTGCGGGTCCATAAGATTTCTGCTTAGGTCATCTACCGGAGTATTTTGCTTTCCTGGCAGGAATTGAGCTTGAAGATGTATTTGGTAAGTCAAGGCTGTGTTCCACAAAGCCATGGCTGGTCTGCAAAGGGGATAGGAATGTGTACCCCCCTGCTTGTTTATGTGCCACATAACTGTGGTGTTGTCTGTCTTTATCAGTAGTTGTCCTGGATGAAGTAAGCCCTTGAAGGCTGTCAGAGCATTCTGAACAGCTAGCATCTCTTTCTGGTTGATATGCAGATACACTTGGTTTGGGATCCATTTGCCTAGAATGCATCTCCCTGCCAGGTGGGCCCGCAAGCATAGTCTGATGCATCTGTAGTTAGGGTTTGGGTGGCAGAGGGTATAGTGAATGACAGTCCCTTGTTTTGGTGACACGTCTCTGCCCACCAAAGAAACTCCTGTTGTAGGCAGGGAATGAGAGGAATCATTGTTTCCAGGCTGTGACAATGTTGACTCCATAAACTTTTTAGGTACCATTGAAGTTTCCTCATATGCAGTCTTGAACATGGAATTAGTAGAATGCAGGATGCCATGAACCCCAAAGCCTGCAGAATTTGTCTTGCAGATAACTGGATTTTTGTTGCCATTTGTTTGAAGTATGTTGTCAGTTGCCTTTGTTTGTCTGGAGTGAGGTAAGCCATCTGGGCAGTTGTATTCAGGCTTGCACCCAGGAATGTAATTATCTGAGAGGGTACCAGTTGTGATTTACTTTCATTTATGGTGTACCCTAGGCATGCTAGAAGCCTTTTTACAAACGCCAGATGTTGAAGAAGAGTGTCCTATTCCTCTGCTTGAATGAGACAATTGTCCAGATAAGGATAAATTTGAATGCCTCTGTCTGCAGAATGCAATTACTGGTGCCAGGCACTTTGTAAAGACCCTGGGTGCAGTAGATAAGCCAAAGGGCAGAGCAGAGAATTGGTAATGCAAAAAAACCTGCTTTGAAGCAGAGGTATCTTCTGCATGATTCCCTTATTGGGATATGCAGTTATGCCTCTTAAGTCTAGAGTTACTAACCAAGCATTCCTGCCTAGCATAGGCAGTAGCTGTTGTAAAGTCAGCATTTTGAATTTTGGAATGTCCAGGAACGTGTTCAGAATCGATAAGTCCAGTATTGGACGCCCTGAATTGTCTTTTCTGGGTACCAGGAAACGTCTTAAATCAAAATCTTGTCCTTTTTCCTTTTCTGGTACCGGTTGAATAGCCCCCATATCCATGAGGGATATGACTTGTTTCTGGGCCTCTGCCCACTGGTTTTGTGGCAGATCCGGCCATCCGTTTGGAACTGGCAAAGTATGGAAATTAAATCTGTTCCTCTGGGATACTATGTTTAATACCCACTTGTCCTGGGTAATTAACTGCCAATTTTGAGCATGAAATGCTAGTTTTCCCCCAAGGGGGCTGCCAAAAGGTAAGTGCTTGGTGATGGTAGAGGAAAGCCATTGAGACTGCTTACTGTAGCAGTGTGCTTTGTTTCCTCCAGATTTGGAGGTGGAGGCACCCCATTGCTTTGACCTGTAAGAACCCTGTGATTTTTATCTGGAGCCTTTGACTGCCTGGATTTGCCCTGAGTGGCTCTGTTGGACACAGGAAAGGACCAATTTTTATTAAGCCAGTTCCTACTGAACCTGGGTGGCTGCACTTGCAAGAAATCTTTTACAGTTTGCATAGATTTAGCTTTGTCTTCCATTTTCTTTAAAACCTATTCTGCCTTATTACCAGAGTATCATGCTGCAAAGGGGCATCCAACAATTTAGCTTTAACATGATCAGGCAAATTTTGCTCCTTGAGAAAGGTATGCCTTCTAATCACAGATCCAGTAACGGCGGCTCTACAAGAGGCCTCCAAGGAATGAAAACCACATTGCAAAGTATGCTTTCCAACCTGTTCTGCTGAATGCAACAATTCCTGTAACTCTATTTTCCACACAATCAGAAATCAACATCATTTTCTGTTTCAGTAAGCCCATAACATGCTGTTGATAATTTAAGCATATGAAACTGGCAGTTTAAAGCCCTGATTGCCAAGGTTGCAGATATATAAACCTTCTTACCCCATCTATCCAGTGCCCTGGAATCTCTAACAGAAGGGGTAGGATTTTTGGCTGTAAAGGCCTTTACACTCTTGGGACCCTGAGAAAAAGCCTCAGGATCATCAGCAAGATTTCTGAAAAGAAATTTGTGGGAGTCAGGAACCCTGTAATATCTGTCTGGCTTACTAGGAGCCGGAGGCAGGGAATCAGGAGCCATGCTTGATTCCGAGAACACAACAACGTCTAATACAGGAGGTATTGCCAAAGGCCTATGCTGAGGAAGAAGGAAATCCACAAGTCTCTTTTTTGATTCAGAGAAGTCCTGACTCTCCCAGTGAAAATGTTCACTTAAAGTATGCAAAGTCTCTCCAAAAGAGTAATCCTCAGGAGGATATGCAGATGGGATGGATTCCTCTGCATCAGAATCCTCATAGGGTGGAATAGAAAATTCCTGAACAGAAGAGGAATCAGAAGAAATGGAAATCTGACCTAAAGATTCATAAGCAGTGCCTTGCCTTGCCTAGGCCTCTTAGCAGGAGGTTTGGGAACCCCTGATCAAGGTAATTAAATCCTCAGCCATTTTGATCATCTGTTTTTTAGGCATAGGGGCCTGAGCATGTGGCTCATGAGTCAGTTTTTTAGACATAGAAGTTGTTTTTGACCATGTTTTTGTTGCTGGCGTCGGTTTAATATAAAAACGCTGAGGCCTGAAAACACCCTCAGAAGCCGGTGCCTGCTCAGCGGCTCCAGACCCATCTAAGGGAGAGACATCCGCGGGTTCAATACTCTGAGAATCTCACGGAATACTGGACTCCGAATGGGTCTCAGTAGAGGCCTGCGACTCAAAGTAGCGGGTAACAGGGGCTGCGAAAGCGCCTCACTGAGTACTGGCGAACTGGTGACTGGCTTAGGAGAAGCTTAGTCGTCGGTTCTGGACCTCGACGGTCTGTCTCTGTCTTTTTCTTTGCGTTTTTTATGAACTCCGGTAGTCGGATTGCTAACCGTTGACATTTCAGGATAATTAAATCTTGAACCAAAATATTTAGAAGCAAAAATATACAGACGCTTAATAGTGCGTTGGTTAAATCTAGCACAAAAACTACAGCAAGGCACGTTGTGATCAGGGCCTAGGCAAGGAATACAGTACAAATGAAAATCCTTATGACGTATTTACTTCCCACAAGTAATGCAATTATTAACTTTTACTGACATCGGTAAGGAGCAAGAAAAAGTTTCCCCAACGGGGTACTTAGCTTTAGGTTGAAGACTTCGGTTCTGAAACTCGAATACGAAAATTTCAGGAGTCGGCTGACCAGCACTTGCGAACTGCTTCTGCTTTGGGCACCGCGCGGCAAGAAAGACTGAATAAAATGGCATCGGCTGCATATTTTATACACCTGACGTCATGGAAGAGGAGACAGCAACCGAAGCAGGACCCAAGACTTTGTTATTCAGGCTGACTGAGGGCAATCTGCCAGCAGATTACCCAAACGTAATGACTGCAACAGTGAAACACGAAGAACGTCTAGTCCTAGCAAGGGCAATGCCAGCCCTGTGCCATCCGGAAAGGGAAATGCTACATAACAGGAGGCGTACGGTAGGTCGGAAGGAATACTGCAACATAGAAGAGAAGGACATCTATGGTTATGGTAAGAGTTTATACAACTTTTCTGCTGTTGTTGATGTATCTTTCGGCTTTTCCCGATTAGGGGTCGCCACAGAGGAACTCCGGTCCGCTAATGATTGGCAGTAGATTTTTACGTACAGAGTTGCCAGCTCTGACACACAACCTTCAACGAAGGTACACCCACTCATGCATGTCTCCACACAGAAGACGCTTTAGCTGAGAATCGAATAGTACATCTTACTGTGAGGCGACAACACTACCGCAGCACCACTACTACTATGTCCTTCTATTCTCATATTGCAGTATTCATCACATATGGGTGAGCGCCAAAGCTCACTGTGAGGAAGGGGGTGGTGGTCCAGAGGCAGTCTCCAGGAATCCATGAAGGATAGTCCTGGCAAAACCCGCTCTAGCTGTGGAAATATGGCCTAACTTGTAGTGTTTGGTGACGGTGTGCACTGATACCCGCTCTGGCTGTGGAAATATGGTCTAACTTGTAATCTTTGGTGACTGTGTGCACTGATGACCAAGTGGCTGCTTCAAGAATGGTAAAGTTGTCTAAACCTTTGAAGAAGACTCCCGAGGAGGCCATAGCCCCTAGTGGAGTGTGCTTTGCCAGTACTCGGCAGGGATCTCCCATAGAAATGGTAGCAGAAGGTGACAGCTTTGGAAATCAAGGTTGAAATATTTTGTTTGGTTACTGTCTTCCCTAGGGCCCTGGGATGGAAGGAGACAAAAAGCTGGTCAGCCTGTCTGATGTTTTTGGTTTTGTGCATGTAAAATCTGAGTTGCCTGTGCACATCCAGGGAATGGAGTACTTTTGCACTGTCCCCCTGTGGGTTAGGGAAGAAGGTAGGAAGGTGGATGGCTTGATTTAGGGAAAGATCATTCACTACCTTGGGAATGAAGGAAGGGTTGGTTCTAAGAGTAACCCTGTCAGTTATGGAGTAACAGGAAAGGTGGGATAGCCGTCACGGCTTGTAGCTCTGAGACTCTCCTGGCTGAGGTCAAGGCCACGAGTAACACCGTTTTCCATGTACAGTGATTTAGGGAAGCTTTGTCTGCTGGCGCAATAGAAGGAAGCATAAGCTTTTCCAAAACATAGTTATCCCATGTGGGTGGAAATGGGTTCCTAGGGGGTCTCAGGTGAAGGACCCCTTTAAGGAATAGCTTGGCTGGTAGTCTGGACACTGGGGGGGGGGATGCAGAGGAAGGCATGCTGAGATGGCAGACAAGTGGTCTTTGATGGAAGAGTAGGCCAAACCTGTCTGCAATAGTTCACACAGGTAAGACAGAACTAGAGGGGTCTCAATAGCAAGTGGGTCCAACCGTCTTTTGAGACATCACATGGAAAATCTCTTCTACTTAGAAAGGTAAGATTTTCTCGTATTTGGTTTCCTGGCCTCCTGCAGGACAGTGAGCATATCCTCATTGTAAAGGTGTCTGAAGGGAATCAGAATCCTATCAGCCACAGGGTGTGATGCAGCAAAGTACAGTTGTGTACACTTACCATAAATGTAGATGTTCGAGTGTATTCACAGTTGCAGTCATTACATTTGGGTAATTTGCTTGCAGGTTGCCCTCAGTCGGCCTGATTAACAAAGTCTTGGATCCTGCGTTGGTTGCTGTCCCTTCTTCCATGACATCAGGGGTATAAAACATGCAGCCGATGTCATTACATTTACATCAGTTTTTCTTGCTCCAGATGTCAGCTGCCCCCCCCCCCCCCCCCAATGGGGAGCACATAAACATAAAAACACAAAGGTATACCTCCAACAAAAAGCAAACACACGAAAAAGGCTTTTAAGCATAGCAAAAGAAAGTAGAGGTATAGCCAGAAGAAGTTAGGGGGCCGGAGGGAGGGTAACCAGGACTGCAACAGTGAATACACTCGAACATCTACATTTATGGTAAGTGTACACAACTGTACTATGTTCTTCGTTTTTCACTGTTGCAGTCATTACACTTGAGTAGATTCCCAAAGCTATGGTTGGGAGGAGGAGTTTATATAGCATTTTATTTTTTATTTTATTTTTTTATTTTATTTTTTATTTTATTTTACTTTTGTTGACCGGGCTAGTCCAACTGGATACATGTCCATTTTCAGTGGAGGCCCGGGGAGAAAAGCTCCAGGATCATGGTAAGTTAAACCAATACAATGAATAAGTTACAACAAATAAATCAAGTAAATACAAATACAATGTTGTTGTTAGGACAAGTAAATACAGGTAAATACACTGACGCTTACAGGCCCAAATAAAGGAAACAAGAATGAAAATTATGTTTTGAAGAGGTACAGAATTAAACAGCTAGACAAACAAGCAAAATAGTGGCCTCTTGGGTTTATGGGTTAGGTGGAGGCTGAGAGAAGCCTTGGACAGGCAGGGATGATAGCACTTAGTCTGGATTGGAGCAGGGGCATAACCATTGAGATTTCAGGTGTGCTCTGAGGTGTTTTTAAACTGGTACTGAGATGACGTGAGTCTTAGGTTGTTTGGAAGGGCATTCCAGGATTTGCCAATAGAATTGGCATATAGTGCTTCACCACCAGAATTGTTGGCTTTAATGGTCAGTACTTGTAGGCTATTGGAAGACCTAAGGGACTTAAGGTTGGAGCACGGGTGAGTATTTTGTTCAATGCGGGGTTTTGTCTGGATGATTGATAATTTTAAATGCCTCAGTTAGCTGGTTGAGTTTGAGAATATTAGGCAGTTCTAGCCATTCCAGTGACCTTAGATTTAGGCAGTGATGGGTGCGATAGGGCATTCCAGTTATGAATCTGGCTATGTGATTGTATGTCGAGAAAGTTTGTTGAGCTCTCTCTTATTGAGGAAGGAGAATATCGGGAGGCATAAAGGAGTGTGGAGAGGAGGTGGGTTCGGCAATGGTAAGTTTGGTGCGGTGTTAAGAAAGCCTTTATTCTATACATTGACCCAAGTTTTTATTGACCGATTTAATGGTTAGATTTACATGCATATCAAATTTAAGATTATGGTCTATGGTCACCCTAGTAGTTTGGTGTGGGGTACGGGTAGATGATGGTGCCATTATTGGAGGACACATGGAAGGTTGGGTTATTGGTGTTGAGGGTTCTATAGCTTGAGCAGTAGCTGGGGTGGGGAAAAATAGAAGTAATTTGGTTTTGGTTGGGTTGAGTAAGAGTTTAAGTTCCGAGAACCATTTTTCGACAGTGGAAAAGCAGTTTTGGGTGGTGGCTTGGAGTTTGGCGAGAGATACATCAGAGCAGATCAGGGTGGAGTCATCTGCATATTGAATACAAGTGGCCTTGGGGAATCTTGGAGTGTAAACCATTTATGAAGATGGAAAAAAGAAGGGGACCGAGAATAGATCCTTGGGGGACACCAATATTGGTGGGGAGGAGGTCTGATAGGCTGTTTTGCCACTGAACCGCCTGTTTTCTGCAAGAGAGGTAGGCATTGAACCAACTTATGGTTGGTTTGCTAAGATGAAAGGTTTCCAGAGACTGAAGTAATAGTTGGTGGTTGACCATATCAAGGCTTCGATAGGTCTAGAAAGAGCAGAGGATATTAATTTATTATTGCGGTTGTGGTTGACTGAGTCAACAAAGGAGAGGAGAGCAGTGGTTGTGCTGTGATGGGGCGAAAGCCATGTTGGGTGTTCGATAGGAGGTTATTTTGTGTGAGGTGGTTCATGAGTTGTTTGTGGACACAGCGTTCCATAATTTTGGCTAGGGAGACAGTATGGCTATGGGTCTATAGTTCAAGTGTCAGTGGAGGACCCTCCTTTATGGAGGGGGATGATAAAGGAGATTTTCCAAATAGAGGGAATAGATGCTTCAGAAATGGTCCGATTAATTAAGATTGAGACAGGGTAGGCTATGACGTCAGATGCTATTTGTAAGTATTTGGCTGGGAGCAAATCTGCTGCTAGGGTGGTTGGTTTAAGTTTTTTCAAAAGGGTACGAATGTAGGAGGTGGAGATGGGTTGTAGGTTGAAGGCAGTTTGGGTTTTATCTATGGTCGGGGTTGCCACTGAGGGAGTTGTGGCAAGCTTACTGGCTAGGGACTGGATGGTCTCAGTAAAAAAAGAATTAAAGGAGTTGGCTATTTCCGTTGGATCTTTATCCATGAGTTTTCAGGGTGGGGTAGTAGATTTACCTGGATGTAGGAGGTGGTTAAAACCAGCCCAGAATTTTTTGGGATTATACTGATGTTTGTTTTGGAGGTGACAGAAATATTGTTTTTTATCAGACTTAACGGCTGCTTTGGTTGAATTTCTAAGCTGGAGGAACTTGATGCGATCTAAGGGGGTTTTTGTTGTTCTCCATTTATTCCAGGCCTGGTCTCTGATTCTAATTTTTGATTTGGTATCTTGTGTTAGCCAAGGTGCTGCAATTCCTTAGTTCTAGTAAATCGTTTAGGAGCATGAGAGTCGAGTATCTTGAGGAAAGTGTCATTGAAGTATGATACACTTTCCTCTATAGGAAGGGTTTTTAGGATGTGCCAGTTACAGGCCTTGAGATCAGCTAGAAATTGGTCAGGGACAAAGTTCTTGCTGTTCCTTACTAATCTAGTTATGGGGGGATTCGTAGTTGGACATTTGTGTTTTATAATAAAGGTAGCAAGGTGGTCACTGAGGTCGTTGGGAAGGGTCCCTGTGGTATAGTTATTAGGATTCCTATTAGTAAGAATCCAATCAATGATGCTCTCTTTTGTTGGGCATGTCCAATTCTAGTGGGAGAAAGAATATTTTGGGAAAAACCATGTAAGTTAATGGGAGAGGATTTGATTGAGCAGAGTAGAGAGACCAGTCAATATTAACATCTCCTAATATTATAGTTTCTTGGGGATAGTTAGTAGCGAGCCAACTAAGGGTTTGTTCAAGGTTTTCAACATTTTTGCCTGGTGGTAGGTAGGTTACTATGAGATTAATACTTTTTTGTCTGTTTAGGGATAACTTCAGGGCAATCAGTTCCAGGTTAGGAACTTTTGGGGTTGAGTAATTCATTGTAATGCTCAAGGAATTCTTGAACATTACAGCTATTCCGCCTCCCTTTCTAGTTGTACGATCGGCCCTGAGGATATTATACCCAGGTGGGATAATTTCCTCATCCTTAGTACTTGGTTTGAGCCACGTTTCTGATAAACACATGTCAGGGGAGTGGGTTTCGAGCATGGCATGTAAGCTATGAACTTTATTGTTGATGCTTCTTATATTGAGATGAAGCATAAAGAGGGAGCAATAAGGCCCTGCAAGACAGCAGTGGCAAAGCCAGCTCTGGATTTAGAGAAAATTGGCAAATGATAATGCTTGGTGAAAGTATGTACAGAACTCCAAGTAGCAGCTTCTAGGATGTCCCTGATAGGAATACCCCTGAGAAAGGCTGCAGAAGTAGATGCAGCTCTGGTAGAGTGAGATCTGATCCCCTGGGGGATAGGTTTTCCATGGTGCTTATAGCAGAAATGAATGCAATGGCTTATCCATTTAGAAATGGTTTGTTTCCAGCAGTTCCGATTTTCTTTGAGGTTTAGTCCTGTCCAAATAGAATCTAAGTTGTCTGTGCACATCCAAGGAATGCAGAATCCATTCCCCTTTGTTCTGTGGATTGGGAAAGAAGGTTGGCAAATGAATGGACTGATTAAGAGCCACACTGGATACCACCTTGGGCATGAAGGATGGATTGGTCCTGAGTGCCACCCTGTCCGCATGAAAAATGATGAAAGGCTCCACTGCCATAAGAGCCTGTAATTCCGATATCCTTCTAGCTGAAGTGATTGTTAAAAGGAAAGCTGTTTTCCAAGAAAGAAATTTTAAGTCTGCAGTAGCAGCTGGCTCGAAAGGAGGTAGAATGAGTTTCTCCAATACAAAGTTAAGGTCCCAAGCAGGAGTTGGCGCTCTCCTGGGTGGTCTCAAGTTTTTGGCCCCTCTGAGGTACTGCTTGAGAGAAGAGGGGAAGCTCTGTGTTACAATGAGCTGAAATGGCTGAGGCGTGGATTTTAATGAAAGAAAAGGACAGGTCCTTGTTAAGCATCTCAGTTAAGTATTGCAAAATCTGAGGTAAATTGGGCGCCGTTGTGCTCATCCCTTTAGATTGGTTCCAGGCACAGAATCTTTTCCATTTTTCAGCATAAGATTTTCTAGTACTAGGTCTCCTTGCCGCTAAGATGACATCCATCACAGATTTGCTGAGGGGTGATGGGGTGAATTTAAGTGATTAGCCAGGCTGCAAGGTTCAATGTTGGAAGCTGAGGGTGCAGAATTTGGTTCTCCTGCTGAGAAAGCAGGGAAGAAGTCTGAGGCAGGTGCCATGGAGGTAACTGCGACACACTGTGCAGGAGGGGGTACCAGTGTGGCGCAGCCAGTCTGGAGCAATCAAGATCATCCTTGGTTTGTCCTGTTTGACTTTTAGTACAACTCTGGAGACTAGAGGCAGCGGGTGGAAGGCATAGACTGATAGGTTTTTCCAGCTGAAGGACAGAGCATCCACTTTCCAGACTTGTTTGTGGTGAGTCCTTGTGCAAAATTTGTCCAACTGGAAGTTCGGGGGGGGAGGCAAATGGATCTATGTCTGGGCTCCCCCATTCACTTGTCAACATGTTGAAAATCCTCATGTGGATCCATGAGGTTTCTGCTTAGTCCATCTGTCTATGTGTTCAATTTTCCTGGCAGGAATTGAGCTTATAGGTGCACCTGGTAGCTCAAGGCTGTGTTCCACAATGCCATGGCTAGTCTACAGAGGGGGTAGGAATGTGTATGCCCCCCTGCATGTTTATGTACCACATAACCATGCTGTTGTCCTTCTTTACCATTAGTTGTCCTGGAAGAATGTAGTCCTTGAAGGCTGTCAGAGCATTCTGTACAGCTAACATTTCTTTTTGATTGATATGTAGGTGCATTTGGTTTGGGTTCCATTTGCCCTGAATGCATCTCCCTGCCAAGTTAGACCCCCATGCATAGTTTGATGCATCTATAGTTAGGGTTTGGGCGGCAGGATTTAGTGTGAATGGTAGTCCCTTGTTTTGGTGGCATGCCTCTGCCCACCAGAGGAACTCCAGGTGTACGCAAGGTATGATAGGAATCATTGTTTCCAGGCTGTGAGAATGTTGACTCCATAGACGTTTTAGATATCACTGTAGTTTCCTCATATGCAATCTTGCATATGGAATTAGAAGAATGCAGGAGGCCATGTACCTCAAGGCTTGCAGTATTTGTCTTGCAGATAAGCAGGGTTTTTGTGGCCACTTCTTTGAAGTAAGTTGCCAAATGAATTTGCTTTTCTGGCTTGAGGTAAGCCATCTGGGCATTTGTATTCAAGCCTGCACCCAGGAATGTAATTTGTTGACAGGGTACCAGTTGTGATTTCTTTTCGTTTATGGTGTACCCCAGACAAGTTAGAACCCTTTTTACAAACGCCAGATGATTTAAAAGTATGTCCTGGTTTTCTGCCTGAATTAGACAATCATCCAGGTATGGGTATATTTGAATACTTTTTTGCCTGCAAAATGCAATTACTGGAGCCAGGCATTTTGTAAATACCCTTGGCACAGTAGACAAGCCAAAGGGCAGTGCAGAAAACTGATAATGCATGTAGCCTGCTTTGAAGCGTAGGTATCTTCTGCAAGACTACCTGATTGGGATGTGCAGGTATGCTTCTTTTAAATCTAGTGTTGCCAACCAGGCATCTTTGCCTAGCATTGGGAGTAATTGGTGAAGAGTCAGCATCTTGAATTTTGGAATCTCCAGAAAGGTGTTTAGAGTAGATTGGATGGCATGATCTGTCTTTTCTGGGTACCAGGAAAAGTCTGGAGTAGAAACCTTGTCCCTTTTCCTCTTCTGGCACCAGTTGAATAGCCCCCATGCGTAAGAGGGACAGTACTTGTTTTTGAGCCTTTGCCCACTGATTTGTGGGCAGGTCTGGCCACCCATTTGGTGTTGGCAATGTGTGGAAATGAAATATGTATCCCTGGGACACTATTTAAAACCCATTTGTCCTGGGTTATGAGTTCCCAGTTCTTTGCACGAAGAGCAATCTTTCCCCCCAAAGGAGTGGTCAAAAGATAAGTGCTTGGGAATTTTAAAAGGAAGCCATTGAGACTGTTTACCATAGGGGGTGTCTTGTTATTTCCAGTTTTGGAAGTGGAGGCCGCCCACTGCTTAGTTCTGAAAGTCACCTGGGACTAAAGCCTGGGGTTTTTGCTGTGTCTGGGTTTGGTTTGAGAGGACCTGGAAGGGACTGGAAAGGACCTATTCTTAGTAGGCCAGTGCCTACTAAATCTAGGAGGTTGCACTTGTAAAAAAACTTTAACAGTTTGCAAAGATTTAGCTTTACCTTCCATCTTTTTAAGAACTTCTTTAGCCTTGCTACCAAACAGGTGGTCCGGATTTAAAGGAGCATTCAACAATTTAGCTTTAATATGATCAGGCAAAGATTGTTCCTTAAGCCAAGCATGCCTTCTAAGCACAGACCCAGTAACAAGCAGCCCTGCAAGAGGCCTCTAAAGAATCAAAACCACATTGCAAAGTATATTTTCCAACATGTTCAGCAGAATGCATTAAGTCCTGTAAATCTATATTTTCCACACAGTCAGGGATCAACATCATTTTCTGTTTAAGCAGTCCAATAACATGTTGCTGATATTTTAACATATGAAATTGGCAGTTTAACGCTCTGATTGCCAAGGTTGCAGAAGTATAAACCTTTTTACCCCATCTATCCAGCGCCCTGGAGTCTCTATCAGAAGGGGTAGGATTTTTAGCAGTAGAAGCCTTAATGTCCTTGGGCCCCTGAGAAATAGTCTCTGGATCTGCAACAGATTTTTGAAAAGGAACTTGTGGGACTCAGGAACCCTGTAGTATCTGTCAGGTTTACTAGGAGCAGGAGGCAGGGAATCAGGGGCCAAACTGGATTCCGAGATCACATCATCAACAATGTCGAGTACAGGAGGTATAGCCAAGGGCCTATGCTGAGATAGGAGGAAATCCCTAAGCTTCTTTTTTGAATCAGAAAATTCCTGGCTTTCCCAGTAGAAATGCTCCCGTAAAGTTTCCCCAAAAGAAAAATTCTCTGGAAGGGAAGCAGAGGGAATAGAATTCTCTGCATCAGAATCCTCATAATTAGGTATGGACAAATCCAGGTCATCAGAAGACTCAGAAGAAACAGTATCCTGATCAGAAGAGTTATAACCAAGCTCAGCCCTAGGCCTCTTAGAGTGGGGGGGGGTTGACTACCCCTGATTAGAGTTATTAGATCTTCAGACATTTTAATCATTTGTTTTTTAGGCATAGGGGCCTGAGCATGTGGCCTGGGTGTCGTTTTTTTAGACATGGATCGAGATTTAGGCAGTAGTAATGAAGGAGGTGTTGACTTAATATGCAAGTCTGTAGGCCTGAATACACCCTCAGAAGCCGGTGCCTGCACAGTGGCTCCGGACCAATCCAAGGTAGAGACATCCACGGGTTCCATAGTTGAAGTATCTCACGGCATACCGGACTCCGAATGGGTCTCAGTAGTGGCCTGCGAATCAGAAGTAGCGGGTATCAGGGGCTGCGAATGCGCCTCACTGAGTACCGATGAACTGGCGACTAGCTTAGGAGAAGTGTTGTCGGCAGTTTTGGACCTCAGCGGCCTGTCTGTCTTTATCTTTGAATTTTTTTGGAATCCCGGTAGTCCGATGGCTAACTGACGACATTTCTGGATAATTAAACCGAGAATCAAAATATTTAGAGGCGAAAATATACCGACGAAGGACAGTGCACTGATTAAATAAAGCAAAAAAACGACAGCAAGGTACGTCCCGGTCAGAGCCTAGGCAAGGAATACAATACGAATGAAAATCTTTATGAGGTATTTGCTTTCCACAAGTAATGCAATTATTAACTTTTACTGACATCGGTAAGGAGCAAGAAAAAGTTTCCCCAACGGGGTACTTAGCTTTAAGTAGAAGACTTTGGTTCTGAAACTCGAAAACGAAAATTTCAGGAGTTGGCCGACCGGCACTTGCGAACTGCTTCTGCTTCAGGCACCGTACGGCAAGAAAGACTGATGTAATGACTTCGGCTGCATGTTTTATACCCCTGACATCATGGAAGATGGGACAGCAACCAACTCAGGACCCAAGACTTTGCTAATCAGGCCGACTGAGGGCAACCTGCAAGCAGATTACCCAAATGTAATGACAGCAACAGTGAAACACGAAGAACATCTGACACTGTGGGTGGATTTGGGATCCCTTGTGCTGTGTGAGAAGGTCCACTCTGAGGGGTAACTTGTGGTGATTGCCCTTGGATAGTTGTAGTAGTGGGGGGGGGGGGGAGGGGAACCAATGCTGTCTTGGCCAATAGGGAGTCACCAGCAAGATTTTTGGTCTGTCCTGCTGAATCTTCAGCAGGACGTTCTGTACAAGCAGGAAGGGGGGGATGCATTAAGAAACTTCCCCTTCCAACAGATTGAGAAGGCATCTGTTGACATTGCCTGAGGTTGTGGAAACCTGGTGCAGACGTAAGGAAGTTGCCTGTTGATAGAGGAGGCAAACAGGTCTATTTGAGGTTTACCCCACCTGTGGACCAGGTCCAGGAAAAAGTACAGTTTTGTACCTACCATAAATGTAGATGTTCGAGGATCCACATTGCTGCAGTCCTAACTATTGGGTAGTCCGCTGTCCAGTCGGCCCGAATACCAAAGTATATGGCTGACGTCGGTCAGGGCGCATTAGACTGACGTCAGTACGTCAGGGTACTAATGCGCATGACCGACGTCATATCCTCAGTCTTTTCTTGCCCCAGATGTCAGAAGACCCTGAAAAGCTAAGGCCAAAACCAAAAATTCCAAACATACCTGCACCAAAAATATGTACAATATATACAAAATTACCAGAATATAACCTCACCTACACAACCACCCTTAAACACAGAGGGGAAGGAGGGAGGGTAAATTGGACTGCAGCAATGTGGATCCTCGAACATCTACATTTATGGTAGGTACAAAACTGTACTATGTTCTTCATTCCACATTGCTGCAGTCCTAACTATTGGGTAGAATCCCAAAGCAGAGGTAAGGGAGGCTGGCAAATCATAAGGAAGCAGGAACTGACAACATGCCTTGCAAAATAGCTGTGGCAAAACCAGCCCTAGACTTAGAGTAGAGAGGAAGGTGATAATGCTTAGAGAAAGTATGCACTGAACTCCAAGTAGCTGCCTCCAAAATATCCTTAGTGGCCACCCCCCTTAGAAATGCTGTAGAACTGGCAGTAGCCCTAGTGGAAAGAGGCCTAATTCCAGCTGGAATCTCCTTGCCACGATGGGAATAACAAAATGCAATGCAAAACCCAATCCACCTAGAAATAGTTTGTTTTGACACAGGCTTGCCCTGCGAACCCAAAGCAAAAGAAACAAACAACTGCTGAGACTGCCTAAAATCCTTAGTCCTGCTCAAATAATAACGCAATTGCCTGTGTACATCTAAAGTGTGCAAAATCTTTTCCCCTTTATTTTGGGGATCTGCATAAAAAGTAGGCAAATGAATAGTTTGGTTTAAAGCCACACTAGAAACCACCTTAGGCATAAAGGAAGGATTAGTACGTAAAGATACCCTATCCTTATGAAAAATCAAAAAAGGCTCTACCGCCATAAGGGCCTGCAACTCAGAAACCCTTCTTGCAGAAGTAATGGCCAACAAAAAAGCAGTCTTCCATGACAAATATTTCAATTCAGCAGTAGCCGCAGGCTCAAAAGGTTGTAGAGTAAGTTTCTCCAACACAAAATTGAGATCCCAAGCAGGAGTAGGAGCTCTACGTGGGGTCTTATATTCTTTGCCCTCTAAGAAATTGCTTGAACAAAGGATGCGAAAACAATGGTGGGTCACAATCATAGTGAGCTGAAATTGCTGCAGCATGAATCTTAATGGAAGAGAAAGACAAACCTTTGTCCAATAACTCAGTAAGATATTGAAGAGCCACACTCAAATTAGGCTCAGAAATCTCCAAATTGTTTGCTGCACTCCAAAATAAAAATCTCTTCCATTTTTCTGCGTACACTTTCCTTGTACTAGGTCTTCTGGCTTCCATAATCACATTTAAAATTTGTTGAGGAAGTTGAGACCTGCTGTCTTTCAAAACAGAATATGCCAGGCTGTTAGATGAAGAGATTGAAGCTTGACATTGAGCAGGTGACCGTCCCTCTGAGACAACAGGTGTGGAATCAAGGGTAAAGGCCATGGAGGCTTCCTTACCAGACTCCTCAGTAATGGGTACCAGTGCTGCCGAGGCCAATCTGGAGCTATTAAAATCATCCTTGGCTTGTCTTGTCTGACCTTTAGAAGCACCTTTGGGAGAAGAGGCAGAGGTGGAAAAGCATACACATGAAGATTTTTCCAACTGAAAGAAAGAGCATCCACTTTCCAAGCTGTGTGATGAAACCTCTTTGTGCAAAACTTTGGCAGCTGGTGGTTTAGTGGAGAAGCGAACAGATCTATGTCTGGAGTTCCCCATGACACTGTCAATTTTTGAAATACATGAAGATCCAGTTTCCACTCGTGGGGATCCATGATTTGTCTGCTTAACACATCTGCTAAGGAGTTCTGTGCTCCCGGCAGAAACCTTGCCTGAAGAGTTAGTTGCAAGCTGAGCGCAGTCTCCCATAAAATCATTGCTTGCCTGCATAACGGGTAAGAATGTGTTTCCCCTTGTTTGTTGATGTACCACATGACAGTTGTGTTGTCTGTTAGAATCAACACCTGCCCTGGAAGAAGTAACTCCTTGAAAGCCATTAATGCAAACTGGACTGCTAACATCTCTTTCATGTTGATATGTAGATGCTGTAGTCTGGCAGGCCACTTGTCTTGTATCCACTTTCCATTTACATGAGCTCCCCAAGCAATGTCTGAGGCATCTGTCGTTAGAATCTGACTCGCCTCTGGCCGGGTCACAGAGAGTCCCTTGTTTAGGTGACATTCCTGAGCCCACCACAAAAATTCCTTTTGAATGCAAGGTATTATTTGAATGACAGTGTCCAAATCCTGGCAGTGCTGTGTCCATACATTTTTGAGATACCATTGCAGCTTCCTCATATGCAGTTTGGCATTGGGAAGCACCAGAATACAAGATGCCATGAACCCTAAGGCTTGAAGGACTGTCCTTGCAGTCAGCCCGGACTGAAGAGATAGTTGATGGAAGTAACTGGAAAGATTCTTTTGTTTGTCCGGGGTTAAAAGGCCATCTGGGCTGCTGTATTCAGTCTCACACCCAGAAAGCACATGTCTTGAGAGGGTACTAGACTGGACTTTATTTCGCTCACAGAATACCCTAGGCATCTTAGCACTGCTATGACATAATCCAAATGCTGTAGAAGGTCTTCCTTTTCTTGAGCTAGAATCAGGCAGTCGTCCAAGTAAGGATAGATTTGAATTCCTTTTAGCCTGAAGTAAGCTATCACTGGAGCCAGAACCTTTGTGAATACTCTGGGCAGTGGATAAGCCAAAGGGCAATGCAGAGAACTGATAATGAGAATTTCCAGCTCGAAACGCAGATACTTCCTGCAACTTAGTCTTATAGGCACATGAAGGTAAGCTTCCTTGAGATCTAAAGTTACCATCCAGTGATCCTTGCCCAGCAGAGGTAAAAGCTGTTGTAACGTCAACATTTTGAACTTGGGAATGTCCAGATAAGTGTTGAGGATAGATAAATCCAAAATTGGCCTCCACGTGTTCCCCTTCTTCGGTACTAGGAACAGGCGAGAATAAAATCCTAGGCCCCTTTCTGGCACAGGAACTGGCTGAATGGCCCCTATGTGGAGCAACAGAGAAATTTGCTTGTGAGCCTCTTGTCTTTGTAGAGGAGGAATGTCTGGCATGCCTTTGAAAGGAGGCATGGTATGGAAATAAAACCTGTAACCGTGGTGAATGATATCCAGAACCCATCTGTCTTGGGTAATTAAATCCCAATTTTCTTTGAAGAGAGACAGCCTTCCTCCCAAAGGTGCTGCCAGGCGAGAATGTACTGGCAGCTGAAAAGGCAGGTCATTGGGTCTGCTTACGAAAGGACTGACCCCTGCCCTCACCAGAAGTCTGAGCAGGGGAACTCCTGTCCTAGGCCTAAAAGAACCTTGAGCTCTGCCCCTACCACGTCTAGACCTACCCCTAGACTGGGAATCATAAGCAGGATAAGTCCATCCCTTAGTAGGCCAATTTCTACTAAACTTGGAGGCTGCACCTGCAAAAATCCTTAACAGTTTGCATAGACTTAGCCTTGTCCTCCATTTTCTTTAAGACTGCTTCCACAGGCGAACCAAACAACACATCAGACTGCAAAGGAGCATCCAAAATCCTTGTTTTAACATGCTCAGCTAAATTCTGATCTCTCAACCAGGCATGCCTACGAAGAACAGAACCAGTGGCAGCCACCCTCGAGGAGGCCTGCACAGCATCAAAACCACATTGCAAGGAATGTTTACCCACCTGTTCAGACACATGAACTAAATCCTGCAACTCTTTACACTCAATACCTTCTGCCAGAGCCTCCACCTTAGATTTCAATTGTGAAAGGAGATAATTCTGATATTTTAACATGTGAAACTGACAATTCAACGCCCTCATGGCTAAAGTGGAAGAAGTATACACTTTCTTTCCCCATCTATCCAAAGCCCTTGCCTCTTTATCAGGAGGAACAGGATTTTTTACAACAGAGGCCTTCACACCTTTAGGCCCCTGAGAGACAGTTTCCGGGTCTGCCCTAGGACTCTTAAAAAGATACTTATGAGCTTCAGGCACCCTATAGTACCTATCCGGTTTAACTGGGGCAGGAGGCAAAGAATCAGGATTGAGGGAAGCCTCTGCAAAAACATCTTCCATCACATTCAGAACAGGAGGTATAGCTAAAGGCCTATGCTGGGGTAAAAACAAGAATTCCCTAAGCCTCTTCCTGGAATCAGAGAAATCTTGACCTTCCCATTTAAAATGCTCCCTCATGGAATGCAGAGTCTCTGAAAATGAAAAATCCTCAGGAGGAGAAGCTGAAGGAGTAGAATCATCCACGTCAGAATCAGAATAAGGAGGATACTCCTGCAAGTCTTCAGCCGAAGACTCAGAAGCCTCCGAACATTGCTCAAAACTCTCAAACTCAGGTTCCACCCTAGGCCTCATATCAGGAGGGGACATAGAACCTCTAATCATAGTAATCAAATCCTCTGCCATTTTAAGCATATGTTTCTTAGGCAAAGACCCTGAAGCACTAGGAGAAACCCCCACTGAAGTTAAACTTGGCCTGCCTCTCAAAGAAGCCTTGGAAACAGAAGGGAGGCTCTAACCACCTTAGGAAGAGAGGGAAGAACAGCCACCTGAGAAGCCCCTCAGCCTGGCCTACTTCCTGCGAGGATACATCCTGTAACAGTAAAGTCTCTCCCTGAGACTCCAAAGAAACACCTGGCAAAACCTCCGGCTCCACTGAGCCTTCTAAAGATCCGACGTCTGGGACTGTCGGTTCTTCCACTCTAGGCTTTGCTGCTTTGTCCTTGCGCTTTTGGCGCGGGCCGGAGCCTCCGGCGGCATTTTATAATTACAACGCTTCCCAAAACTAACCTGGCACAGTCTAATCTTCTCTTAATAGTCCGTTTGTTAAATCTAGCACAAGAGCGGCACCCAACATCGCCGTGCTCAGGCCCTAAACAAGGTATACACAAAGTATGGTAATCCCTATGAGGTATCTGTTTCCCACAAGAAATACAGTTATTCACTTTTTCTGACATCCGGTTAAATACTGAGGCAAGAAAAAACAAAATATTCCCCAACGGGGTACTTAGCCAACTTTGATTCGGTCTGAAACTCTGACTTCAGAAACTTTCAGAACGCCAACCTGCACTCGCAAAATTGCTTCTGCATCGGACCATGCGGCAAAAAAGACTGAGGATATGACGTCGGTCATGCGCATTAGTACCCTGACGTACTGACGTCAGTCTAATGCGCCCTGACCGACGTCAGCCATATACTTTGGTATTTGGGCCGACTGGACAGCGGACTACCCAATAGTTAGGACTGCAGCAATGTGGAATGAAGAACATCATTCTTGTGCAGCATCCATTCGTGGTTATTCATGATGGATCTGCTGAGAGAGTCTGCCTGGGCATTCTGCAGGGAAGGAAAGTACACCACCTGCACAGTAATGCCCTAGGAGGTGGCCAATTCCCATACTAGGAGAGCTAGTCTGCAAAGAGAGAAAGATTTGGTCCCTCCCTGTTTGTTCAGATACCACAGCACTGTGGTACTGTCTGTAAAGATCTTTAGGGGTCCCTGTTGTAGATAAGTTTCGAAGGCCCGAAGGGCCAGGAAAATTGCCTCATTTCTTGGACATTGATGTGGTTTTTTTTTGTGTGACTCGCCACAGTCCCTGCACTTTCAGATGGCTCAGAGTTGCTCCCCAACCCAAGTCTGATGCATCTGTGTGCATTATCTATTTGGGTTGGAGTGGTTAGAGGGGAAGACCTGGGGTGAGGTTCACTTGTTTCAATCACCACTGGATTTCTAGTTTGAGGCAGGGCAGGGGAGGAATCCTGTATTCCAAGGGGTGTGAGAGTGCTGGGTCCAGACTGAACTCAGACACCATTGCAACTTTCTTATATGGAGTCTTGCTAATGGTAACATGGGGATAGTGGCTGCCATGTAGCCCAGGAGCTTGAGGTACTGCCTTGCTGTCAATTCTGTTGTCTGAAGGACCATTAGTAGGTGTTCAGTCAAGCTTTCCACCTTTTGTTGAGGAAGGCAGGCTCTCATGATGTCTGTGCGAATCCTGCACCCCAGGAAGTCAGTGTCTTGAGAAGGTTCCAGGTGGGATTTTGGAAAGTTGACCTGAAATTCCAGGGACTGTAGGATGGTCTCCTCACAGTCTGCCTGTACCAGCAGGTCATCCAGATAGGGAAATATCTGCATTCCTTATGTTCTGCAAAAGGCAATAACTGGAGCCAGACATTTGGTGAATACAGTGGAGAGCACAAAGGGCAAGGCAGAGAATTGAAAGTGAGAAGGGCCCACTGAAAACCTCAGGTATTTCCTGAAACTGAGTTTGATGGGAATGTGAAGATAGGCATCTTTTATATCTAAGGTGGCCATAAATCCTTGGGGAAATAGTAGTGGGAAAAGAGTTGGTAAGGTCAACATCCTGAAAGTAGGAATGTGAAGGAAGAGGTTGAGAAGAAAGAGATCCAGGATTGGTCTCAAAGGACCGTCTTTTCTTGAGACTAGGAAAATCCTGGAGTAGAAACCTCTCCCTTTTGTAGCCAGTGGAACCGTTTCGCTGGCGCCTTGGTCCAGCAGGGTTTGTAGTACTAGTTGCAATAGGTCTAGCTGTTGTTTTGGAGGTTGTGGTATAGCCTTTTGCTTTGGGGGCATAAGCCAGGTCATAAAGTACCTGTTTTGAATAATTGAAAAGACCCATTTGTATGATGTGATGGATGTCCACATAGGAAGATAGTGAGAGGTTGAGAAGGAAGGGGTGGGGGTTTCAGAGATGCCAGGTAGTCAGATACTACCTACCCTGTCTTGAAAGGACGGCCTCTGGCTAGAGGAGGGGGAAGCTCTAGCAGGATGGGTTTGCTTCCTGGTTGCTTTTCTTTTCCTAGTGGGAGCAGCATGCGAGAGTGCTTTCTAATAAACTGAGTTTTAACAGGGTAGTTCCTTTGGTATTTTGGGTTGGGGGAGATGAGCAGGTGTTTTAAATCCTGCATCTCTTTTCCCTTTTGCTGTAGTGAGTTAAATAAATCAGCCACTTTAGTTCCAAACAAAGCTGTGTTTGTCCAGAAGGCATCAATCAGCTTTGCCCTAAAATCATCTGGAATGGGCTGGAGATGTAGCCATGAGTATCTTCTCAGGGCAGATGCTGATGCTGCTGACCTAGCTGAGGCTTCAGCAGCATCATAACTGCATTTTTTAACTTCTCCATATCTTTTGGGTTTCTAATCCATGACCGGAATGGACCCCATTCCTAAGTCAAAGTACGAATAAAGTTCATGAAATTAGTATTGTTTCAATCTTTGATGTCAGCCAAAAGTGCTCTTTGCAGTACCCGCAATGTGCCCAGTTCATGACTCCATCTGCAATTCGTACGGGGTTACATGGATTGGTAAGATATCTAAATAAGACTGTAGATTCTTTTTTATAAGACCCGTTGCTCCTACTACTATTGGAACTATCTGGGTATCTTTCTTCCACATTGCTCTCGTTTCTCCCTGCAGATCCTGGTATTTTATGACTTTGTCTCTCTCTGTACACAAGACACTGTAGTCAGTGGGTGTGGTGATTTCAATGATCAATGCTACTTTTGTCTTCTTGGTATTTTTGAGGAGGTTATTAGGAAAAGGGCAGAAGGTACATATAAACCAATTTTGGACCTCCACTTTTTAAATGAGGAAGGTGGAAAACACATTGGACTAGGCCCTAGGGTTGACACAATGAGGAAACTGGAGGGTGATGACACTACAAGGGTGGAATCAACCCTACAAGAAAGTAACACTAAGAACAAGTATCAACTGGCTTTTACTTTAACATACGGACATACAGAAAGTAGTTAGAAAATGTTGGGTTTACTTATCCTTAAATAAGGAAATTTTTGACCAAATAGGAGAGTACCCTTGTATTAGTTTCAGAAGAGGACTAAACTTAAAACAACTTCTTGAAAGGAGTCAGGATAGAACGAGGAAGGAGGGAGAAGGGGGTACTCGTAAGTGTGGCCACTGCAACCAATGCGCACATATTATGTGTAGCAATAAATTTAAGATTAGAGATGAGACTTTTTTTTATTAAGTACACTTACAACTGTAACACAAGAAGTGTGGTTTATCTTGCTGAATGCCAGGTTTGTCAAGCATTTTACGTGGGTAAGACAGACCGCAGACTTAAGGACCGGATTTATGAACATGTATATGCTATCAGTAAGAAGAACCCTAACAATGCATTAGCAAACCACTGTGAACAAAAAGAAGGTCATTATTTTAAATTTAGGGTTATATCACAGACTAGGCAGAACATGGAAAACAGGTGTGGGGCTAACGACGGTTTAGTGAAACTGCTATTAGAAAGGAATGAATTGAATTGGCAATTAAGATTAAATGCACATACGGAACCAGGGTTAAATGAATCTTGTAGTATTGCATGCATTTTAAAACTAAAAAGTTTATACAGGTAGTATAGTAACATTTTAAACGGGGACCTAGAGTAACACTGGTTTTCATGTTAAAAATTTAAATATAACAAAGTTTTGAAAATATGTTTTTTATAAATAATAATTCATTCATATATACACATGTATTTTTATATACTTTTTGTACATATATAGAGGTATACATATACATATATATCTTTTTTTATATATATATACACATTTAATATTTATTTTTTTATATATACATTTTTTGTACACGTCAATACATCTTCTATGTATGGGGGTAGTTAATAGGAGTGTTTTTAACAATAACTAGGTTAAAAAACCTTTTAAGTAAATGTTACACTCAAACACTAGGGGGAACCGTTGGTTACTTTAGTGAGCAGACACAATAACAACATTTTAACTGATTTAATACAAACATCTTTACTCTTACCTTTTTTATGTCCTTTTGTATTTTAGGACAGTATTATTACTGAAACGCAAAGGAGAGAACTGGGTGTATACTATACACTTTATATGTACTAATTAACTGTATTATACAGGAATATTTATGCCAAAAGAAGTTTGAAAACTGATATGTTGTATTGTTCAACAAGGGTATGATTATTTACATTAGTGGACTGAGTAATTACAGAAAATATAGAAAATGGACATTTAAACTAACTCAATGTGTATTAATTACTATACTGGAATTATACATAAATGTTTTACATATAAAAAGGAAAACCTTGAGTTTTGATTGATAAAAAAGTTGATTGTAACTTCTTCCTGACAGGACAGGAACGAAGGAAGTAACTATTTAAGTGCAACTGTAACTAGAGAAGGTTGTCCGAACGAAAAGCGCTTAACATTTACGAGAACTTTGTTTTTGGAAGGCTACTTTGTTTATTAAAACTGGACATTGTGCGTTGAACTTGCTCTGGACATCCCTATTTTACTTTTATTTTCACTTGCTCGTTTGGAAAACGTGTACTTGGTTCGGGTACTGGTGTACCCTTCACTGTTAACCTAGCAACTTAGCAACATCAAATTACGTGTGGTTTCAGATCCAGTTTCGGAGCTGTGGTGTTTTTTCAACATATCTAAATAAGATTGTAGATTCTTTTTTATAAGACCCGTTGCTCCTGCTACTATTGGAACTATCTGGGTATCTTTCTTTCACATTGCTCTCGTTTCTCCCTGCAGATCCTGGTATTTTATGACTTTGTCTCTCTCTCTACGCAAGACACTGTAGTCAGTGGGTGTGGTGATTTCAATGATCAATGCTACTTTTGTCTTCTTTTCTTGGACTACTACATCCGGTTTTCTAGCATCTATCTTTTGAACTGTTGGTAATGGGTGATCTCATGTGATATAAACAATCATTTTCTATGATACTTTGTGACTCATGTTTCCAGTGTTTTTCAGACACTTCAATACCATAATGTTTGCACAATCCCCAGTGCAATAGTCTTGCCACATTAGGCCTTTCAGTATACAGTCCTTCTGCCATTAGTGTGTTGCAACTAGCAACAAGGTATGGGACAGTTTCCAATTCGGTTTTACAAAACCTACATTTGTCTGTTTCTCCCACATGTTCATTGGACTTTGTAAACTAGACTGTACGTAGCCCACTATTTTGGGCTGCCGATATTAACCTTTCATCTCTTGGTTTGAATTTACCTCTCCTTAACCATTCCTGAGCAACATGAGGTTCTTCCAGAAGTTTTCTACACTTGCAGCTATATTTATGCTTTTTCCATATTTCTTACCTTCTCATCTGATCCTTCTCGTTATATTCTTTCTTTTGTTTTTTTGGCACATTCAGTTGCTGCCTGTTTTTTGTCTACTTCTGGTTTGATTTCCATTCCTGCTTGACCTCGATATGCTTCTGCTAAATTTAGCAGAGAAGTCATCTTGGATTCATTCTCCTCATGTTTCACAACTTTCACTACATTTGGATCTTGTGAGGTCAGTAAGTATGTGTGGAGTCTCATGATTGCAAATCTATACATGTAATCAATTTCAAGGAGGCCCCATCCCTCCTTCAGAACAGGGTAAATATATTCTTGGTCTACACTAATTTTTATAAATCATTTGGTGAGCATGAAGCATCCTTCTTGTTTTAATATGTAATATCTTGCTTTAATATCTAATCTATCCAACAAGTTTTGGGGCCAAGTCAATCACGTCAAAACTGTAAGTTAGGACAGGAACAGCAAATTGGTTTATAGCTTGGATTTTGTTTTTGGATGTCAATGCTCTTTTCAGGCTTAGTTTAAATCTTCTTAAGTATTCCTTACTGAGCTTTATTTACATTTGTTCATGCTTTATTACTGATCCTTCATCAATTCCCAAGTATTTATGCATTCCCTTTTGCTAATTTATATCACATTCTTGTCCCAAACGGATGTTTTCCTGGTGCTGCAGTTTTCCTGCTTTAAAGGTTGCTTTTGCACATTTATCAAGACCAAATGACATTCTATTATCATCTGAAAAAGTTTTGACAACCTGCAACTGTGCTTTCAGTTCTTCATCTGATGTGCTATACAGTTTTAAATCATTGACAAAGAGAAGATGAGAAGTCTTTACACTTTGTTGTTTTCCAGGAGCCAAACTGTAGCTATGGCCTAAGCTGTTAAGTAAACAGCTTAATGCGTTAATGGCAAGACAGAAGAGCAATGGTGATAGTCAACCCGGAATATCCCTTTTGAATTTTTATCAAATCTGTACTTTATTCATGGCTTAATTTCAAAGTGGTCTGCCATTGTTTCATGGTCACTGCAATGTAGTCAATCAGTGTAGGGTGTAGCTTATACATTTTTAAGCACGCTTTTATTCATTAATGTGGGATACTATCAAATGCTTTTTTGTAGGCAATCCATGCCATACTTAGCTTTTTTCCCTTTTTACAGTTCTCCACTATAACAACAAATGATACTTTGTTCCATGTGACTTTCTTTTACTGCCCTTTTGTTCTACTGCCATAATTGAGTTTTCTTCCTAATGACTATAACTGCACTTTATGGAGTGCCTGGTGACTTGGGAGGTGAGAGCCAGAAGAGAAGACAGTAAAGCTTTGGCAGCAAAATCTGGTGTATCAGACAATTCCTTGGAAGCTCTCTCCAGGAGAGATAAGGCATATTTAGCCATGTGTGTCTGGTAGTTTGTAGCCCTGAAGGCTAGAGTAGCAGAGGTGTAAACATGGCTTTGCTGTCTTTGTCAGCAGGGAGAATGGTGGTGGTGGGGAACAGTTTAGATGCCTTATCTGTGGATATGGAAATTGTGGCAGTGTCTGCTGGAGGACACTTTACAAGATACTTGGCAGTTTCAGGGACTTTATAAAATCTGTCAGGCCTGCATGGAGTGGGGGATTTTGAATCAGGGCTCAAGGATGCTGAGGAGAAGGCATCCAGGAAGGCTGGCAGAATAGGAGGGTCAGCAGTAGGAGTTGAGGAATCCATCTGAATGAGGTCATAATACCTTTTTTGAACCTCAGTCATTTCAGAGTATTCCCACTTAAAATGTTCTTTCATCTTGGCAATGGTTTCCCCAAAGGTCAAATCCTCAGCTGGGGAGTCAGGGTCAATGGATTATTCCTTGGGAGAACCATATCCCAAGGGAGAATGAAACTGAGAGGTACAGGAGTGATTCCTCAGATGAAGAATCAGAAAAATCCTCTTCTTTCCTCATGGACGCGTCAGATGTTTGAGGCCTTGGGCTCAAAGTAAGAGGAGGCATCATAGACATCCCTGTAGTGGATGGCTGTAAAGCCATGAAGGCATTAAAGAAACTTTGGCTGAAGGCCTGCCAAGCAGGCATGCTTTCAGGAAGAAGAGGAGATGTGCTTCTTTTTTTCTTTTCTCTTGAGAGACCTGGCAGGCATCTAAAGGGCAGAACGGCTAAAATCAGATGACTAAGGAACTGGAGGGATCCGAAGGAACTACCGGAATCGCTAGTTCCCTCCCGGCATTGGAGACTGACCTTGGTAAAACCTCAACGGACGTGGCCTCAGCGCGGGAATGTGCTGCTTCCACAGAGGTACCCATTAAAACCGAAGTGGCAGAGCCCGGATCCTCTACCAGGCCGATGTCGGTCACAAGCTAAGGGTCGGACACAGGAGGTGCAGCTGTAGAGGCAGGCCTGGTAGTCTTGGCCTTCTTTTTTGACAGTTCGGCAGGAACGTCAGTGGAACTTCTCCATACCTATGTTTTTTGCTTTAGTCGTTGATTTTCTAGGTAGAGATTGAGCTCATGCATACAGCTGCGCAAGGTTTTGGGCAAAATGTCTGACAAATGCAGCAGGCCTTGTAGTCGTGTAACAGACCTAAACAGAAGAGACACTGTTCGTGGGTGTCTTTGTGGGGTATCTGTCGGCCGCACTTACACTTGCCCTTTCTAGATGACATGAACAGGCATTAGATAAAAAATAAAAAAAGAGTGAAAGGTTCCCCAATGGGGCACTTATCTGATTTCTCATAATCAGACAGCCGGGATGGCAAGAACACCTGACATTGACCAGCGGTTGAGAAGTTCTGAGGGCTGGTGCGTGCAGATGTCACTTTTATGGCCACATTGTGCTAGCCATGTCAGACATCCCACTCACCATACAGTGACTGAAAACTTTTGTAAGCTGGCTGGACATTTGAGTAGCAAGAGGAGAAAACCCATATGTGATTAACACTGCAACATGAGAACAGAAGGACATCTGTAGTTTGATACTAAGGCCTAGGTTGAGGTTTACCTGTGCTACCCAACACTGAAATTCTTATTTAGAAAAGGAAGAGAAATCTGTGTCCAGATGATGGGAATGCTGAGACCAGACAGATTTCAAGTACCAATGAATCTCATATGGAGTCTTCTGAGGGGCACCGTGGATATGGTTGCTTCCATGGAATCCCAGGGTCCTGAAAACTTTCTTTGCAGTACAGGACTGAAGGGGCAAGACACCATTAAAGTGGCCGGAGAGGGCTTGTATCTTCCCTTGGGGAAGGAATGTCTGCATGAGTTGCATATCCAGCCTGCAGCCCAAGAAGACCAGGTCTTGGGGAGGGTTCAGTGTAGTTTACTGTGAACTCCAGACTCTGTAGGACAGCGAGAGAGAGAGAGTGAAGCTGAAATGCTGTAGAAGAATCTGCTGAGAGGGTATCTGTGAGAGTAACAAACAGGTTAAAAATGGATTTCAGTGGATTTTATTCTGAAAATGTAAAAAATATTCTGCATTTCAGTTTGTAGAGTGCACTTGGCAAAAACATATAGCTTGGCATTCATTGTTATTAGGAGTCAGAAGTAAAATATTTTATCTTTTATAAACTATGCAGATTGTGAAATTTTATATCTATAAGCAGGTCAAGACGAACTCTTGTATGCAGCTGTGTCTCATCAACGGGACGTGCAAGATAAGAGCAAGGCTGAGGAGTTATCCTTCAGGAACAGAATGTCTGAAATATAGAAAACAAACTGTCAGCAGACCAGCTTTAAAAGAAAGACTTATTATTCCGGCAAATTCTCTAAACTGCTGCTACAGGCAGAAAAGACACTATAAAGATTGGGACTTTTTCTTCTGTATGAGAGACTTTGATTTTTCTATCCTTATAGATTTGATGCTGTAAGCTGAAGTACGGCTTTGTTATTTGTGTATATCTTTCATTGTTAAACTAGATGTTTATTTCGTATGCAGAGTAAATGTCATAACAGCTGAACTGTTCTCAGTGTTTTTATTGAGTAAAGGTTCAGACTACCTGAATAGTGTAGTGCAACATTAAATTTTACAGTGGTGAGACCAGACCAGTCAAAACAACCAAGGAAGTGACCTGCACAGGTACCTCTCACAGTTTGACATTCCTGCACAGATTTTTTTTTTTTTTTTGGAGTCGACTCTTCTTTCCTAAAACTTTATCCATTGACTGGAGGACAAACACTACAGCGCAGTACAGTAATTCATCTTCAGACAGTTGGTGACATACAGGGAGCAGGTCGTACTGTCAGACTTTGCTTCACCAGCATCTAGTGAAAGACAGCAGAGAAATACTCCCACAACTGATCTTCGTGTCAAGACTGGCCACCTTGTCCTGAAGATTTGTGGTAAATATTTTCTTCTGTTTTTCTTTTAACAATGAATGCAATTCATGAAAATGCCAAGAAGTGCACCAAGTATTTTACTGTTGATGTATATGAATCATATGTAGATGTGTGCAATTATTTAAATACATAGTATAATCAGCATGTTAGCACCTGTAAGTCTTTACTACATAGGGACCAAGTGTCACAGAATGTACAGAAATGTGTTATTTAAATGTTGCTTTTTGCATGCCTTGTCATAAATGTATTGTACAAAACCTGGAACACAACCAGGATAAAATAATGCTTGAAGCACAGACAATGGTTCCTGTTTCTATATATCCTGTTGCAAAAGATTTATTAGGAGGGTGATGTAGATGTCAAAGTTTGTACTTTACAGTCTAATTTACAAGAGTTTAAAGATTGGTTTGCTAAAGTTAGCAACCACCAAAAACTTGACCTCATGGGTCACTTTCAGATTTACTGTGATAAATGCAATGCGTCTGGTAAACTGCATGCTGACACTGCTAAATGTACAAAATAATTTTCTCAGTTTTTGAAAGTCTCACAGACCGAAATTAAGACCTTTACACAAACTGTTATTGAACAAGGTAGTAAAGCTATTTGTATAACAGAAGAATTAATAAATAAAATTGTCTGTTTGCAAGAAAAATATGACAAGCAACTGGCTGACACACAGCATGGCGTAATTGTTGCAAGGGAGGAGACTACCACATTACAAGCTGAATTAGAGACACAGGAATCTGAGGCTCCTAGAGCAGCAGATTTAGCTAATCAAGATATTTTACGATTACAGGCCTTACTAGAAAAATATCAATCTAAAGCACTAGAAACTGCTGTTACCAGTCCTTCATAGCCTCAGGTGTTTTTTCTGCTGAAGTTTATCATCAGATGTTAGAAACTCTCCCTAAGTGGGATGAACAGAAGGGTATTTTTAATAACATGATTACATTTGAAGCTTGGGTTCTTAAAACTGTAGGCACTGTATGCAATGACAGACTTGAACGTTGCTCCTGAAATTTTATTCCTCAGCGTTTCATGGCTTATATACAGCAAAAGTGGCATAAAACCATTGCACATTACAAAAGAGATAAGAATAGAGATGAGGTTCATGGTGAACTGACAAAAAGATTTAATAAACTTCTACGACACAGTCAGAGTGAGTTCAATAAGTTCAGACAACTTATGCAAACACTTTTTCAGAAGTGCATAAGAGCTTTAAAGTCAGCAGAACAGAATACTGACAAATATAATCTGGTTAGTAAAGAGTTAAAGCAACAGCAGTTAACTACGCTGATAAATAATTTACGACGTACTATTCTACCTTTCGAAAATGGTTAAGGGTACACAGCACACAAACTTTCAGTAATAAAACAGTTCTAGGGCATAAAAATCAAATGAAGTAGCTAAACGCAGTAAACCCATGACATCACAAGACTGACATGCATGTATTTTCTTTTCACCTAAAGGGCAGCAAAAGGCACATGACAGCAATTATTATTTTTCTTTTGGCTTTTCCCGGTTAGGGGACGCCACAGCGGAACTCCGGTCCGCTAATGATTGGCAGTAGATTTTTTTTACGGGTGCCGAGGTGCCCCTTCTACGAAGGCACCCCCATTCTACGCATGTCTTTCGAATGCCACTCGACTGTAATCATGTAAATATATCTGTTTTAAGCATGTGTTAAGTCAACAATATTTTGTGATTGTATAATAGCATAAAAAATAGCAAAGACTCCAGCAAAAACAGTATTGAAAAGCAATATTATGCATAGTTAAGCAAGTTAATGTTTATTACAACTGCATTCTAGTATCAAGTTATGGGTTAAGCGTCTAGAATGCGCAAAATGAAAAAAAGATTGAGAGCTCAAATCTTTCCACGCTGGAATGGGTAGTTACAAGGAATGTTGCATAACATAACTGGAATTTATAAGGTCAAGGAAACAAGACTGGTTGCCAAGCTAAACGGCTTACATTTTTGTAACAAAAATCCTGTTTGGTAATTGTAATAAGATGTCATACTTGTACATACATGTCATTAATAATCTGTTTGCAAGTAGACACTACACCGAGTACAGTCAGCACATAGACTATGGTATGCAGTTAAAATAAATTATGCAGGTCCCTTTACAAAAAGGGAGGGTAGCAAACGTGTAAGACCAAAGTGTCACAGTCTAGGTAACAGCCAAAGGGCAAGCATACATTCAATTCTCTCAGCATAAAGCAAATAAACAATACTGCAATAAAATGATGTATACTACAGGGGGAAAAGTATGCTTTCAATTTTACACCAACTGGGTCTGAAACAAAAGAACAGCATTTAGCTAAAGTGATACAGATCCTTCAAACACTGCAGGAGGCAGGGTTTAAGGTTAAAAGTGAAAGGTACAATTCATGTCATGACATGCTTTCTAGCCAGAAAGAATTACCCTTTCTGGAGTGGGGACCAAAGCAAAATACGGCTTTTTGTGACTTAAAGGCAGCATTGGCCAAGGCTACAGAATTAGCAGCTCCAAGTTTAACACGTCCCTTTATGTTACAGGCAGCAGCTGGACCCAACACACTCTCTCTGTTGTGCTTTTACAGGAGTGGCCTCAGGGCTCTGATGCTACAATGGAAAATACTTTATGACCCATTACATTCTTCAGTAGAAAGATGACGCATGTTGAGAAGGGATATCACCCGTGCATTCAGTAACTTTTGGCCATTTACTGGGGTTTAAAACAAACTGAATACTTAACAGCTTTTTCCAAAGACATTACAGTACAGACACCACATTATGCCACACAGGCTTTGATAAATGAGTTAAATAAACTGATTGATGACGTCAGTCAAGCAGTGTTTGCAAAATGGTTGGCATTATTTAGTGTCAAGCAAGTTACAATAAAGGCAAGAAATAAGTATTATTTATCTAACTTCATGGAATATGAAAGAAATTTTTTTCAGACAGTACATATGTAGTTAATTCTCTGTGGCTGCATATGTCTACATGGGCAAGGAGAGGGTTTGTTGATAATATGGGCAAACCACTCAAGCATGCTTCTGTGTTACTGACTATTTGTAATTTGGTTCGTAGTCAGTCCCTTGTGGGTTGCTACAGTATCTTAAAGACAAAAGCTCATCAAAAAGCTACAAATTAAAATTTTCAGTTAAATAACTATGCGAATCACATGGCAAAAAAGGCAACCAAGAAAGGAATGCAACAGAAAGTACAGTTGTGTACACTTACCATAAATGTAGATGTTCGAGTGTATTCACTGTTACAGTCATCACATTTGGGTTATCTGCTTGCAGTAGCCCTCAGTCGGCCTGATTATCAAAGTCCTGGGTCCTGCTTCGGTTGCTGTTTCATCTTCCGTGACGTCAAGTAGTCAAGGGTATAAAGCATGCAGCAGACGCCATACATCAGTTTTTCTTTCCCCAGATGTCAAGTGCCCCCCTTAATGGGAAGCAATATATATATATATATATATATATATATATATATATATATATATATATATATACATACATATATATATATATATATATATATATATATATACACATATATATATATATATATACAAGGTTATACCGCCAACAAAAAAGCAAATACACCAAAAAGCTTTTAAGTATAGTAAAGGCGAATAGAGGTATAGCCAAAAGAAGTCAGGGGGCTGGAGGGAGGTTACCAGGACTGCAACAGTGAGTACACTCGAACATCTACATTTATGGTAAGTGTACACAACTGTACTATGTTCTTCATGTTTCTCTGTTGCAGCTATCACATTTGGGTAGATTCCCAAAAGTAAGGACAGGAGGAGGAATTTAGATTGCATTAGGACCAGCTGTAAGGCCCTGCAAGACTGCAGTGGCAAAGCCAGCTCTGGATTTAGAGAAAACTGGCAAATGGTAATGTTTGGTGAAGGTTTGTACAGAACTCCAAGTAGCAGCTTCTAGGGTGTCTCTGGCAGGGACACCTCTGAGAAAGGTTGCAGAGGTAGATGCAGCACTGGTTGAATGCAGTCTAATCCCCTGTGGGATAGGTTTTCCAGGGTGCTTACAGCAGAAATTAATGCAATAGCCTATCCATTTAGAAATGGTTTGCTTTAAAATAGCTTTCCCCTCTGCCCCTGCAGCAAATGCCACCAGCAGTTGTTCATATTTCCTTAGAGATTTAGTCCTGTCCAAGTAAAATCTAAATTGTCTGTGCACATCTAAGGAGTGCAGTATCCGTTCCCCTTTGTTCTGTGGATTAGAAAAAAAAATTGGCAAATGAATGGACTGATTAAGAGCCACACTGGATACCACCTTGGGCATGAAGGCGGGACTGGTCCCGAGGGACACCCTGCCCACATGAAAGATGATGAAAGGCTCCACTGTCACAATAGCCTGTAATTCAGGTACCCTTCTCGCTGAAGTGATTGCTTAAAGGAAAGCTGTTTTCCAAGAAAGGAATTTTAACTCTGCTGTTGCAGCTGGCTCAAAAGGAGGAAGAGAGTTTTTCCAATACAAAATTAAGGTCCCAGCCTGGAGTTGGGGCTCTCCTGGGTGGTTTTAAGTTTTTGGCCCCTCTGAGGAACTGCTTGAGCAGTGGGTGAGAAAAGAGGGGTGGTTCCGTGTTGTAATGAGCTGAAATGGCTGAGATGTGAATTTTGATGGAGGAAAAGAAAGGCCCTTGTGAAGCATCTCAGTTAAGTATTGAAGAATCTGAGGTAAATTGGGCGCTGCTGTGGCCATCCCTTGAGTTTGGTTCCAGGCACAGAATCTTTTCCATTTTTCAGCATAAGATTTTGTAGTACTAGGACTCCTTGCCTCCAAAATGACATCCAGCACTTGTTTACTGAGGGATGGTAACGGAGAGATTAGGTAATTAGCCAGGCTGCCAGATTCAGGGTTTGAAGCTGGGGGTGCAGAATCTGGCTCTCCTGCTGAGACAGCAGGGTAGGGGTCTGAGGTAGGTGCCATGGGGCCAGCTGTGACACACTGCCCAAGACGGGGTACCAATGTTGGCGTGGCCAGTCTGGTGCAATCAGTATCATCCTTGGTTTGTCCTGTTTGATCTTTAGTAGTACTTTGGAGAGGAGAGGCAGAGGAGGAAAGGCATAAACTGATGGATTTTTCCAGCTGAAGGACAGAGCATCCACTTTCCAAGCTTGTTTGTGGGGAATCCTTGTACAGAATTAGTCCAATTGGTACTTATGGGGGGAGGCAAACAGGTCTATATCTGAGACCCCCCATTTGTTGATCAGCATGTTAAAAATCTTTCGTTCCAGTTTCCACTTGTGTGGGTCCATGAGATTTCTGCTTAGTTCGTCTGCCAGTGTATTTAGTTTTTCTGGCAGGAATTGAGCCTGTAGATGAACTTGGTGGCTCAAGGCGGTGTTCCACAGAGCCATGACTAGTCTGTAGAGGGGGTAAGAATGGGTACCCCCCTGCATGTTTATGTACCACATAACAGTGGCGTTGTCCATCTTTACCATTAATTGTCCTGGAAGAATGTGGTCCTTGAAGGCTGCCAGAGCATTCTGTGCAGCTAACATTTCTTTTTGATTGATATGCAGGTGCATTTGACTTGGGTTCCATTTGCCCTGAATGCACTTCCCTGCCAGGTGAGCCCCCCATGTATAGTCTGATGCATCTGTTAGGGTTTGGGCGGCAAGGGGTAGAATGAATGGTAGTCCCTTGTTTTGGTGGCAGACCTCTGTCCACCAAAGGAATTCTAACCGTAGGCAAGGTATAATAGGCATAATTGCTTCTAGATCCTGAGAATGTCGACACCATAGGCTTTTTAGATACCATTGTAGTGTCCTCATATGCAGTCTTGCATATGGAATTAGTAGAATGCACGAGGCCATGAACCCCAAGGCTTGCAGTATTTGCCTTGCAGACTGCAGGGTTTTTATGGCCACTAGTTTGAAGTAAGTTGTCAAATGAATTTGTCTCTCTGGCGTGAGGTAAGCCATCTGGGAGGTTGTGTACAAGCTTGCTCCCAGGAATGTTGACAGGGTACCAGCTGTGATTTCTTTTCGTTTATGGTGTATCCCAGATAAGTTAACACTTTTGTACAAATGCCAGATGATTCAGAAGTATGTCCTGGCTTTATGCCTGAATTAGACAATCGACCAGGTATGGGTATATTTGAATATTCCTTTGTCTGCAAAATGCAATGACTGAAGCTAGGCACTTTGTGAATAACCTGGGCGCAGTAGATAAGACAAAGGGCAGTGCAGAGAACTGATAGTGCATGCAGCCTGCTTTGAAGCGTAGGTATTTTCTGCAAGATTCCCTGATTGGGATGTGCAGGTAGGCTTCCTTTAAATCCAGTGTTGCCAACCAGGCAATCTTTGCCTACCATGGGAAACAACTGGTGAAGAGTTAGCATCTTGAATTTTGGAATCACCAAAAAGGTGTTTAGGATAGACATGTCCAGGACAGGACGCCATGAGTTGTTTTTTCTGGGTACCAGGAAAAGTCTTGAGTAGAAACCTTGTCCCTTTTCTTTGGGTACAGCCTGAATAGCCTTTAATCATAAGAGAGAGTACTTGCTTTTGAGCCTCTGCCCACTGATTTGAGGGCAGATCTGGCCAACCGTTTGGGGTTGGTAACGGGTGGAAGTGAAATCTGTATCCTTGGGAAACTATGTTTAAAACCCATTTGTCCTGGGTAATGAGTTCCCAGTTTTTTGCTTGCAGAGCATTCTTTCCCCCCAAAGGAGCAGTCAGTTGTGAAGTGCTTGGAAGTTTTAAAGTTAAGTCATTGAGACAGCTTACCATAGGGGGAGTCTTACAACTCCCTGATTTGGAAGTGGGCGCCCCCCACTGGTTAGTCCTGTGCGTTCCCTGGGACTGAAGCCTGGGTGTTCTGCTGGTTCTGGGTTTGAATGGAGAAGGCCTGGAAGAGGCAGGAAAGGACCAATTTTTTGAGGGCCAATGCCTACTAAATCTAGGAGGCTGCACTTGTAAGAAATATTTAACAGTTTGCATAGATTTAGCTTTTTCCTCCATCTTTTTAAGAACTTCTTCTGCTTTGTTGCCAAATAGGCGGTCCTGATTTAAGGGTGCATCTAGCAATTTAGTTTTAACATGATCTGGCAAAGACTGCTCCTTAAGCCAAGCATGCCTTCTAAGTACAGACCCAGTGACAACACCCCTGCAAGATGCCTCTAGTGAATCAAAACCACATTGCAAAGTATGTTTTCCAACCTGTTTAGCAGAATGCATTAAATCCTGTAAATCCTTATTTTCAGCACAATCAGGAATCAACATCATTTTCTGTTTAAGCAATCAAATAATATGCTGCTGATACTTTAACATATGAAACTGGCAATTTAAGGCCCTGATGGCCAATGTTGCAAAAGTGTATACACCTTCTTACCCCATCTATCCAGGGCCCTGGAATCTCTATCAGAGGGGGGTAGGATTTTTGGCAGTAGTAGCCTTAATACCCTTGGGTCCCTGTGAAATGGTCTCAGGATCCGCAGTAGGATTTTTAAAAAGGAACTTGTGAGAATCAGAAACCCTGTAATATCTATCAGGTTTTCTGGGAGCAGGAAGTAAAGAGTCAGGGGCCAGGCTAGATTCTGAGAAGGCATCGTCAACAATTTCCAGCACAGGAGGGATAGCTAAAGGCCTGTGTTGGGGCAGAAGTAAGAAGTCTCTAAGCCTCTTTTTAGAATCAGTTATCCTGGCTTTCCCAGTGAAAATGCTCCCTAAGAGTATGCAAGGTTTCACCAAAGGAAAAATCCTCTGGAGGAGAAGCAGAGGGAATAGAGTCCTCTGCATCAGAATCCTCATAGGTACATAAGGGTAAATCCTGGTCATCAGAGGAGACAGACATTTCAGAATCCTGGTCAGATGTATCATAAGCAAATTCAGTCCTTGGTCTCAGAGAGGGAAGGTTGGCTTCCCCTGATTAAAGTAATAAGGTCTTCAGCCATTCTTATCATTCGTTTTTTAGGCATAGAGGCCTGACCATGCAGTCTGGGCGTCGGTTTTCCAGACACGGTTCGAGTTTTAGGCCTAGAAGAAGAAGATGGCGTCAGTTTAATATGCAAGTCAGTAGGCCTGAATACACCCTCAGAAGCCTGTGCCTGCTCAGCGGCTCTGGACCCATCCAAGGTAGAGACACCCGCAGGTTCCACAGAAGTATCTCGTGGCATACCGGACTCTGAATGGGTCTCAGTAGAGGCCTGCGTATCTGAAGTAGCAGGTATCAGGGGCTGCAAAGCGCCTCACTGAGTACCGGTGAACTAGCAACTAGCTTAGGAGAAGTGTCGTCGGCAGCTTTGGACCTAGGTGGCCTGTCTCTGTCTTTATCTTTGTGTTTTTTCAGAATGTCGGTAGTCGGGTGGCTTACCGAAGACATATCTGGATAACTGAACTGAGAAAGAAAATATTTAGAAGCGAAAATGTACCGATGACGAATAGTTCGTGGTTTAAATAAGGCACAAAACCGACAGCGAGGTACATCATGGTCAGGGCCTAGGCAAGGAATACAGTACAAATTAAAATCTTTATGAGGTATTTGCTTTCCACAAGAAATACAATTATTGACTTTTACGGACATCGGTTTGGAGCAAGAAAAAGTTTCCCCAACAGGGTACTTAGCTTTAGTTGAAGCCTTCGGTTCTGAAACTCGAAAACAAAAATTTCAGGAGTCAGACGACCAGCACTTGCGAACTGCTTCTGCTTCGGGCACCACACGGCAAGAAATACTGGTGTAATGGCGTCGGCTGCATGCTTTATACCCCGGACTACCTGACGTCAAGGAAGATGAGACAGCAACCGACGCAGGACCCAAAACTTTGATAATCAGGCCGACTGAGGGCTACTGCAAGCAGATAACCCAAATGTGATGACTGCAACAGTGAAATACGAAGAACATCACCTTTCTAGTGTATCAGATAAAACCACTGCAGTGCATGCCATACACACATTTTCAGTTCAAAATTTGCAGCATGATTTGCTGCAGATCCAAACTAAGTTTGGACTACAAAAAGAGTTAAAAAAATGTACTCTTGTAGGAAAAAATCCAGGGCAATATTATGCAAAATGTTTTGAAGACGACAGTTAGTGAAATTTAATCATCAGGTATTGGGAAATTTGGGTATACAAACATTATGGATAATTGTAAAGAACAAGTACTGACATCTACAGTTAAAGAAAATCTGCAATTTAGTGTATGCTAAATGCTTAATATGTTTGCAGGTTAATGCTCAATTGAAAAAGCCACAGATACTAAGGGTAACTCCAGCAGATGGACCTTGGTATGCCATCCAAATTGACTTTGCAGGTCCAATACCCCCAGCTAAAGGTAGGTACAAGTATCTTCTAGTAGTAGTTAATACATTTTACGACTGGAGTTTCAGTAATATATATGAATACCACAGCCATTACAAGCAGCATACATTGGGCATATGTCCTATCAATATTAACAGGTAAACCTACCTCTGTTCATACAGACCATTTGGTTAAAATCCCTTCTACCTGTAAAATGGTAGGCAGACAGTATCAAAAGGTTATAGTAGATTTTAACATTACATTCCCTGACACGGGCAAATGCCAATACAAAAGAGCTTGGTATAATACTCTGCTAGGATGCCTAGGCACAAGCATTAAAGCTATTAATGCGGCTAACTTTAAAATTCTAACTAATCATTTTAAAAGTAGTGGGAAAAAATATCTCTCAGATTGTACATTTACAAGCATCTTGGAATCAAGAGATATGGAAAACACATATGCACAATATAAATTATCAGCAGCAATTTTTAGGCAATTACGACGCTATGCAGCTACATCAGTTGAAATTTGGTGGTAATATGACAATTTTTGTAAATTGGACAAAATGCACTATGCAATCTTTGTATGTGGAAATTCAAATAAATAATGTACAGGTGGTTACTGACTTGAAACTGTAGTTTTATTGTCCCTTTTGGGTCTATTCCTGCTTCTTTCCAGCCCCTGCTATCAAGCACGCTTTAACGTGCTTTAGCGCGGAGTTGCCAGTAGAGCAGCATCGGGCAGCGCCGGTTAAACAAGGTTAAACTCTTTCTGGCTCCAGAAAGTCTGTTCTTCAATTTTTCCCTTAGAACTGCTCTGTTAGGAACCTAAACAGTTTACACCTACACTAAAAAGTGCAGCACTTGTTCCAAATAGCTTTTTCTTCTCAAAAAGCTCAGCACTTGTCTTATAAGCATATCCCTTGTCTTATAAGCATTCTCTTTGCAGGTCAAGCACTCCTATATTATACAAATCTCTCACTAGCAAAACCCCCAGGAGTGCCCACTTCCCTGCTAAGCCCACTACTTTTCTGTCTCATACCAACTCATAATTCTTTCTAGCATGTCGAAGGGTCAGATGCTGGCGTCCTCTCCTGCCCAGTTGGTGAATCTGGGAATTCTGAGACAATGTTACAATTGCCTCATGTACACGGACAACCCTCTCCTCCTCCCACGTAACACTAACACTTGTGAGAGATGCAGCTATTTAGCCAGACTGGAGGCTGAGCTCTCTCAACTCAGGACTGGCAAGACCAGGCAGGAGGAGAAGGCAACTACACACACCACAATACCAGTCTCACATAACTCAACCACACCACTGAATCAAACACATAAACACACTAAGACATACTGGAGGCTCTGAGTAAAAATTTACCTAAACAGCAGAGGCCTCCAAAGCAGACACCCAAGCAACTGCAAACTCAATACACCACACAAACAACACATAAACAACAAAATCAGTGTGCAAAGCAGTCACTGCCCTTAAGGCCAAATACAACACCAAACATACTTGTCATAGGTGACTCCATAGTCAGACACACTGATGTCCCGCTCACCAGACTGAGTAAGGAGAAGGTCACAGTAAGCTGCCTGTCGGGCGCTAGAATCCGCCACATAACGCAAGCACTCAGGTCTCTCAACAGCAGGTACAAGTACGACTCAGTCATTGTCCACGCTGGTGTCAAAGACCTGAGACGTACCTCCTTGGACTACATGAAAAGAGACATTGAGGAGCTCTCTGATTATGTAGCCCAGGCAGGTATGACCCTGACCTTGAGCAGTATCCTACCTTCACCTAGAATGATGCCACAATACAGTGATATGATGATCAGCTTTAATAATTGGCTTAAATTCTGGTGTCATTCAAAGGGGATCCAATGTCTGTCTGCCTGGGATGACATGCTGGACAAGCCACGCTGCTTAAGGGACAGCTTGCACCTGTCACCCCTAGGCTTCGGATATTGGCAAAGGCTCTTGCCACCCCATAGTGCCTTTTTAGGCAAGGCTCAAATTCTAAACCTACCACCCTAGAACACAAAAAGGAAAAAACTAAGGGTAATGCTACTCAATGCCAGAAGTCTCAATCTCAAGATGCACGACTTTCGAGGCCCTTCTCAGTATGGAGAACATCGATGTCTGTGCTGTGACAGAAACCTGGTTCAAGGCTCCTGAGAGCACCCCAGCACTATCAGGTTTCACCTCATATCATGCGTCCGCCCCAAAATCCGGACAACACCAAGAAAGGGGGGTGTCCATATTCATAAAGGACACCCACACCTCAAGGTTGGTGGCAACGCATGATGCATCGGAGACCATCCAGGTGCAATTAACCATAGACAAGACTGCTCTGCAATTTGTAGCATGTTACAGGCCACCCTCTCAAACTCAGGAACCTCACATGGCCTTCCTGAAAACATTGGAGGGGATAAATGTATCTCCAAACACCATCATACTAGGTGACTTCAACTACCCTAATATAGACTGGGAACACTACTCAAGCCCAAACACTCTAGCCCAAAGGTTCCTGGAGTTCATAAACTCAAATGCCATGGAACAACTAGTCACCATCCCCACAAGAGGAGAAAACATACTTGATCTCATCATCACGAACATGGGATCACAATGTTCAACACCGAAAGTATACCCCTCACTGGTGAGATCAGATCATAAACTAATCTCGCTGGAGGTCCTCATCCCCCCCACCTGAAACAAAAAGACCACAGTGAAAAACTTCTCAAAAGCTGACTTCACACTTCTAAAAACTAGTGTGGTCTCCTTTAAGGCCCCTGAGCCAGTGGTAAACATTACTCAAACCGCTGAATCACTTACAAATGCCTTCTACCAGCACCTACAGGACTGCATGGATCAGGCAATCCCAAACAAAACTAAGACTCTCTGTACCAAAGGCAAGCGTCCAGTCTGGTGGACCCCAGCCATAAACAAGCTCTACAACAAAAGGAGGAAGCTACTACAAGATAGAGCAAAATCCTTGAAAGGTAAGACACCTTTGATCATTATAAGTAAAAACTAAGAGCTCTCATAAAATCATCCAAGGCAAATTTTGAGAGAAAAATCGCCAAGGACTCAAAAGACAATCATAAGGCCTTCTTTAGCTATGTTAGAAACCTAGGAGGAAACTCCCAGATATGCTCAGAATTAGTTCAAAATGATGTGAAGATTACTGAACCTACACACATTGCCAACATACTGGCTGACAGGTTCAGTGCAAACTTCTCCCCCCTACACCCCAAAAGGAGAGATATCTATACCAGAGGATTGTAGCCCCCCAAACATCTCCAACGCCCAGGTGAGAACTGCTCTCTCCAAAGCAAAAACACAGCATCCATGGGACCGGATGGTGATCCCGGCTGTGTGCTCCACGAACTCAATGAGGAATTAAACCCACAGTTAGGACAGCTGTTTAATCTTAGCCTCACCTCAGGATACGTACTCAAGGAGTGGCGACGCACTGTGGTCCCACTTCACAAGGGCGGTGCCTCCACCGACCCTGGAAATTACCGTCCCATTAGCTTGACAAGCCTTATCTGCAAAGCCATGGAGAGGATCATAATGGAACTCATAAATAAAGACATAGGGAACTTGCAGACTTTGGATCCAACCCAGTTTGGCTTTGTCAAAGGCAGATCATGCCTTTTAAACTTGGTTGACTTTTTCGAGACAGTCACCAAGGCCACTGATGAGGGAAAGGCAGTCCATACAGCCTACCTTGACCTGGCAAAGGCCTTCGACACAATACCCCACTCAGGTATCATCGAAAAACTCATCAGCTTGAATGTAAACCCATACATCACAAGATGGGTTGCAAACTGGCTAAGTGACAGAACCCACAGGGTCAGAGTTGCTGGAGCCATGTCAGACTCAAAGCCTGTCACAAGTGGTGTCCCACAGGGCTCAGTCCTGGGTCCACTCTTGTTCGGCATCTACTTTTCTGAAGTACAAGCAACGCAGGAGGGTTATGGCTGACAAAGTTTGCAGATGACTGCAAACTGGGCCATAGTCGAAAACACATCTGACACAGATATCCTTCAGAAGGGCCTCACAGAAACGGATAACTGGTGCCAGAGCCATGGCCTAAAGTTAAATGCCAAGAAATGCATAGTCATACCCTTCGGGAAAAACAAGGTTACCCCTAGCTACCATATAGGTGGCAATCCACTGAGCACAGAAGTCATCAGGGATCTGGGGACCCAGGTTGACAGTAGCCTTTCGTTTGACACTCATGTTGCTAAAGTAGTTAGGAAAACCTTCTACATCGCCCACCTGATCATGAAGGGATTCACATCTAGATCAAGGGAGGTCATCGTCCCCCTGTACTCATCACTCATTAGACCTATGATTGAGTACAATGCCCCATTTGGAATGTATCTGACCCACCTGCAGCAGCTGGAAAGGCCCCAAAAGTTCCTCACCAAAAGGATAAAGGGTCTCAAAAATATGTCTTATGCTGCCCGACTGAAAGAACTCCAGCTCTATTCAGTCTCATACCGCTTGCTCAGAGGTGACCTGTGCCTGACATATAAGGCCATGTCAAACCCAGATTTGATGAATATGCTTCACCTCAAAAAATCTAGATCCCTCAGAACCACAAGGGCGGGAGACTTAAACCTTGACACGGTTATTAATAAAACGTGTTGGAGGGACAGATTCATCACCCAGAGACTCCCTATGCTGTGGAACAAAATCCCGGTACATGTGAGGCAGAGCACCTTGCTGGCCTTGTTCAAGAGGAATCTTGACCAATGGATGGGAGATCGCAGATATACCCCAGGGATTACTTCAGTGTCACTGCTTGACAGAGGCACAGCAAAATAATAGGCATAGTTTTATTCAAACTAAAGGGGTGGCGAAAGCCAAATAACTATGGGCTAGGCTTATAAATGCCCTTGGGCAGATAGCCTAGTATGAACCTATGAACCTATGAACAAATTGAACAAATGTTACAAAATGAAAATGTTTGGCGACAAACTGTTTAACAAACGGATACCTGATATAGTTTGGATTAAACTATTTACTGAAGTAATATATTGTACTCCACAGTATTGTGCAGGGCAAGTCTCACATTATAATGTTACTGATACCACTGTTGTGTGTCAATTTACGGTATTACCTATGATATTTCTCATACCAGAAAGGTATGAGTATTGGTTGCCACAATTTGAAGGTAATCATATAGACATGACAGGAAAAACACATAAAACTGAGTATTGTACACAGACTCAAAACGGATTAATTTGTGGACAGCATTCTCCTGTCTATGAACCATGCTTATTGCAGCATTCTGTTAATGTATGCAAATGGACCATTATGCCTTCTTCTTTTCAAATGTTTATAGAAGTGGCTCCTCAGTATATTTTTCTGGTTACAGATCAAGATGTAGGTCATAATATAAAATTATCTTTTGTAGGATGTTTATCACATATTGATTTCCTTAAACGGAATAATCAGAGCTGTGCGTTTACAAAACCATAGAAGTAAATACTTCCAAGAATTTGAATTATGACTTAATACAGCTTTCCAATATATCTGTATTTTTGGATAATTTAAAAAAACATAATGAACAATACTAAGATTCTCGGAGAGTACTTAGAAAAAGGAAATAAAAGTATTCTGTACTATGAAGCATTAAGCATCATTGCAAAAGATAAATTACTTAGACTGGGTGAAAGACCAAAAAAGATACTGCTCACAATTGGTGGGATATCTTTACTGGTTGGTCAAAATCAGGAAAAAACCTGTTAAGTTGGTTAATACATCCTGTATTAGTAGTGTTAGGCATTATAGTCATATTAACTATCTGGAATAGATATCTAAGTTGCCATTTGCGGAAAACGTATAGAATCCAACAAATTATGATGGTTAACCTAGGTAAATTGGAAAAGGTTTCAATGTGTACAACTGAAGTCGAAAATAGACAGTCATGTTCCGCTTTTTAATTAAAGAGGGAATTGTGAGAATAATACACAGGTTAAAATGGATTTCAGTGGATTTTATTCTGAAAATGTAAAATAAATATTCTGCATTTCAGTTTGTAGAGTGCACTTGGCAAAAACATATAGCGTGGCATTCAATGTTATTAGGAGTCAGGAGCAAAATATTTTATCTTTTATAAACTATGCAGTTTGTGAAATTTAATATCTACAAGCAGGTCAAGACGAACTCTTGTATGCAGCTGTGTCTCATCAACAAGACGTGCAAGATAAGAGCAAGGACGAGGAGTTATCCTTCAGGAACAGAATGCTTGAAATATAGAAAACAAACTGTCAGCAGACCAGCTTCAAAAGAAAGACTTATTATTCTGGCAAATTCTCTAAACTGCTGATACAGGCAGAAAAGACACTATAAAGATTGGGACTTTTTCTTTTGTATGAGAGACTTTGATTTTCCTATCCTTACAGATCTGATGCTGTAAGCTGAAGTATGGCTTTATTTGTGTATATCTTTCATTGTTAAACTAGATGTCTACTTCATATGCAGAGTAAATGTCGTAACAACTGAACTGCTCTCAGTGTTTTAATTGAGTAAAGGTAAAGACCACCTGAACAGTCTAGTGCAACTTTAAATTTTACAGTGTCTGCAATACTATGATGTCTAGATATGGGAATATTTGAATTCCACGAGTTCTGCTAAAGCCAACGGCTGTGCCAGACATTTTGTGAATACCCTGAGGGCTGTAGATAATCCAAAGGGTAAAGCAGAGGACTGAAAGTGTCATAAACAAATTAAAAACCTCAGGAATTTCTTGAAAGAAGGATGAATGGGAAAGTGGACAAAAGCATCATTCAGGTCCACAGATACCAGGAATGCCTGGGGGCAAGTGGCTGGAGTGACAACATTTTGAATGAGAAGACCTTTAGAAAGGTACGGAGAAGGGACAAATCCAGTATAGGTCCTCATACTTCTTTTTCTGGATAACAGAAAAACTTTGTAATAGAACCCTTTTTATATTTACTGTTGCGGAACAGGTTTTACTGTGCCCTTTTCATGCAGGGATTTGTAGGATATGTGGTAAGAAGTTTACCTTACTTGGAGGGGGTAGTTGGATACCACTGAATGGTGGAATTTCCTTCCAAGTCATGCTGTAATCCTGCTGGATGACGGAAAGGACATATTTGTCTGAAGTAATGAGCTGCCAGGTCGAAAGACATGAGAGGTCAGTCTTTTTGATAGAGAGAGAGGGAGGAAGAAAATAATCAGGCTGATTTGTCTGGATAGGCGGGCCTCCCAGGCTTAGAATCTCTGTTTGGTTTACCTTGAAATCTCTTTCTAGGCATTTTATTTCCCTTTTGTGGGGGAACAGAGTCACTGCAAAAGAAAGGTGGACTTAGCCCTGCAGTTTTCTCTGACACCTTGTAATACAAATAAGGAAAATTTGTCGGCAATCTTTCATAATTTCACCTTACTCTTATAGGCATGGGGGTGCCTACCTCTAGCAAACAGCAAGATGTTTTTTGTACAACAAATATTTGTCTGACTCCCACTCAAAATGCTTTATCATGCTGAAGATGGATTCCCCCCAAAGAAAATTTCCTCTGGAGAAGAATCACAGGGAAAGATATTCTCAACGTCAGAGACCACTTGGCCTGGCGAGTGAATCTGGAAAAGGGAATATGTACCTTCTCTTGTGGAAGGGAAACCTACGAGTGTTCATCAGAATCAGACTCTGCCTCATCTTCCTGTAACAATGTCTTAAGGTGTCTCTTAGTGACAGGAGTAGGAACATAAGGAATACATTATGGCGATCTGCAAGCCAAAACTGCCTTAAATTCGTCTTGGGAAAATTCCATGGATTCTTTTTCCTGAGATCTCTGAGGAGAGGAAAAAAGTTATGTACTCATCATAACATTCCATCTGTGTAATTCTACTAGATTTGCCTTCAACCTGTGGGAATATGGAACCATATCGGATTCGAGACAGCAGTTTCATCAGCATCTGATCCAAGCTCCAAGTTCCTCCCCTTACCCATAATACCCCTCCATCTCCTTCCTTCCCTCAGATACAGTTTGCTGCACCATCCACCTAAGCCTGACCCAATAATACCTTATCACAACAGTTTATATATAAACTTACTAGTAAGAACAGGAGAGCCGCAGAGGCGCTCTCTCCCACCAACCAGAGTAATAAACCATAAGGTCAGGGGGGAAGGAGGGAGGGACGGCTGAAGACAAATGAAGTAGAACTACTCAGATGGAATGTTATGGTGAGTACATAACGTCTTTATCTGAAGTAGTTTACATCCAAATGGAGCTGAGGAGTACTAGGCCTGGAAACCAGACTGGAGTTTCTGGGGAGGACCCGATGGTTCCGGGGACCACTTCCTAGTTTTGTCTTTAACCTTTCTCAGCATTTCCCCTTCAACAGGCCTCTGAACAGGAGGATGAGTCCCGGCCTGGGTGGAGGAAAAGGCAGAAGAAGCAGTCACCGCTGTGACTGCAGCAGTAGTAGCGGGGACAGCCACCCCTGAAGCAGACAATAGTCCCTTCATCACCAGCTTGGCCTTGCAATCTTTCAAGGCCTGTGGGTTAAAACCTGCGCAAACAGAACAGTCGGTCAACAAATGTGCGACCCCTAAACATACCATGCACAGAGTGTGGTCATCTGCTGGGGATAACTTATGGCCACACTCTGCGCACTTTCTAAAGACAGGCTTATTCTGTTCAGCCATGCCTGAAAATAAAGCAGAAGAAAACAACAGTTTTCAGACCCACATAAAAGTATACACACACACACACACACACACACACACACACACACACACACACACCCAAGTATAAGAAAACTCTTAACTTTTTTTTTTTGTTCTCGACACAACACGAGGAAGGGGGGGAAAGGAAAGGGAAACTCTGACCTAACACAACAAGAAAGTTCACTCTTACCCCAAAAGTTCTGAGAAAAACACTATTAAAGCAAGCCTGGAGCTCCAAGACCATGATGCTAGGCAAAGCAGCGGCAAATGAGATCTGAGGGAAGGAAGGAAATGGAGGGGTATTATGGGTAAGGGGAGGAACTTGGGAGCTTGGATCAGATTCTGGTGAAACTGCCCACAGGTTGAAGAGCAAATGAAGTAAACTACTTCAGATCATTTATTTTTGCTACCTCTTCTTTTTCTTGAAAGTGACATCTGCTTTAACAAGTCATGAAGGATCAGACCCCTGATGTACCTTGATTAAAGATCCTGGTACTTCTTTACATACTAATAATTGGGAAATACCCTCCAGTCCTTTCAAAATAATGATAAAAGGTTCCTCCTTCTCCCAAAAATCAATAAGATCAGTCGTGTCAGATGTGTGAGAGTCACATGTCATACTGGCCCTCTGGCAGGGTTGCTGTAGCAGGAGTCTGAGAAGCAGTCGAACGTACTGCAGGTTTCAAAACCTCGGTGTGTATGTCCCAGTCTAACTGAGTAGTCAAAGGATCAGGCCTAGACCTTTTGAATGTCTTTTTCGGAATGAGAGAGAGGTCAGTAGTGGAAGTATCCATCATTTCAGCTCCCGGCGAGGTGCTTGGTCTCCAGGTAAGTATAAAGAGAGGAAATAGATGTACGGGAGTTTTATGACAAATACTGCAGTTTTTATAGTCATCTTCTGCCACTAGACAAAAGGCAATAGGAGTGAAGATCCTTAAAAGAATCTGCCTACCACAACCACACTTTCCCTCTTAGCTGACATGTAACAGTATCGAACCACAATAACTTTAAGAAAAAGCAAGGAAGGTTCCCCAATGGGGCACTTATTTGAAGATGTGAAGAACCTAAGACACCAACAACCACTTGCAGAACAGACTGACTGGTGTGAGACAGTACAGTTGCGCAAGATCTTACCATAATGGTAGATGTCCTTCTCTTTGCTGTTGCAGTACTCCTTACAATAGGGATCTCCGCCAAGGGCGGCCTGATGTCTGGCCAGTAAACCTAAGTATTTAGGTTGCCAAGGATATGTCGTATGTCACATATATGCGCCCTGCGTACAGTGTAGGGCATAAAGTAACATCTGGGTGTACCATCCTCAGAAATGAGTCCCAGTAGGAATGCCAGCCCAAGGATTAGAGAGGTAACAAGTGCATCCAGAAGGAAAAAGAAACCAAGGGGAGGAGGGAGGGAGTGAATCCTGCAACAGTGAAGAGAAGGACATCTGCAGTTATGGTAAGATTTTATACAGCTGTACTATGCCCTTCCATTTCATTGTTGCAGTACTCATCAAAATAGGCAGAGTGCAAAAGCTCAGGAAGAAGACAGGGAGGAGGAAGGACCAGCAGAGCCCTCTAGCAACCAAAGAAGGATGGCCTTAGCAAAAGCAGCTCGAGCCCTGGATATCGCATCCAATTACAATTCTTAATGAAAGTATGCACAGAAGTCTAGGTAGTTGCCTCAAGAACAGAGTTAGTATCTAAACCCTTGAAAAACTCACCAGAAGCTACAGCCCTAGCGGAACGAGCCTTAACAGAAGGGAGGCTTTTGTCATGAAAGAATAACAAAAAGAAATGGATTTAGATATCCAAAAAGAAACAGCCAATCCTAAAGATCTAGGATGAAAAAAAAAAAAAAAAGGCTGATCAGATCTGTGAAAAGCTTTAGTTTTATCCAAATAAAATCTGAGTTGTCTATTTACATCCAGTGTGCAAAACCTTCTCACTAGCAGACTGCAAAGGAGGGGAAAATTAATAGATTGATTAAGAGACCACTCATTCACCACTTTGGGCGTAAAAGAAAGATTAGTACGAAGGGACACCGTGTTCTTATGGAAAACTAAAAAAGGTGGAACAGCCATAAAGCTTTGAAGCACTGAAGCTCAGACACCTGTCTGGCAGAAGTAAGGGCCAACAGAAGAACAGTCGTCCAAGAACGATGCTGCAAGGAAGCTGAAGCCGCAGCCTCAAAAGGAGCCTGGGTCAATTTCTCTCCGAAAAAATGAAGGTCGCAGGAAGGAGGGACAGGCTTCCTGCAAGACCTAATACGAGGGATGCCGGAGAAAAGCAAAGGAACATCCACAGAAAGTGGAGCCAGGTTATGAGAAAGACACCAAACAGAAAGCTTCTTTCATTTGGCTAAGTAGGATTTCCTAGTAGTGGGTTTCCCGGCCTCCTGCAGGACCCTAAGCACGTCCCCAGTAAAAAGGTATCTATATGAAATCAAAATTCTACCATCCACAGTATCAGATGAAGAGTGGACAGTTGGGGATGGATGAGAGATCCCTTGTCTTGTGTGAGTAGGTCCACCCTGTGGGGTAACTTGTGATGACTGCCCTTGGTTAAATGCAGAAGAGAGAACCAAAGCTGTCTGGGCCAAAAGGGAGTTACCAGCAAGACTTCAGGAGCATCCTGCTTTATCTTGAACAAGACTTTTTGAATGGAGGCATAAAGAAACATCCCCTTCCAGGAAAAAGAGAGGGCTTCCACCTTCCAGACTAGAGGACATGGGGCTCTGGCAGAAAAAAAGAGGAAGTTGTCTGTTCAGAGGGGAGGCAAACAGATCTACTTGAGGATTACCCCATTGGTGGACAATCTCCAGAAACACATCCGCTCATGGGACTGTGATATGGACCTGCTCAGTCTGCCAGAATGTTCTGACCTGAAGGAATGTAAACTGCCTGAATTGTCACTTGATACTGGATAGCTATTTCCCCACACTTGAAGTGCTAACCTGCAAAAGAGATAATAAGTTGCCCCCACTAGCTTGTTGACATACCGCATCACGGAGGTATTGTCTGCAAGTATCTTAAGGGGCCCAGGAGTAAAAAGAGGATGAAATGCTTGAACAGCCAACAAGAGAGCTCTCATCTCGTTGACACCGACGTGATCTTACTTTTGTTGAAGCGACCAGAGGCTCTGTACTTTTAGAGACCTGAAGGAAGCCTCCATCAATGTCTGAAGTGTCTTTGAATAGCTCCTTACAGGGGAGTGGAGGTTGAAAAGGAAGCCCTTGACTGAGTGACAACTGCCAAATCCACCACTAAATTCCAGCTTGAGGCATGGAAGACTTCTAAGAAATGTAAAGGATGAGTGTGCTGAATTCAAACTGACTTTAGAAACCACTGAGGGCGCATAGGAATGGTGGAGGCCATGAAACCCAGAGCTATTCCAAATTCCTGGCTGTAATTGAGGCCAAATGAAAAAGGGACTGAAAGAAGGCAATGAGAGTTAAGGCCTTGGGAGGAGGCAATGATGCCAGCATTGGAACAGTCTGGATCCTGCATCCCAGAAACACATGATCCTGTGAAGGAATCAAGAAGGACTTTTGGAAATTTACAGAGAACCCCAGGCTTTGCAGGAGATAAATGGCAAAGTGAAGATGCTGCAGAAGAATGTCTGGTGAGAAGGCCTGAAAAAGCAGGTTGGCTAGGTAGGGAAGGACCTGCAACTCCCTTAGCCTGCTAAAAGCAATCATAGGATGGAAGCATTTGGTGAATATCCTTGGGGCAGTAGAGAGGCCAAAGGGCAAAGCAGAGACCTGAAAATGACTGGAAACAACACAAACATAAAAACTTCCTGAAAAGGGGATGAACAGGGATATGCAGATAAGCATCCTCAGGGTCCAAAGAAACTAGAAAAGCCTGAGGAAGAAGCACAGGAAAAGTCTGAAGGAGCAACATCCGAAAGGAAGGGGACCTTCAGAAAGGTGTTTAGGTCAGAGAGATCCAGGATGGGTCTCCAAGTACCTTACTTCCCGGGGAAAACCACTCTGGAATAAAACCCTTCCTCCTTTGAGAAACTGAACATCCTGAATAGTTCCCCGAATCGAGAGACTATAAAGCACCTCTGAAAAAAAGGCTAATTGATCCTGAGGGGGCTGAGGAATCTCCCATGAAATGGGGAAGAGATTTCCAGACCATGTAATACCTTTGGCGAATCATGAAAAGAACTTATGAATCTTGAGTAACCTGTATTCAAACAGGAAGTACCAGAGAAAGAGAGAGAAAGAGAAATGTGGCTGAGAAGAACAAGATAGTCAGACAGCAACTGGTTTGTCAGGAAAAGGAGATTTCTGAGCTGAAGCAGTCTGGGTAGCCATAGCAGGGGAAGCCCTTCTACCACCCTACTTACTGGGGGGGGGGCAAGACTGCCTCCAAATAAAGGCCAGCTTACTACGGTAATTCCTTTGGAATTTAGGTACAAGACAAACAAAGACATGTTTTAAATCTTGTAAGGCCTTACACTTTTCCCTGCAGGGACTTAAACAAATCTGCAGCAGCAGCAGCACCAGGCAAATGCTTGTTATCCAGAAGAGCATCCATCAACTTAGCCTTAATATCATCAGACAAAGGTTGAAGTTGAAGCAAGGAAGATCTTCCCTCTGCACAGAACCAAAAATAGCAGCCCTAGAAGAAGCATCTGCTGCATCATAATTGCATTTAATAGAAAGGTGAGGCACTAGAGAATAATTCCCAAACAAGGATAGAGCAAAAGTCTCCCCCTCAGAGACAGGAAGGTCAGAAATAATCCAACATACCTGAGAAAGAACAGCCAAAATATATCTTGCTACATGGGTCTGATAATTGACAGCCCCAAAAGCAAGGGTAGCCAAGGTATATACCTTCTTAACCAGTCTTTCCACAGTTCTGCTGTCTTTATCTACCAGAAAGAAGCAACTTTGTAGAAGGCAGTAACTTTTATGGCTTGTCAGATGCCACAGACACCACAGATGGATCAAGTAGGAGGGCACGTATAAAGGAACTTGCAATCATCACTCACCTTATAAAACCTATCAGTTTTTTTGGCAGCAGGGTCTGAGAATCAGGAGCCTGAGATGCAGTAGAAAGGGCATCCAACAAGGCAGCCAGGACAGGAGGAAAAGAAGGTCAAGGAAAGTCCATTTGCAGAAGCTCGTAATACCTTTTCTGAACCTCAGACACCTGGGCACAATCCCATTTGAAAAATTCCATCATTCTGGGAATAGTGTCCCCAAACGAAATTTCCTCAAAAGGAGAGTCAGGACTAGTGGACTCCTCTTCCTCAGAAACATAGTCTAAGGCAGAATGAATCTGGAAAGAACAGGCAAAGGACTCCTCATCCAAATCCTCCTCAGAAGAATCATTTTGTTCCCTAGGCCTCTTGAGAGGAGTAGAAGATCAAGGGGGAGCTGGAACAGAAACTCATTGGGGATGTTTCAAAGCCATAATGGCATTAAACAAACCTTGAGTGAAATTCTGCCATTCACACTGAGGGTCCTTAGGAGCCGGAAAAACGTTTAGTTTTTTGTTTCTGCTTTAAGGGGGCATCAGCCTTGCAAAACTTAGGAGGCCCAAACCCTGTACGACACTCTATAATGGCAGTCGGCACCTCTCCCTAACCAAATCTGAGAAACACTCCTAGGCCTTTCGGTAATGATCAGTTGCGATTCCCACTGAACATCCGAAGAAGATGTCTGCAAGGCCTCCGGGGATGTGAATGAAGCTGGATCCATGCTGACCTCCAAAGCGGTCGAGGTAGAGGAATCCAGCAAAGAAGCTGGGCGGTCTTCTGGGCTTTCACTAGTTTTGAGAGAGACATTTGGCAAAGGCGACATAGCCAAAGAATCACACCTAGCTTTCTTGGCCATCTTCTTTTTGGACGGCTGACCTTCGGAAAAAGGAAGCTCCTTCTATTGAGTCTTTTGCCAAAAGTTTAAGACGGTTTTCTAAATACATGGCCAATGAGAAAAGTCGACTACACAGAGTCTTCCGAATGAAAACCTGGCAAATAAAATAGGATGTATGGTCATGGGAAGCACCTAGATAAAATAAACACTGCTCATGACTGTCTTTACAGGGAATCTATCTCTTGCACTGGCATTTGCCCTTTCTGGATGACATGAACCCCACAATCCACAAAACAAAGGAAAAAATATAACAGCAAAACTACAATGGGGTACTTATCTGAAAGACAGCTCAGTAAACCAGCAAACAAAATGAATGCTCAGTTCGATGACTGAAGATGGCGTTCGGACGTTCTGAGGATGGTACACCCAGATGTCACCTTTATGTTCTACGCAGGGAGCGTATGTTGAAGTACGGCATACCCTTAGCAACCTAAAGGCTTTGGTATACTGGTCGGACGTTGGGCCAACCTTGGCAGGGAACCCTCTGTAAAGAATACTGCAACAGTGAAATGGAAGGACATCTGCATTTGGACTGGTAGCGAGACAGTCTGAGGTATTCAAGCTCATACATCCACTTATGTACCCTGACACCAGTGAGCTTAGGTCATACATTGGACATATTGGCTGTATGGAAGATTTTGGCTTTGGTACCCCAGCTGGATTGTCCTGGTTATTTACAGTGATAACCCAACAGCTTGGAATACTACAACAGTGACCTAAGGAAGGACATCAATATGACTTGGTCCTGACAAATCTTAAGGGGTATTTTAAAGCCACACCTCTAAGAATTTTTTTTTTTAAACACCTTTATTAAATAATCACATAAGACATAGGCAAACATACATTAAAAGAAAACAATCTTAACATTTTACTCCATTTACATACATTATACATCACACATCTTTTCTTTCCTTGTAACCATGAGTTCAACATTACATAAATTGCTGAATTCCTGACTTCCTTTAAACCTCAATCCTCCTCCTCGCCCTGAACATTATTCTGCAAGTGTTGTTAACACAATTTCCATTTACTTCTATGCAATTTGCTCCTACACTTTTTTAAAGATTCCTCTTCCAGTTCTTTTACGTATTTATTTTTTTTTATTTATCCCCTTTGTTGATCAGCTCTATCCCAACTAGACTGAAAGCCTCTTTTCAGGGAAGACCCCAGGTGGTATTTATACAGCTAAGGGAAATTTGGCCACAGCATCCAGGAACTTCCCCTACTCTTTTTGGAGTGTATGGGGATACTATTCATTGCCACACTACCAGTTTCCATTCTGCGCTCGTAGGCGGCACAGAGAAACTGGAAGGAAGATACAGGCAGTGAGCAAGTGTGATGACGAGTGACAGAAGGAAGAGGAAAGTTAGCAAAAGGTAGCAGAATTGGAAAGTTACTGGTTGCATAAAGAAAATGAAATAGAAGGATCGGTCAAGTTGCTGAGGAAGCATTTGAATGGTGAAAACCTTCACAGGATTCCGAGTACTTATTTCAAAAAGATATGTTTACTGTGTCAAAAGTCGGAGTGTATGTTTACAACCCTCAAATGGAAGGGTTGCCGGATGTATATCTAAAAGAAATGATAATTCAGAGTGAACCAGAAAGTGAAGCAGCAGCATCATGAGTTGACATTATGGACAGAATTCAGGTAGAGGAGGTGAGAAAAATTACAGAAGAAAAAAATTGTATGCAAGGATGGTGAAAGAAGGCAGGAAGCAAACAACTGAGGGAGGAGGAGGAAAACAGGTCATGAAAAGTTTGTTGCATGGCTTAGCAGTAAGGAGAAAAAAGAACTTGAAAGATGCAAGGTATGGAACACAGTTAACGCAGCTTTGTGAGTATCACCTAATGAGGTAAAAGCCTTTATTCATCTTAATTAAGAGACTTAAATTGTGATATTTTATTTGAGACTGGAAAATATATGGAAAGCTTCTTGGATAAATTTGAAATAAAAAGAAAGACAGTAGTCCGTAGAACTCTTATGTAGTGCAGATATTTAATGAAGAGACAAAAAAAAAGAACTGCTACATAATTTTGAACGGAGGTGGATAAAGAAGCAGTGAAAGACTGTTTAAAAACTGTATGCAAAGAAGTTTTGGGCATTACAAAAATATACAACAGAGATTTATGGACTGTGGGCGTGGGATTGTGGGATAACTGTGAAAATGGAAAATGACAATACTCTACATATTCCAAGTGCAATAAATGTTGAATACAGAGGTTTTGTAAGCTATAATGGACAGCCAAAAAAAATTTTTTGAGGAAAGAATGACCATTTAATAAGCAACTGTGATAAGAGAAAATGTTTTCTTTACGGAAAGATGGGAAATGAAGCAAAGAAATGTGATTTGATATGTAAAAATATGGAAATGTGGAAAAACGTGACATAAGCACTTACACAAGTGCATGGATCATGCAATCCCTAACAGAACCAAGATGCTATCCTCCAAAAAAAGGAAGCCAGTCTGGTGGTCCCTGCCATAAACAAAGTCTACAACAGAAGAAAGAAATTGTTGCAAAAGAGTAAAATCCCATGATTGGAGGAACTCCATGGTCAGCCTCAGTAAGAAGCTGAGATCTCTCCTAAAATCCTCCAAAGCTAGTTAAGAAAACAAAATTGCCACTGATTCTAAAGACAGCCACAAATCATTCTACAACTACGTCAAGAATCTCAACGGCAACACTCAGATCTGCTCCGAGTTATAGCACAATGGCACTAAATATACATACCCAACTGATATTGCCAACATCCTGGCAGATAGGTTCAGTGCTAACTTTACCCCTCTCTCAGCTCCTAAAGGGCCCATCTCTATACCAGACGAATGCAAAGTTCCTGTAATTATGACTGCACAGGTAAAAAATCCAAAGCCAAGAACACAGCATCCATGGGACCTGACAACATCCCAGGCTGCGTTCTACATGAACTACAGAACGAACTGGCACCCCACCCAAGTACCATGTTCAATCATAGCCTCACCTCAGGCTTTGTGCCCACTGAATGGTGCACAGCAATGATTATCCCACTCCACAAAGGGGGAACCACCACAGACCCAGTCAACTACCGCCCCATTAGCCTGACAAGCCTGGTCTGCAAGGCTATGGAATGTATCATCATGGAACTTATAAACAATGACGTTGGTAATCTCCAAACTCTAGACCCTACAGTTCGGGTTTGTAAAAGGCAGATCATGTCTCCTAAACCTGATAGACTTCTTTGAAGCAGTCCCCAAAGCCGTAAATGAGGGTAAGGTGGTTCAAACAGCCTATCTAGATCTCGCCAAGGCTTTCAACACCATCCCCCACTCTGGAATTCTAGACAAACTCACTAAACTAGGTATAAATCCCTGTATCACAAGATGGGTTGCCAACTGGCTCACTGACAGAACCCACACTGTGAAAGTAGCAGACTCTAAATCCAACTTCAGACTAGTGACAAGTGGAGTACCACAAGGTTCAGTCCTAGGTCCTCTCCTGTTTGGTATCTACTTCTCTGAAGTACAGGCTAACACAGAAGATCTTTGGCTAACAAAGTTCGCAGATGACTGCAAACTAGGAGCCATAATCAAAACTCCTAACGATGTGGGCATCCTAGGGCCTCACTGAGACAGATGCCTGGTGTCAAAGCCATAGCCTCAAGCTCAATGCCAAAAAGTACGTGGTCATCCCTTTTGATAAAAACTCTCTACCCATAGGTTCATACTAGGCTATCTGCCCTAGGGCATTTATAAGCCTAGCCAGAGTGTGTTTGGCTTTCGCCACCCATTTTAAAATTTATTTTGCTATGCCCTTTTTCGAGGTTAGTATACTGTGCCTCTGTCTAGCAGTGACACAGAAGTGATACCCGGGGTAAACCTACGATCCCCCATCCACTCATCAGGATTCCTCTTGAAGAGAGTCAATGAGGGTCTCTGCCTAACCTGGACTGGGATTTTATTCCAGAGTGAAGGGAGCCTCTGGGTTATGAATCTGTCCCTCCAGCATGTCCTATTTATTTCAGTGCTGAGGTTCAAGTCTCTCGAGCGCGTAGCTCGATGGGATTTGGATTTTCTGAGGTGCAGCATGTCAATTAATTCCGGGTTGGACATGGCTTTATACATCAGGCACAGATCACCTCTGAGCAGGCGGTATGCCACTGAGTACAGCTGGAGTTTCTTTAACCGGGCAGCATATGTCATCTGTTTGAGCCCTTTGATCCTCTTGTTGAGGTACTTTTGGGGTCTTTCCAGTTGCTGCAGGTGTCTGGTAAGGTACATCCCAAAAGGGGCATTGTACTCAATTATGGGCCTGATGAGGGATGAGTAAAGAGGCACGATGACCTCCCCTGATCTAGATGTGAATCCCTTCATGATTAGGTGGGCTATATAAAATGTTTTTCTAACTACTTTGGCCATGTGGTTGTCAAATGAGAGATTGCTATCAACTTGGGTCCCCAATTACTTCTTCCGCACTTAATGGATTACCACCTATGTGGTAAATTGTGGGCACTTCGTTTTTGCCAAAGGGGATGACTATACACTTTTTGGCGTTTAGCTTGAGGCCATGGCTCTGGCACCAGTTGTCTGTTTCTATGGGGAATTTTTGGAGAATGCTTGTGTCGGCTGGAGAGTCGATTATAGCGCCCAGTTTGCAGTCATCTGCGAACTTGGTCAGCCACAGTCCTTCCGTGTTTGCCTGTACCTCCGAGAAATATATACCGAACAGGAGAGGTCCCAGGACTGAACCTTGTGGGACGCCACTTGTAACTGGTTTGGAGTCTGACATGGCTCCAGCAATTCTAACCATGTGGGTTCTGTCCTTGAGCCAGTTTGCAACCCATCTAGTGACATAGGGGGTTATATTTAAGCTGGTGAGCTTATCTATAATGCCTGAGTGGGGTATTGTATCGAAGGCTTTTGCGAGGTCCAGGTAGGCTGTGTGGACCACCTTCCCCTCGTCAATGGCCTTGGTGACCATTTCAAAGAAATTGATCAGGTTTAAGAGGAGGATCTGCCCTTAACAAAGCCGAACTGGGTAGGATCCAGTGTCTGTAGGTCCCCAATATCTTTTTTTATGAGGTCCATGATGATCCTTTCCATAGCTTTGCAGACCAAGCTAGTCAGGCTTATGGGGCGATAGTTTCCAAGATCCGTTGAGGCACCACCTTTATGGAGAGGGACCACTGTTGCTGTATGCCACTCTTTGGGTACATATCCTGTGGTAAGGCTGAGATTGAACAGTAGTTTTATGTTTGGGTTTAGCTCTTCTTGAAGTTCATGTAAGACGCAGCCCGGGACACCGTCTGGTCCCATTGATGCTGTGTTTTTTGCTTTGGAGAGGGCGGCTCTTACCTGAGCATCTGAGATGTCAGGGGGGCAGCACTCTGCTGGGATAGATATTTGCCCTTTTGGTGGTGGTGTGGGGGGGGGGGTTTGCTCTGAACCTGTCAGCTAGGATGTTGGTAATGTCTGTGGGTTTGGTGTATTTTTGTCATTTTGGACTAATTCTGAGCATATCTGGGAATTCCCACCCAGGTTCCTAACATCACTAAAGAAAGCCTTGTGATTATCCTTAGTGTCCTGTGCAATTTTTCTCTCGAAGCTGGCCTTGGACGACTTTATGAGTGCCCATAGTTTTTTGCTAACACTGATCAGAGATGCCTTCCCTTTTTGGGATTTTGCGCCATCATGTAGTAGCTTCCACCTTCTATTGTATAGTTTGTTTATGGCTGGGGTCCACCAGACAGGATGTCTGCCTTTGTAGGATTGGGTCTTGGTTTTATTTGGGATTGCATGATCCATGCGCATTCCTGAAGGTGTTCACAGAATGCGTTTATTAAGGATTCTGCGGTCTGGGCTGTATTTTCCACAGGCCCGGGGGCTTTGAAGGATTCCACCTCGGTTTTGAGGAGTGTGAAATTTGCTTTAGAGAAGTTTTTCACTGTGGTTTTCTGGGCAGGGGGTGGGGTCGGGATGTGAATATCCAGTGAGATTAGTTTATGGTCTGATCTTACCAGTGAGGGATACACTTCTGGTCTGGAGCATAGAGTCCCCATGTTGGTGATGATCAGGTCCAGTATGTTCTCCCCTCTTGTGGGAGTGGTAACAAGTTGTTCCATAGCATTTAAGTTTATAAATTCTAGGAACCTTTGAGCTAGGGTGTTGGAGCTAGAGTAATGCTCCCAGTCTATGTTTGGGTAGTTGAAGTCGCCCAATATAATGGTGTTTGGAGAGACCTTCAAATTTTCCAGTGTTCTCAGGAAGGCCGAGTGGGGTTCCTGGGTTTGGGAGGGTGGTCTGTAGCAGGCTGTAAACTGGAAGGCAGTTTTACCCACTGTTAGTTGCACATGGATAGTCTCTGATGCTTCGTGCTGTGCCACCAACCTGGAGGTGTGGGTATCTTTGACGAATATTGATACTCCCTCTCCTTTTCTGGTTTGGCCAAGTTTTGGGGCCGAAAAGCATGGTATGAGGTATAACCTGGTAGTGCTGGGGTGCTCTCGGAAGCCTTGAACCAGGTTTCTGTTACTGCACAGATATCGATGTTCTCCATGCTAAGGAGAGTTTTGAGTGCATGCATCTTGAGGTTTAGACTTCTGGCTTTGAGTAGCATTACTCTTAGTTTCTTATCCATTGTGATACCTATGGAGGTGGGTTTGTCTTTTGAGCCTTGCCTAAAAAAGGCACTATGGGGGTAGCAAGAGCCTTTGCCAATATCCGAAAGCCCAGGGGGTGACAGGTGCAAGCCGTCCCTAGCGAAGCATCGTGGCTTGTCGAGCATGTCATCCCAGGCTGACAGGCATTGGATCCCCTTTGAATGACACCAATACTTAAGCCAATTGTTGAACTTGATCATCTTGTCTTCATATTGTGGCATCATTCTTGGTGAAGGTAAGATGCTACTCAAGGTCAGGGTCATACCGGCCTGGGCCACATGCTCAGAGAGCTCCTCTATGTCTCTTTTCATGTAGTCCAGGGAGGTATGTCTCAGGTCATTCACACCAGCATGGACAATGACCGAGTCATATTTGTACTTGCCTTGGAGTGACCTGAGTGCTTGTGTTATGTGGCAGATCCTAGCGCCCGACAGGCAGCTCACTGTGACCTTCTCCTTGTTCAGCCTGGTGACCGGGACGTCAGTGTGCCTGATGACAGAGTCACCTATTACAAGTGTATCAGGTGTGTTGTTTAGCCTTAAGGGCTGTGACTGTTCGGCCCACTGGCTTTGTGAGCTATGTGTTGCACGTGTTTTATTTTGGGGTAGTGGTTGCTTGGGTGTCTGCTTTGGAGGTCTCTGCTGCTTAGGCAGATTTTTATTTAGAGCCTCCGAGTATGTTTTTGTGTGTTTATGTGTTTGGTTTGCTGTCGTGGTAGGTCTATGTGAGACTGGAATTGTAGTGAGTGTGGTTTCCTTCTCCTCCTGACAGGTTTCGCCAGTACCGAGTTGAGAGAGCTTAGCCTCCAGTTTGGCTATATGGCTGCATCTCTCACATGTGTTGGAATTTGTTGGGAGGAGGAGAGGGTTGTCTGTGTACATGAGGCAGTTGTAACATTGCCTCAAGATTCCCAGATTCACCAGCTGGACCGGAGAGGAGATTGACAACTGACCTTTGGGCATGCTAGAATAGTACTGGGAATTCCTTTATAATTGAAAAAAAAAGGGCCAACGGGGAACAAGGTACTCAAGGGGAGTTTGTGAGGGTGTAGTGCTTTTAATCTTTTAGTGCTGACTTATATAATTGCTTTAGTGAGCAAGTGCCAGGTAACTTAAATGCAATGTGTTACAGGTAACTTAAATGCAAAAATGACAAACAGTAACTTTCTTTCAAGTGAAACAAGGAAATAAGTACAGTAAGCAATGCAGATGTCACTAGGGATCCACAGAAGCGCTGAAAAGCCGCATTTTAGGTGGAATTAGCGTTTCAGGGAAATAACAAGCAAACAATCGTACAAACAAAGCTAGATACAGCAGGCCTGGATCCAGTCTATGCTACAGCAAACAAGGTGTACCAATTCCAGTAAGAAACAGTTCAAATATGCAGGCACTATAAGCCTTTAACCAGAAATTCCCAGCTCAGAAGGGCAGAGTCCAGCCTCTCCTCCCACAAGAGTGCAGACCACGAATGTTCTTAATGTAAAATAACTGGCCTGAAGCCCAAGTGCTTAAACCAGAACTAATACACTTTTAGAATAACAGACACTGAGCCCTCAATCAGCAGTTCCCAACTTAGAAGGATGTAAGCTACCTGTCCTGCCACCACAGTGCAGGCCACAAACCTTCCTAATGTAAAACAACTGGTCTGAGCCCAAGTGCTTAATCCAAAAGACTTAGAATGATAGCTACACTTTAATCAAGTTACTACCAAGCAGTAATAAATGCAACTGAATACTTTAAAGAATGCCTGGATTAGTGCTCAAGTTATACAAACAAAACTAGATTCAGCAGGCCTGGATCTAGTCTATGCTACAGCAAACAAGGTGTACCAATTTAGTAAGAATCAGTACAAATATGCAGGCACTATAAGCCTTTAACCAGAAATTCCCAGCTCAGAAGGGCAGAGTCCAGACCACAAACCCTCAATGTAAAATAACTGGCCTGAAGCCAAGTGCTTAAACCAGAATTAATACACTTTTAGAATAACAAACACTGAGCCCTCAATCAGCAGTTCCCAACTTAGAAGGATGTAAACTACCTGTCCTGCCACTACAGTGCAGAGCACAAACCTTCTTAATGTAAAACAACTGGTCTGAAGCCCAAGTGCTTAAACTAAAAGGCTTAGAGTGAGTTACACCAAGCAGTAATAAATACAATTGAGTACTTTTAAGATGACGCAAAAGCAAAATAAAGTAGGAAGAAACACAAATACAGTAAAAGCAGATAAAAAAAAAAAAAAAAAATTTGAGTGAGCAAATGAGATGGGCCCAGGAGGAGTATCCAAGTGCAAATTTACAAGAGGGGCGGGCAGTTTCAAAGCCACCAAGATTAACACCAAGACAAAAACAGGGAGGGTGGGTGGAGACCTACTGAAAAAACAGTCAACTTCCAGGTAGATATTGCTCAATGCAACACAAACAAATTACTTTACAAAGTGCAGATAAAAGTTACTTAGCTACACTTATGCGTCCAAGTTGATATCATGCAGGTCTTAACCGGCCAAAGCTCACAGTTTAAACAGAAGATAATTCACTGTACCACTTGTATAAGACAGAAACTGAATAACAATGAAGGAAACTTCCCCCACCTATCACTGGCTATGCAGGTTTTTAACAAGCCTCAACTGAAAATACCACATGCACTACTGAAAAAACAGTCAACTTCCAGGTAGATATTGATCAATGCAACACAAACAAATTACTTTAAAAAGTGCAGATAAAAGTTACTTAGCTACACTTATGCATCCAAGTTGATATCATGCAGGTCTTAACCGGCCAAAGCTCACAGTTTAAATACCCATGAACTACCACATAGGCAGAAGTCTACTTAACACCAAAAGTGTGATAAGAGACATTGGGACACAGGTGGACAGTAGTCTCTCCTTTGATAATCACATTGCCACAGTAGTTAGGAAATCCTTCTACGTGGCACACCTCATCACAAAAGGTTTCTCATCCACGAAAAAAAGAGGTCATTGTTCCCCTCTACTCATCACTCATTAGACCCATTATAGAGTACAACACCCCTTCTGGTATGTACCTCACACGACATCTACAACTGGAAAGGCCACAGAAATACCTCACAAAGAGGATTACTGGCCTCAAACAGATGCCCTACGCAGACAGTCTCAAAAAACTCCAGCTTTACTCTGTCACATATCGCCTACTCAGAGGTGATCCCTGCCTAACATACAAAGCTATGTCAAACCCAGAGCTGTTGGACATGCTCAACTTAAATAAATCCCAATCCCTCTGAGCTACAAGCTCTAGGGACCTAAACCTTGTCACCACAATAAACAGAACATGCTGGAGGGATAGATTCCTGTCCCAGAGACTTCCAATACTCTGGAACAAACTACCTATCTATATCAAACAAAGCTCCTCATTAGCACTCTTCAAGAAAAATCTTGATGATTGGATGGGAGACAGGAAATTCACCCTAGGGATCACTTCGGTGGCTCTGCTTGACAGGGGCACAGGAAAATAATTTTCTTGGGTGGCAAAAGCCAGGGTACCGTTTGGCTAGGCTTATATAGGCCCTAGGGTCAACAGCCTAGTACCTACCTATGAACCTATAATTTGGTTAATGTGATGAAGAATTACAAGCTGAAAAACAAGGACACAAGAACACGTACATGATGTAAAAAAAAAAGTAGAACATGAACATGAAAAAGAAAATAACACACAACAAGAGAATGCAAAAATAATGTATAAAGAAAATTAGAATAATGAAGGTGAAAAATTAGTACTGGAAACAACTGAAGAAGATATTAGTTGGAAAACAGAATGTGTGAAAAGAATTCAATAGTGAGAAGGGTGAAAGAAAAAGAAAATTTAAAAGTGTGACTATGGAAAAAAAAGGGCAAGGGCTAAGATGGAAAACAGAATATTCTATCAATAAATGTTAACAGTATAAAGTGCATTAAAAGAAGATTAGGTGTCTTAGAATGCTGTATGCTATGCATGTAATTACTCTAGCAGACACAAGAATATTAACAGAAGAAATTATGCAGATGGAAAAGTTATGGGCTACAAACACTGTATGGATTATGGGAAAAAGATACACATGCTCAGGAATTACTGTTATGTAATGAAATAGTTAATATTTTAGATTATACTATGATGGAGTTAGATAGAATAACAGTATTTAAGAAAGGTGTGTACAGAATTATCGCAATATATGCATATGTTACTAAAAAGAAAGAGGAATGTTTAAAACAGTCAAACTATGTATGAGTGAACATGGAAATAATAGGAGATTTTAACTGTGATCTAAGAAAAAGAAAGAAAGGAATGACATTAAGACAGTACAAATGATAGAATTAAAAGTGGAAAGTTACACATATGGGATAATATATACTGTATTTAGAAATAAGACTAAAACAGAGATTGATTCTTTTATAACATCTGATAGTTTAAAAATAATAAAAGGAACAAAGAAAACAGTTTTTTCAGATCATTTGGCTATATGGGTAGAAGTAAAAGAAAAGGAAGAATATAAGGCTAGATAAAGGTATTAAAAGACTGAATGAGAAAGATTCAGATGAAAAAGAGAGAAAGGAAATTTATCAGTTATGGGAAGATCATGTAGAAATAAGAATATTTTATGAAACTGGACTGACTGGACGGCACAATGATGCAGCTGTAGTGTTTCGCCTCACAGCAAGAGGTCCTCCGGTTTGATTCTCAGCTGAGATGCCTTCTGTGCAGAGTCTGCATATCCTCCCTGAATTTGTTTGTGTTTTCTCTGGTGCTCCAGTTTCCTCTCACATTACAAAGACATGCATCTGTGGAGCGTTTCTCTCCGGTTGGCTTCGTTCTAAGTCGGACTTTCCCAGTAAACAAATGTTAAATAAATAAATAAATTGGTGGTTAAGTTTTAAAGGAAATTATAAAAAATGCTTTCTAGAATGTCAAGCGATGAAAAGGAAAGGAAAAAAAAAAAAAAAAAAGAAGTAATTAAGCCAGTCAGTATTGAGAGAAATAGTAAGAAAAAAAATTATGAAAAGGGGAAGGAAACATATGAATGAACCAAGAGAAGATTAAGAAAATGTTATACAAGCAAAGGTTCTTTTTACAAGAGAAAAAGAAGTGGCTCTGTATTTGAGTAAAATAGTTACAGAAAATGAGAATAACAATTGGAAAACAATGAAGGAGAAAGTGTGAAGACACAAGAAAAAATATTTGAGGTAATAGAGCAGCATATAACAACATATTTAAGATAAAAGAGAGGCACATATGGGAAGTAAATAAAGTAAAGAAGAGAATGAGATTATGGAAAAAAATATAGGAGAACTCAACATTTTAAAAGATTTGGATATGAAGACAGCTACGATAGATGTAAATGAATATCATACACTCATATGCATTACAATATGAAAAAGTCACAAAAAGTATATTTTGTAGTAGAAGTATTAAATGAATGGTCGGGAAAACAGGGTAGATAGAGAGATATGCATAGGGACCAAGAAATGTATATGGAAGACGGAGGAAAAAAAAAAAGGATATCAGGAATTGGAGACCAATAGTATTAAATAATACAGATTATTAAACATGCATGAGAATAATAGGGAGATGGTTAGGGAAAAGTATGGATAAACTAATGGAGCCTATGAATTATGAAAAAAAGGGAAAGGAAGTTAAGAATTACTATGGATATTAAGAGAGATGATAGAGATATAAACAAAAAGGTGGAACCTTAAGTACTGGTAGGAGATGTGAATAAAACATCTGACAGAGTACAATATGAGGAATTGTGGAATATATTAAGAGATTTCTTATAAATTGGGAGTGCAAATATTTGTGTGTTTCTGAGTGTTTCCGTGGATTAAAGAGATAATTTATCGTGGTCTGTGGAGTGTGTTTTCCAGCAACACCTTTTGTGTTTATATATTAAGAGATTATAATGTAAGTGAGAAAATAATAAAAATGATACGACCAGTACATGAAAACAGCATTATAAAAATACTATTAAATGGATGGTTAAGTGAAGAAATAAGAACAGAATGTGGGACAACACAAGGCTGCCCAGCAAGCAGCATCTTATTTCCATTAGTTATGAATGTGACTGTAAATGCAATGAATGGAGTGTTGAAAATGGCAAGTGATAAGAGGGATTACATGTCCCAACTATTCTTAATTATGCAGATAACATAGGTTTAACTACTAAGAATAAGAAGTGGATGGAACAATGAATTAGGAAATTAAACAAGTACTTAAATATACTTGGCATAAGCATTGATAAAGATAAAAGCAAAGGAATTGGATTTTTGGGTGAATTAGAAGGTTTTCACTTTAATGATGAAGAGGTAGCTATTTTAGGAATAACACTTGGGATAAACATAAAGAAAGAAATACAACAGGAGACAGTTGTACAAAAGTTGAAAGACGTATAGTTTTCAGATCTTATAGACTATCATAAAAGAAAAAGGTACATTTAATAAATTCTATTGTTAGGTAAGATAGCCTATTTGGCAAGCGTATACATGATTCCATCTAAGTATGAAAAATAATTGTTCATATTTTCACTTATATGGGGATAAAGACTAAATCCTGTAAGGAGAAGGACTTTGTATGTTAAGGGAGAAGGGCGACGACTAGGGTTAATTAATCCTACGAAGTCCATGCAGCTTCTTTGAATTTGTATAAAATGTTATTAGGACTAAAAGAAGGAAATAGAAATATAATAACTGACATAATGAAGTTCAAATATAAAAATATTTGGGAAAGATTAAGATGTGGGAAAACATGAGAGAATAATGTAAATGGTGAAAATAAAGAATATCAAAATAACGTATTACTATGGAAATTGAAAATAGAAGATGTAGAAAAAGAACAGAAAAGAATGGTATGAAATCATAGTGAATGAACATTATTACATCTATCCCTGGAAAAAATTAAGATAATGAAAAAAGAAATGCAATTAAATAAAGGTTTGTATGGAGTAAAAAGATGTATGAAATGTAAAGATTTCACGCAGAGACTGACAACAGGTAAACTGCCTGTTAAAGCAAATATGCCCTATAAATGGATTTAGGATTGAGTGTGTAACTACTGTAGAGAAGTTGAGATGACAGAACATGTTTTCTGGAATTGCATAACAGTGAGAGAATTTTGGGGAAAATTATGTGAAATTAATGTACTGGATGATTTTAAAACTGTTAGAGATATAAACATGAACATGACAGAATATGGGTAAAATGGTAACCAAAAAAGAAGGAAGTGAAAGAAATTGATAAATTATTTTACGTTTTATGGGTGGTATGGAATGAAAGACAATGAAATAAAATATAATAGAAAATGGGTATTATCAGAAATTCTGAAGATTATGATACATTTTTGGTTGTGGAAAAAGAGTGGGGGAACCTCTACTCTTTTCGATTGGTGCTACGGGATTTTTTACATTCACCCGAGTTAACACCAACTCAAGCAGATGGGGTGTTGGTTTAAGATCTCATCCGAAGGACAGCACACTCTGAGTGCAGCACCCTACTTATGCTGCACCTCAGTGTCAGCAATTGGTCTACCTTGTATGGGAATAAAATCCACAGGCTTCTGCATCAAAGGTAAGTGGACTACCTGTTGCACCACTGACAATGACTTATTTTATCACAGTCTCAAAGCTGATTAGGTCTGCCTGTCCTAGTCAACCCCAATGAGAGGAAGAAGGTACAGACTCCAGCAGGAGTTGGATGGATCTGAACACTTGTGCACTCACCAGCCTCCACAGCCTTGAAAGTCGACTCAAGCGAATGGAGCCGAAGAACCACCACCCATAACAGTAGAATCAGTAGCCTTCCTGACTCCAAAGGTGGATGGCTCCCAGGAGGACCTCGGAGTTGAGGTATCCAGAGCTGAAGCACTGAGGGGTAGAGACGGCTCCAAAACCTTCAGAGCTGACTCCACAGCTGGGGCCCAAACTATGATACTCTGGTTCTGGGACTCTACTTGACCCAAATGCAATGGTGTTAAGAAAGTGAGGAAAGAAGTTAAAGCCGAAGTCTCCAGAGCTATTGGATCCATACCTCTCAACCTGGAAACATCAAAAATCTGGACAAAGGCTCATGAAAAGTAGGTACAACTGGCCAAAAATCTGGATGCTGATTAACATACAACTTGCATGCATAATTATATAACCCTGCCCACCACTGGAATTGTGGGACACCAACATTTAAATGCAAACTGAAGAGCAGATTCAATATTAAACACAAAATATAACCAGAAAGTACAGTTGTGTACACTTACCATAAATGTAGATGTTCGATTGCATTCACTGTTGCAGTCATCACATTTGGGTTATATGCTTGCAGTAGCCCTCAGTTGGCCTGATTATCAAAGTTGTGGGTCCTTCGTCAGTTGCTGTCTCATCTTCCATGATGTCAGGTAGTCAGGGGTATAAAGCATGCAGCCGACGCTATTACATCAGTTTTTATTGCCCCAGATGTCAGGTGCCCCCCATAATGGGAAGCAATTCTATATACAAGGTTACACCTCCAACAAAAAAGCAAATACATCAAAAAGTTTTAAACATAGTAAGCAAGAATAAAGGTACAGCCAGTAGAAGTCAGGGGGTTGGAGGGAGGGTAACTAGGACTGCAACAGTGAATATACTCAGACATCTACATTTATGGTAAGTGTACACAACTGTACTATGTTCTTCATCTTTCACTGTTGCAGTCATCACATTTGGGTAGATTCCCAAAGCTAAGGATGGGAGGAGAAAATTAGATAGCATTAGGACCAGCTATAAGGCCCTGCAAGACTGCAGTGGCAAAGCCAGCTCTGGATTTAGAGAAAATTGGCAAATGGTAATGCTTGGTGAAGGTATGTACAGAATTCCAGGTAGCAGCTTCTAGGATGTCCCTGGTAGGGACACCTCTGAGAAAGGCTGTAGAGGTAGATGCAGCCCTGGTTGAATGAGGTCTAATCCCCTGTGGGGTAGGTTTTCCATGGTGCCTATAGCAGAAATGAATGCAATGGCCTATACATTTAGAAATGGCCTTCCCTCTGTTCCTGCAGCAAATGCAACCAGCAGTTGTTCAGATTTCTTGAGAGGTTTAGTCCTGTCCAAATAAAATCTAAGTTGTCTGTGTACATCTAAGGAGTGCAGTATTCGTTCCCCTTTGTTCTGTGGATTAGAAAAGAAGGTTGGCAAATTAATGGACTGATTAAGGGCCACACTGGATACCACCTTGGACATGAAGGATGGATTGGTCCTGAAAGACACACTGTCCGCATGAAAAATGATGTAAGGCTCCACTGCTATGATGGCCTGTAATTCAGACACTCTTCTTGCTTAAGTGATGGCTAAAAGGAAGGTTGTTTTCCAAGAAAGGAATTTCAACTCTGCATTTGCAGCTGGTTCAAAAGAAGGTACAGTGAGTTTTTCCAATACAAAGTTAAGGTCCCAGGCTGGAGTAGGGGCTCTCCTGCATGGTCTTAAGTCTTTGGCCCCTCTGAGGAACAGCTTCAGCAGTGGATGAGAGAAGAGGGGTGGTTCTGTGTTGTAATGAGCTGAAATGGCTGAGGCATGAATTTTGATGGAGGAAAAAGAAAGGCCCTTGTAAAGCATCTCAGTTAAGTACTGAAGTATCTGAGGTAAGCTGGGTGCTGTTGTGCCCATTCCCTGAGTTTGGTTCCAGGAAAAGAATATTTTCTATTTTTCAGCATAGGATTTTCTAGTACTAGGCCTCCTTGCCTCCAGAATGACATCCAACACTTGCTTACTGAGGGATGGTAACGGAGAGATCAGGTAATTATCCAGGCTGCCAGGTTTAGGGTTTGAAGATGTGGGTGCAGAATCTGGCCCTCCTGCAAGGACAGTAGGGCGGGGGTCTGAGGCAGGTGCCATAGTGCCAGCAGTGATACACTGCACAAAAGGGGGTACACCAGTGTTGGTGTGGCCAGCCTGGTGCAATCAGTATCGTCCTTGGTTTGTCCTGTTTGATTTTTAGTAGTATCTTGGAGAGGAGAGGCAGAGGGGGAAAGGCATAAACTGATAGGTTTTTCCAGGTGAAGGACAGGGCATCCACTTTCTAAGCTTGTTTGTAGTGAGTCCTTGTGCAGAATTTTTCCAATTGGCAGATCTTGGGGGAGGCAAACAGGTCTATTATCTGGGCTCCCCCATTTGTTTCTCAACATGCTGAATATCTTTGGCTCCAGTTTCCACTCGTGTGGGTCCAGGAGATTTCTGCTTAGTTCGTCTGCCAGTATGTTCAGCTTTCCTGGCAGGAATTGAGCCTGTAGGTGCACTTGGTAGCTCAAGGCTGTGTTCCACAGAGCCATGGCTAGTCTGCAGAGAGGGTATGAGTGGGGTTTCCCCTGCTTGTTTATGTACCACATAACAGTGGTGTTGTCCATCTTTACCATTAATTGTCCTGGAAGAATGTGTTCCATGAAGGCTGTCAGAGCATTCTGTACAGCTAACATTTCTTTTTGATTGATATGCAGGTGCATTTGACTTGGGTTCTATTTGCCCTGAATGCACTTCCCTGCCAAGTGAGCCCCCCATGCATAGTCTGATGTGTCTGTTGTTAAGGTTTGGGGCTGGGGGGGGGGGAGTGAATGGCACTCCCTTGTTCTGGTGACAGGCCTCTGCCCACCAAACGAACTCTACCTGTAGACAAGGTATAATAGGAATCATTGCTTCTAGATCCTGAGAATGTTGACACCATAGGCTTTTTAGATACCACTTTAGTTTCCTCATATGCAGTCTTGCATATGGAATTAGTAGAATGCAGGAGGCCATGAACCCCAGGGCTTGCAGTATTTTCCATGCAGATAGCTGGGTCTTTGTGGCCAGTAGTTTGAAGTAGGATGTCAAGTGAACTTATTTTTCTGGCGCGAGAAAAAACATCCGGAAAGTTGTAAGCTTGCTCTCAGGAATACAATTTGTTGGCAGGGTACAAGATGTGATTTCTTTTCGTTTATGGTGTACCCCAGAAGTTAGCAATTTCTGAACAAACACCAGATGATTCAATAGTATGTCCTGTCTTTGTGCCTGAATTAGACAATCGTCCAGGTATGGGATATATTTGGATATTTCTTTGCCTGCAAAATGCAATGACTGGAGCTAGGCACTTGGTGAATACCCTGGGTGCAGTAGGTAAGCCAAAGGACAGTGCAGAGAACTGATGGTGCATGTAGCCTGCTTTGAAGCGTAGGTGTCTTCTCCAAGATTCCCTTATTGGGATGTGCAGGTAGGCTTCCTTTAAACCCAGTGTTGCCAACCAGGCATCTTTGCCTAGCATGGGAAGCAGCTGGTGAAGAGTTAGCATCTCGAATTTTAGGATCACTAAAAATGTGTTTAGGATAGAGAGGTCCAGGATAGGACGCCAGGAGTTGTCTTTTCTGGGCACCAGGAAAAGTCCTGAGTAGAAACCTTGTCCCCTATCCTCTTCTGGAACAGGTTGAATAGCCCTGATGCTTAAGAGAGAGAGAATTTGCTTTTGAGCCTCTGCCCCCTGATTTGGGGGTAGATCTGGTCAACCATTTGGGGTTGGTAAGGAGTGAAAGTGGAATCTGTATCCTTGGGAAACTATAGTTAAAACCCATTTGTCCTGGGTAATGAGTTCCCAATTTTTTTGCCCGCCGGGCAGTCTTTCCCTCTAAAGGAACAGTCAGTTGTGCAGGGCTTGGAAGGTTTAAAGTGAAGTAATTGAGACAGCTTACCATAGGTGGGAGTCTTACCACTCCCTGCTTTGGAAGTGGGAGCCCCTCACTGCTTAGTCCTGTGAGTACCTTGGGACTGCAGCCTGGGTGTTCTGCTGGTTCTGGGTTTGGACTGAGAAGGCCTGGAAGAGGCGGGAAAGGACCAATTTTTAGAGGGCCAATGCCTACTAAATCTGGGAGGCTGTACTTACAGGAAATCTTTAACGGTTTGCAAAGATTTAGCTTTTTCCTCCATCTTTTTAAGTACTACTACTGCTTTGTTGCCAAATAGGCTGTCTTGGTTTAAGGGAGCATCCAGCAATTTAGCTTTAACATGATCTGGCAAAGATTGCTCCTTAAGCCAAGCATGCCTTCTAAGTACAGACCCAGTGACAGCAGCCCTGCAAGAAGCATCTCGTGAATCAAAACCACATTGCAAAATATGTTTTCCAACTTGTTCAGCAAAGTGCATTAAATCCTGTAAATATTTATTTTCAGCACAGTCAGGAATCAACATCATTTTCTGTTTAGGCAATCCAATCATATGCTGCTGATACTTTAACATAGGAAAATGGCAGTTTAAGGCCCTAATGGCCAAGGTTGCGTAAGGGTATACCTTCATACCCCATCTAACCAGCGCCCTGGGATCTCTATCAGAGGGGGTAGGATTTTTGGCAGTAGTAGCCTTAATGCCCTTGGGTCCCTGTAAAATGGTTTCAGGATCCGCAGTAGGATTTTTAAAAAGGAACTTGTGAGAGTCAGGAACCCTGTAATATCTATCAGGTTTTCTGGGAGCAGGAGGTAAAGAGTCAGGGGCCAAGCTATATTCCGAAAAGACATCAACAACAATGCCCAGTACAGGGGGGATAGCTAAAGGCCTGTGTTGGGGCAGAAGTAATAAATCCCTAAGCCTCTTTTTAGAGTCAGAGTAATCCTGGCTTTCCAAGCGAAAATGATCCCTAAGAGTATGCAAGGTTTCACCAAAAGAGAAATCCTCTGGAGGGGAAGCAGAGGGGATAGAGTCCTCTGCATCGAAATCCTCATAGGTAGATAAGGGTAAATCCTGGTAAGAGGAAACAGAAATTTCAGAGTCCTGATCAGAAGAATCAGAAGCAAACTCAGTCCTACGTCTCTTAGAGGGTGAAGGGTGGCTTCCCCCGATTAGAGTAATAAAGTCTTCAGCCATTCTTATCATTTGTTTTTTAGGCATAGAGGCCTAACCATGCGGTCTGGGCATCAGTTTTCTAGGCATGGATTGAGTTTTAGGCCTTGAAGAAGAAGATGGCATTGGTTTAATATGCAAGTCAGTAGGCCTGAATACACCCGCAGAAGCCAGTGCCTACACAGCGGCTCCAGACCCATCCAAGGTAGAGACATCCGCAGGTTCCATAGTTGAAACATCTCGCGGCATACCAGACTCCGAATGGGTCTCAGTAGAGGCCTGCAAATCTGAAGTAGCGGGTATCAGGGGCTGCGAAAGCGCCTCAGTGAGTACCGGCAACTCTGGACCTATGCGGTATATCTCTGTCTTTATCTTTGTGTTTTTTCAAATGTCGGTAGTCGGGTGGCTTACCGAAGCCATATCTGGATAACTGAACCGAGTAACAAAATATTTAGAAGCGTAAATAAACCGATGACTATGTTTAAATAAGGCACAAAACCGAGAGCGAGTAACGTCGTGGTCAGGGCCTAAGCAAGGAATGCAGTACGAATGAAAATCTTTATGAGGTATTTGCTTTCCACAAGAAATACAATTATTAACTTTTACTGACATCATTTTAGAGAAAGAAAAAGTTTCCCCAATGGGATACTTAGCTTAGTTGAAGACTTCAGTTTTGAAACTCGAAAACGAAAATTTCAGAAGTTGGCCGACTGGCACTTGCGAAATAGTTCTGCTTTAGGCACCGCACGGCAAGAAAGACTGATGTAATGGCGTCGGCTGCATGTTTTATACCACTGACTACCTGACGTCATGGAAGATGAGACAGCAACCGACACAGGACCCTAGACTTTCATAATCAGGGCTACTGCAACAGATAATCCAAACGTGATGACTGCAACAGTGAAACACAAAGAAGAACATCAATAGTGTTTTATTTACATCAACATTTGAGCTTTTATCAAACTTTGAACTTGTATAAAACTAAAATGCAATTTTATTTTATTAAAATAAAATTAACTGCTAGTAATCTGTTATTCTAGCAACATTCTAAGTTTGTAAGAACAATAATTTAAATCTCTCTCTATTTTTGAGTCTGTAACCCCCCCCCCCCCCCCATTATTTAAGGCTTTATCCAAATTTCTTGTGTTAGGAATTTGAGAGGTAAGAGACAGGGCAGTAGCTGACTAATATTTGCAATTCAGACTGACAAACTAGCTAATCGCTAATCTGTGTAATGCTGGTGGATAACAATGCCACATAATGTATTAGTACTACAGTGTGATACATGTACCATAAATGTCTGCATTAAAGCCCTGAACAGTAGGTAACACCTTTAGGAAATGCATATGCTTTTGGTTCTCCTTGAGATGTGACAGTCATGCTTAGCATTATCTGTGTTCACATCTTTTAACTGTTTTACCTGTACACAAGGTACTATCTTATGACACACACTCTTATTCTTTTGCCCTCTTAATTTATCAGCAATCCCCACTTTCCTCTCTCACTTTACTCCTTTCTAGCTGTGTTTATGTCACTTTTACCCCTTTCCAGTGCTGCTCTCTTGCAAATGCATCCTAACCCTTGTCATGGTACTGTCGCATTATTTTTCCTTTTTGCTATTTTGTCTTTTTCTCTCATGATATACCAACCAAACCATATAACCACTGTTTTTATAACTATTGCTGCTAGATGACATTTAACTCAACTCTTATGTTGTTATTGTTGCTACCAGTTATAGGTTCATAGGTTCATACTAGGCATTTATAAGCCTAGCCAGAATGTGTTTGGCTTTCGCCACCCATTTTAAATTTATTTTGCTATGCCCTTTTTCGAGGTTAGTATACTGTGCCTCTGTCTAACAGTGACACAGAAGTGATACCCGGGGTAAACCTACGATCTCCCATCCACTCATCAAGATTCCTCTTGAAGAGAGTCAATGAGGGATTCTGCCTAACCTGGACTGGGATTTTATTCCAGAGTGAAGGGAGCCTCTGGGTTATGAATCTGTCCCTCCAGCATGTCCTATTTATTTCAGTGCTGAGGTTCAAGTCTCGAGCGCGTAGCTCGATGGGATTTGGATTTTCTGAGGTGCAGCATGTCCATTAATTCGGGTTGGACATGGCTTTATCGTCAGGCACAGATCGCCTCTGAACAGGCGGTATGCCACTGAGTAGAGCTGGAGTTTCTTTAACCGGGCAGCATATGGCATCTGTTTGAGCCCTTTGATCCTCTTGATGAGGTACTTTTGGGGTCTTTCCAGTTGCTGCAGGTGTCTGGTAAGGTACATCCCAAAAGGGGCATTGTACTCAATTATGGGCCTGATGAGGGATGAGTAAAGAGGCACGATGACCTCCCTGATCTAGATGTGAATCCCTTCATGATTAGGTGGGCTATATAAAATGTTTTTCTAACCACTTTGGCCACGTGGTTGTCAAATGAGAGATTGCTATCAACTTGGGTCCCCAGGTCCCTAATTACTTCTTCTGTACTTAATGGATTACCACCTATGTGGTAATTTGTGGCACTTTGTTTTGCCAAAGGGGATGACTATACACTTTTTGGCATTTAGCTTGAGGCCATGGCTCTGGCACCAGTTGTCTGTTTCTATGAGGCCCTTTTGGAGGATGCTTGTGTCAGCTGGAGAGTCGATTATGGCGCCCAGTTTGCAGTCATCTGAGAACTTGGTCAGCCACAGTCCTTCCGTGTTGGCCTGTACCTCCGAGAATATATATACCGAACAAGAGAGGTCCCAGGACTGAGCCTTGTGGGACACCACTTGTAACTGGTTTGGAGTCTGACATGGCTCCAGCAATTCTAACCATGTGGGTTCTGTCTTTGAGCCAGTTTGCAATCCATCTAGTGACATAGGGGTTTATATTTAAGCTGGTGAGCTTATCTATAATGCCCGAGTGGGGTATTGTATCGAAGGCTTTTGCGAGGTCCAGGTTGGCTGTGTGGACCACCTTCCCCTCGTCAATGGCCTTGGTGTTTCAAAGAAATCAACCAGGTTTAAGAGGCAGGATCTGCCCTTAACAAAGCCGAACTGGGTAGGATCCAGTGTTTGTAGGTCCCCAATATCTTTATTTATGAGGTCCATGATGATCCTTTCCATAGCTTTGCAGACCAAGCTAGTCAGGCTTATGGGGCTATAGTTTCCAGGATCCGTTGAGGCACCACCTTTATGGAGAGGGACCACTGTTGCTGTATGCCACTCTTTGGGCACATATCCTGTAGTAAGGCTGAGATTGAACAGTAGTTTTATGTTTGGGTTTAGCTCTTCTTGGAGTTCATGTAGGGCAGCCGGGACACAGTCTGGTCCCATTGATGCTGTGTTTTTGCTTTGGAGAGGGCTCTTACTTGAGCATCTGAGATGTCAGGGGCAGCACTCTGCTGGGATAGATATTTGCCCTTTTGCTGGTGGTGGTGGGGAGTTTGCTGAACCTGTCAGCTAGGATGTTGGCAATGTCTGTGGGTTCGGTGTATTTTTTGCCATTTTGGACTAATTCTGAGCATATCTGGGAATTACCACCCAGGTTTCTAACATAACTAAAGAAAGCCTTGTGATTATCCTTAGTGTCCTGTGCAATTTTTCTCTCGAAGCTGGCCTTAGACAATTTTGTGTGTGCCCGTAGTTTTTTGCTAATACTGATCAGTGATGCCTTCCCTTTTTGGGATTTTGCTCTATCATGTAGGAGCTTCCTCCTTCTATTGTATAGTTTGTTTATGGCTGGGGTCCACCAGACAGGACGTCTGCCTTTGGAGGATTGGGTCTTGGTTTTATTTGGGATCGCATGATCCACGCATTCCTGAAGGTGTTCATAGAATGCGTTTATAAAGGATTCTGCGGTCTGGGCCGTATTTTCCACAGGCCCGGGGGCTTTGAAGGATTCCACCTCAGTTTTGAGGAGTGCGAAATTTGCTTTAGAGAAGTTTTTCACTGTGGTTTTCTGGGCAGGGGGTGGGGTCGGGATGTGAATATCCAGTGAGATTAGTTTATGGTCTGATCTTACCAGTGAGGGATACACTTCTGGTTGCAGTATCATACATCTTATGCCCTATCAGAAAGTCACTGAACTATTTACATCATGCTATTTATTACTTTACTGCTCATCAGCCTCCCAACTTGTACCTGAAAGTGGACATGTGGTCCAGAGAACTTAAACAAAAAAAAAACAAAAAAAAAACCCTGTTCAGCTTATGTCATTCTCTTCGGCATTTATTATTTTGTGTGTGTGTGTGTGTGGCATCATAAAGTGTTTTTCTAAATGCTGTGACTATTTGCACTCAGAACCCACAGAACTTGCTCTAACCACAGTCTGTTATTAAACAATATAAGCTAAGCTACACACTTACAGACAGGAACATAAATAATAACTATGCAAATATCTTTAGCCATGAATAATGGAATGTGTGCATGGGTTGTTAAAAAAAAGCAGAAGGGGTACACCGGAACAAAAGTATAACAAATCAGTTCTGTGCAGAGCAGACCCTAATCAAAACATAAATATATGTCCCTCTAACAGGTACAAGAAATTCCCTCCATAAATTCAGAAACGCAACTCAAGACAGAATGGTAGAGGAGAGCAACCAGATACGAATAGTGTGTGAATTAACAAGAAACAAAACACAATGCCAAAAATAACAGTCCATCCTAGTAACAGACAGGGGTCCGGGGTACAATAATAAATACAATTATTTTCAAGAGGGGGTGCACCAGACATCAGTAAGACTTACCATTTTATTTCTGGATCCCTGTAATAGGTCAATCATATCTATTACAGCCAGCTGCAATCACTCCCTTTGGCCACTCGCAAATGGAAATTGAAAGAGTCACTAATGAATTTGCTAGCATGACACATTACCCTAAACCAAAACCCTTTAGGGTCAACAGTAACTTATACGGGGGTGAAAATGATAGAAGATGGGCATATACAGAGAATATTAATCAGGATGACCAAGAAAATTTAAACTTACAGGACCCCTCAGAATTTCCACCTCCGAGGAGTTCCGAGAGGTTAAGACAGAAGGGTCCTGTGAACTGCAGGTATGGGAACAAAGTACAGAAAAGTTGGGGACCACAGGAACGAACATATTGGAGATAGATTCTCAAGATGAAATTACACAAGATGGTTGCTTATTCAGCTACAATGGTTTTAACATATTTAACTACACCAGCACTGTCATCATCAAAGGGCATTTTAATTTATTTTCGAAAGGATTCACTTTTATTCCCAGGGTAAAAAACAATTTGGTGAATTTATTAGTTGATTTTAAATTATTTATTAGATAAAAAAATCGAGAATTATTTTTAATGGACAGGAGAAAAAGAATATTCACAAACTAGTGAAGAAAGCACTTTCAACCCCCCACTGCATCCCCAGCTTACACATTTTGAACTGATGGTGGAAAAAAAATTAAGGGAAATGTTGAAATATAATACAATGACCCCAAATGTAACTACTGAGGAAAAGAACATTCTATATGATTTTAAGGAAAACAAAAACCTTAGAACCATGTAAACAGACAAGGGTGGAGGGGTTGTTTTAATGGATCATATCAGCTATGAAAGCAAAATGTTTGACTTGCTCAATGACGAAGTGACATACGCTAGCGTTTCCTTGAATGAAGTCAACATTGCCTATAAAAAGATTTCTATGTGTCTAAATGATCTAGTGATAGAGGGGCTCATAGACATTGAGACTTATAACTTTTTAAATGTCGACAAGCCCAGAGTACCCTCTACCTTTGGCAATGTTATTTGTGGATGTGTGTTCCGTTTGCTGTGTTTGAACATTAAATTACTTGCGTGTTGGAACTGCTCGTCTCCGGTGCCTAATTTTGGATGAAGGGTTTAATAATGAAGTGAAATGGAAAAGCTTGACTAACAGATTGCTGCTGCTGCCATGTGCATTTATACTTACTATTTACATCTTATGTTTCAGTTTATTTGGTTTTACAACTCTTCTAACTAAAGGCTTCATAAAGAGATACCAAGGAAGTTTTTATAATGTTTTAAGTACCTGCTTTGCTTCCAGTCACTTTTTTGTTGCTTTATTATTTTACAGTCAAACTAACTGGAATTTTGGTTTTACGGCTTTTGGAACATTTACTGTGAATGAAACGCACAGCTTTAAAGAACTGAATTTCAGGAGAACAGAAGTACATCTGACTTTATAAAGATATGAATAAAAAATGAAAAGTGAAGAGAAAGAAATTAAATTACAAAGAGACTTGGAAAATTATGAAAAAGAGCAGGTGTTTCTGTGGTGGTGTCCCAAACCAGGGAAGGGAAGTGATGGAGAGAAGGAAAATGAGGAGTTGGGAGGATATCAGATCTCCAATTCATCTGGAAGGTCAATGGAAAGTATCAATAGGGCTACCATACCAAGATTGCCTGCTGTGACTAAACAACAGTGATGGTGAAATAAAAATTTTTACAGAAATAGTCATCGTACGTAGACAAAAAAATGAGGAAAACTTTTACCAACTCAGGCCAAGGAGGTGAATCTTTTACAAACAAAGGGCACCACATATAACACTGTTAACTTTATGGGTGGTAGAAACTGTGGGGAAAAAAAGTTATGTACTTACCATAATGTTCCATCTGTGTTGTCCATTGTCATTCTTCCTCAACTGTTGGATTTGGATCAGATCCTCAGATCAGACTTATCCGCTTCGAGTTTATGCAACACTGAAACTCTCAAGCGCCTCCCTTTACCCATAATGCCCTAGTCACCTAACATACCTCAGATCTTGCTTGCTGTCCCTTATACCTGCAAAGCAGTAGTAAAAGATAAAACAAAATCTGGCCCTCAAACAAAAGGAACATTAGTTCCTCCAGCACCTTTTGATCTTTCCAAGAGTCAAACAAGGAGGGGGTTGGTGGGAGGGAAGCTGAGGAAGAATGAAAATGGACAACACAGATGGATCCGTTATGGTAAATACGTAACTTTATCTGATGATGTAATTTTCATTCATTTTCAAATGTTGTGACAGAGTCCCCAGCTACCTAAATCCCAGGAGAATTCTACAGAAGGATAATCCTGTGGACTGCTGAGTCAAAGGCTGCTCTTCCCCTAAACACCAGATCCAATTTGTAATGAGCAATAAAGGTATGTGGATTACACCAAGTTGCAGCTGCACAAATATCATTCAAGGAAGTAGTAGATAAAAAGGCAAGCTGTCATTGATCTAGTGGAATGGGCTTTTGGTGGTTTTGGTAAAGGCAAACCCACTTTTTGGTATACAAAGGTATACAAAAGTAATACAATCAGACAACCATTGGCTGAAGTTACTTTAGAAACTAGTTTGTTTAATTTTGTTTCTGAAAAAGAAAAATTATTTCCTTAAACTTTCGGTTTTGTGAAGATAAAAACATAATTGTCTGTGAACATCCAATAAGTGTAACATATACTCTTCCTTTATTTGAGAAATTTGTAAAGAAGACTGAGTTTGATAAAGTACAGTTTTGTACCTACCATAAATGTAGATGTTCGAGTGTATTCACTGCTGTAGTCATTACACTTGGGTTATCCTGCCGTCAGGCGGTCCCCACAGTTGGCCAGAGTTCCAAAGTCTTGGTCCGGCGTCGGTTGCTGTCGCTTCTTCCCTGACGTCAGTGCGCCAGGGGTATATAAGATGCAGCCAACGCTATTTTCTTCAGTTTTTCTTGCCCCAGATGTCAGGTGCCCCGAAACTGGTAGGCAATAGATATTGCTAATAAAACATACATAAAAAATAAAAACAATACCTTCAGTTACAAGCAAATACATGACATAGGTTGTAGTGTAACCTGGACTGCAGCAGTGAATACACTCGAACATCTACATTTATGGTAGGTACAAAACTGTACTATGTTCATTGTGTTTCACTGCTGCAGTCATTACACTTGGGTTGAATCCCAAAGCTGAGGTTGGGTGGCTGGGTCTATAAAGGATTCGGGGTGGCTATGAGGCCCTGCAGCACTGCAGTGGCAAAGTCAGCTCTGGATTTAGAGTAAAGAAGCAAGTGGTAATGCTTGGTAAAGGTGTGCACTGAACTCCAAGTTGCAGCTTCCAAAATATCCTTGGTAGGTACTCCTCTAAGGTAGGCAGTTGAAGTGGCTGTTGCCTGGTGGAATGTGGCCTAATGTTGCTAGGTACAGTTTTTCCATGGTGTGTGTAGCAGAAACGGATGCAGTGTCCTATCCACTTTGAAACAGTCTGCTTTGAAATAGCCTTTCCCTGTGATCCTGCAGCACATGCAACAACCAATTGCTCAGTTTTCCTGAAAGCTTTTGTTTTGTCCATGTAGAGGCGTAACTGCCTGTGTATGTCCAATGAGTGCAGAAGTCTCTCCCCTTTATTCCGGGGATTTGGATAAAATGTTGGCAAGTGAATAGTTTGGTTAAGAGCCACACTGGATACCACCTTTGGCATAAATGTAGGGTTTGCTCTTAAAGAAATCCTGTCCTGATGAAAAATGATGAAAGGTTCCACTGCCATTAGTGCCTGTAACTCTGAGACTCTTCGTGCTGAGGTTATTGCCAGAAGCAGAGCAGTTTTCGATGACACATTTTAATTCTGCTGTATTGGCTGGCTCAAAAGGAGGTAAAGTTATTTTTTCCAAGAAAAAGCTGAGGTCCCAAGTTGGTGTTGGTGCTCTCTGGGGCGGTCTTATGTTTTTAGCCCCTCTGAGGTACTGTTTTAATAATGGATGAGAGAAAATAGGAGGATCCGTGTTGTAATGAGCTGAGATGGCAGAGGCGTGGATCTTAATGGATGAAAAGGATAGGCCTTTGTCCAGCATCTCAGTTAAGTATTGTAATATCGGAGGAATATTTGGAACAAGAGGGTCAAAGCTTTGAGCCTGGTTCCAGGCGCAGAATCTCTTCCACTTTTCTGAATAGGATTTCCTGGTGCTGGGCCTCCCGGCCTCCAAAATAACATCCATAACAGCTTTAGAGAGAGGTGTTGGTTGCTTGGCTAAGTAATCAGCCATGCAGCCAGGTTTAAGGTTTTGAGCTGGCTGTGCTGGATCTGATTGTTTTGTTGAGTCAGAAGTTGAGGAATTTGAGGTAAAATCCATGCTGGGCCTTGAGCCAAATTCTTTAAGATTGGGTACCAGTGCTGACGTGGCCAGTCTGCGGGAATCAGGATAATTTTTGGCCTTTCTTGTCTGGCTTTTAGGAGTACCTTTGAAAGGAGAGGCAGCGGTGTGAAGGCATAAACTTTTACGGTTTTCCAGCTGAACGAGAGAGCATCCACTTTCCATGCTTATGAGTGGTAAGTCCTTGTGCAGAATTTCTGTAGTTGGCAGTTCAGAGGGGAGGCAAAAAGATCTATGTCTGGGCACCCCCATTTTTTTGTTATCATGCTGAATAGTTGTGGATGTAATTTCCACTCATGAGGATCCATGTTGTTTCTGCTTAAATCGTCTGCCAGAGTATTTTTCTTTCCTGGCAGGAATTGTGCTTGCAGATGAACTTGATAGGTCAGTGCTGTGTTCCACAAAGTCATGGCTTGTCTGCATAGGGGATAGGAATGAGTGCCCCCTTGCTTGTTTATGTACCACATAACCGTGGTGCTGTCAGTCTTTAGTAATAGTTGTCCTGAATGCAAAAGGTCCTTGAAAGCTGTTAGGGCATTTTATACAGCTAGCATCTCTTTTTGATTGATGTGAAGATGCATTTGGTCTGCGGCCCACTTGCCCTGAATACATTTTCCTGCCATGTGTGCTCCCCCAGGCGTAATCCGAAGCATCTGTTGTTAGTGTCTGCCTGGCTGTGAGTAAAGTGAAAGGCTGTCCCTTGTGGTGACATGCCTGTGCCCACCATCGAAACTCCTGTTGTAGGCAGGGAATAAGTGGTATTACTGTTTCCAAACTGTGACAGTGTTGAGTCCAAACACTTTTTAGGTACCATTGTAATTTCCTCATATGCAGTCTGGCATATGGTATTAGTAGTATGCAGGACGCCATGAGCCCCAAGGCCTGCAGAATTTTTCTTGCAGGGAGTTGGGTTTTTGTTGCCATCAATTGAAAGTACTGAGCCAGTTGTCTTTGCTTGTCTGGTGTGAGATAAGCTATCTGGGCCGTTGTATTTAAGCTGGCACCCAGGAATATTATCTTTTGTGAGGGCATTAGTTTTGATTTCTTTTCGTTTACTGTGTACCCTAGGCAAATTAGCAATCTTTTTACAAACACCAGATGCTTTAGAAGAATGTCCTTGCTCTCTGCTTGAATAAGACAGTCGTCCAAGTAGGGATATATTTGAATTCCTTTTTGTCTGCAAAATGCAATTACTGGTGCCAGGCATTTTGTGAAGACCCTGGGCACAGCAGATAAGCCAAAGGGCAGTGCAGAGAATTGGTAATGCATTGTGCCAGCTATGAATCTGAGGTACCTTCTGCAGTTTTGTCTGATTGGGGCATGCAGATATGCCTCTGAGGTCCAAGGTAAAAAGCCAAGCCTTCTTGCCCAGCATGTGAAGTAGTTGCTGTAGTGTCAACATTTTTAATTTCAGAACATCCAGTAAGTATTTAGTGTAGATAGGTCCAGTATGGGTCTCCAGGCTTTGTCCTTTCTGGGGACCAAGAAAAGTCTTGAGTAAAATCCTTGTCATTGTTCCTGTTGTGGCACTTTTTGAATAGCTCTCATGTCCATGAGGGCTGTAATTTGTTTTTGTGCCTCTGCCCATTGATTTTGTGGCAGGTCTGGCATTCCTTTTGGCCTTGGTAGAGTGTGAAAGTGGAACCTGTAACTTTGAGACACAATATTCAGAACCCATTTGTCTTGGGTGATATGCCAATTTTGTGAAAAACTGATAGTTTTTCCCCTAAGGGAGCAGCCAAAAGGTAAGTGCTTGGCATCTGAAGGGGGAAGTCATTGGGACTGTTTCCTATAAAGTTGTGACTTGTCTTCTCCTCCTTTTCGGGGTTGAAGCACCCCCACTGTCGTGGTCTGTAAGAGCCTTGGGGCTGAGATCTGCCTCTTGGGCGTCTGTATCTGCCTCTTTGTGGCCTGTCTGATACTGGAAAGGACCAATTTTTAGAAGGCCAATTTCTGCTAAATCGAGGTGGCTGTACCTGTAAGAAATCCTTCACTGTTTACATAGATTTTGCCTTATCCTCCATTTTCTTTAATACCTCTTCTGCCTTAACACCAAACACAATATCATGCTGTAAAGGAGCATCCAATAATTTTGCCTTAACATGATCAGGTAAACCTTGTTCTTTTAACCAAGCATGCCTTCGAATAACAGATCCTGTAACTGCAGCTCTACAAGAAGCCTCTAAAGAATCAAAACCACGTTGCAGAGTATGTTTTCCCACTTGTTCAGCTGCATGCAATAAATCCTGCATTTCCTTGTAATCAGGACCTTCTGAGCTTGTAAGCATTTTCTGTTTTAACAGAGACATTAAATATTGTTGGTATTTAAGCATGTGGAACTGGCAATTTAAAGCACTTTCTTCCCCCATCTGTCTAATGCTCTAGAATCCCTGTTAGAGGGAACTGGATTTTTAGCAGTGGAAGCCTTTACCCCTTTGGGACCCTGGGAAATAGTTTCTGGGTCAGCAGCAGGGTTTTTATAAAGAAATTTGTGAGAGTCAGGGACTCTGTAGTACCTATCTGGCTTGACTGGTGCTGGGGGCAAAGAATCAGGGGTTAAACTGGATTCGGAGAACACATCATCCACAATATCTAACACAGGCAGAATAGCAAGGTGCCTGTATTGAGGCAATAAAAGAAAATATCTGAGCCTTTTCTTGGATTCTGAATAATCCTGGCTCTCCCAATGGAAATGCTCCCTCATGGTATGTAAAGTTTCCCCAAAAGAGTAATCCTCAGGAGGAGAGGCTGAAGGGATTGATTCTTCAGCATCAGAGTCCTCATAGTGGGGTAAAGAGCATCCCTGGTCTGAAGAGGAATCAGAAGAAATGGAAACCTGGTCAGAGGAATCAGTCTGTATCCTGCCTAGGCCTTTTATTAGGAGGGGGGATGGGAATCCTGAACAGAGTAACTAGGTCTTCGGCCATTTGGAGCATTTGTTTTTTAGGCATGGAGGCCTGTCCAGGTGAATGCTGTACTGGTTTCTTTGTCTTTAATGGAGTTTTAGACTTAGTTGTTGCTTTGATGGTAATCTGTGAAGGTATGAAAACACCCTCAGAAGCCGATGCCTGCTCAGCGGCTCCGGACCCATCTGTGGGGTTAATTTCCGTAGGCCCAAAACCTTGAGTTTCCAGAGGCCTAGTAATCTCCGCGTGGGAGTCTGAGGCGGCCTGTGGCTCTGAGGTAGCGGGTGTCAGGGGCTGCGAAAGCACCTCACTGAGAACCGGCGAGCCGGCGACTGGCCTAGAAGAGGCTTCATCGTCTGTTTTGGACCTCGGATTCCTGTCCTTATCTTTGTCTTTGCCTTTTTTGTGTATTCCGGTCGTCGGTTGTTCCGACGGCATGGTATAATTGAACTTTCGGCCAAAATAATGGCGAGCAAAATCAAACCGACATTTAATAGTGCGCTTGTTAAATCTAGCACAAAACCGACAACTAGTGACGTCGTGGTCTGGCCCTAGGCATGGAATACAGTAAGAATGAAAATCCTTATGAGGTATTTGCTTCCCACAAGAAATGCAATTATTAACTTTTACTGACATCGGTCTGAGGCAAGAAAAAGTTTCCCCAACGGGGTACTTAGCTTTACTGAAGACTTTGGTTCTGAAATTCGACTTTGAAAATCTCAGGAGTCAGGTGACCACCACTTGCGAACTGCTTTTGCTTCGGGCACCATGTGGCAAGAAAGACTGAAGAAAATGGTGTCGGCTGCATCTTATATACCCATGGCGCACTGACGTCAGAGAAGAAGCGACAGCAACCGACGCCGGACCAAGACTTTAGAACTCTCGCCGACTGCGGGACCGCCTGATGGCAGGATAACCCAAGTGTAATGACTGCAGCAGTGAAACACGATGAACATCCTGATTGATACTGGATTCTGATACCACCTCAGGAAGAAAGGAAGGATTGGTCGTTAAAGATGTTCTGTCCTTAGGAAAAATCAAATAAGGAGGTTTAGATGACAGCCTGTAATTCTGACACACTTCTGGCAGAAGTAATAGCAACCAAAAAGATAGATTTCCAGGTCAAGAATTTTAGTTCACACTTGGCTAATGGTTTAAAGGGGGGGGGGGTTAAAGGTTGCAAAACAATGTTTAAATCCCAAGGGGGAGCAGGATCTTTTAACAGAGGTCTAAGTAGGAAAGTTCCTCTGAGAAAAGCTTTGCAAAGTTTGGAGGATGCTGAAGTTGAATAATTTACTCCTATATGAAAATTAGAAATGGCAGCTAACTGTACTCTTACAGTAGAAGAACTAGCACATTCATTGAAAATTGTAGCTAAAAAGTCAAGAACCTTAGGAATCACAGCTGAAAAACAACAAATCTTTTCGATTTACTTTGTAAAGTTTAAACGAAGACAAAACTAAAAAACAGTGCACGAATTAGTACTTTGTAAAGTTTCCTTGCGGAAGCTTTGTGGGATAATAAAACAATGTAATGGATGGGGAAGACAGCCTGGACTGTCTAGCAATCAACGGAACTGGAGAAACCATGCTGCCAATCTGAGGCCTGGAATGTCTGGTTGTGTCATGTCTGTCGGGTGAGATAGTACGTCTGGAACTGGATCCAGGGTTGAGGAAGAAGAGGCCACAAGAAGGGAAAAGTACAGCTTTGTACCTACCATAAATGTAGATGTCCGATAGGTATGCATCTGCAGTCATCACATATGGGTTGTCCTGCCTCAGGCAGCCCTTCGGTCGGCCGGATTCCAAAGTCTGGGTCCGGCGTCGGCTGATGTTGCCCTTTCCCCGACGTCAGAGCGCCTGGGGTATAAAAGCGTCAGCCGACGCCATCTTCCTCAGTGTTTCTTGCCCCAGATGCCAGGTGCCCTCAAAGGAAGGCTAAATTTGGAGAAATGCAATAAATTCCAAACATGCACAGAAATATAAATATATATATATATATATATATATATATATATATATATATATATATAACAAATACACCATAATAGATAACCCCAGCTAGCTATGAGAGGGAAAGGTACCCAATAAATACCAAAGAGGGAAGGAGGGAGGTAAACCTGACTGCAGATGCATACCTATCGGACATCTACATTTATGGTAGGTACAAAACTGTACTATGTCCTTCAAGGATGCATCTGCAGTCATCACATATGGGTAGAATACCATAGCCAATCTGGGGGTGGAGGATCTATGTAAAGGATGGTGTAGCTAAAATGCCCTGCAGGACTGCCGTAGCAAAGCCTGCTCTGGATCTGGAATATAAAGGTAAACTGTAATGCTTGGAAAATGTATGCACGGAGCTCCATGTAGCAGCTTCTAAAATGGCTGTACTGCCATGAGGGCCTGTAACTCCGATACTCTTCTTGCTGAGGTTATGGCCAGAAGGAAGGCAGTCTTCCAAGACAGGAACTGTAGTTCTGCAGATGCTGCTGGCTCAAAGGGAGGCAGAGTAAGTTTTTCCAACACGAAGTTATTGGTCCCAAGTGGGCACTGGAGGTTTCCTTGGAGAATTGATGTTTTTAATTCCTCTTAGAAACTGTCTTAGGAGAGGATGAGAAAAGACAGGTGGATCAGTATTGTACTCTGCCGAAATTGCTGAAGCATGAATTTTAATGGAAGAGTAAGACAGGCCATTGTGGAGCATTTCTGCCAAGTATTCCAGGATATGTGCCATGTTCATCATTGTTGCATCTAGGCCCCTTGTGGTGCTCCAAGTGTGAAATCTTTTCCATTTTGCTGAATATGCCTTTCTCGTGGAAGGCTGGTGAGCTTCCATGATGATATCCTTCACTCTCTTGGATAGCTTATCCTGAGGAGGAGTCAAGGTATTTTCCAGGCTGTTAGTTGCAAGGTTTTCAGGTTGGAATGCAGAGTTTTGTAATTGTGCTGTGTCAGGAGAAGTGGCCAGTGAGGAAGAGGCCATGGTTTCATATGTGACATGCTCTTTAACAGTGGGTACCAGTGCTGTCTTGGCCAGTCCGGAGCTATCAGAATCACTTTTGGCTGCTCTATCCTGATCTTCAGTAAGACCTTGGTCATTAATGGAAGAGGTGGAAATGCATACACTGTTAGAGTTCTCCAGCTGTGGGTGGTATGTCCTTGAGCAGAATTTCTTCAGTTGGTGATTGTGGGGGGAGGCAAAAAGATCTATGTCCGGCCTTCCCCATGATTGTGTTATCTGTAGGAAGATGTCTGGGTGCAGCATCCATTCGTGTGCATCCATGATATTTCTGCTTAAGCTGTCCGCCAGTATATTGTCTTTTCCTGGCACAAACTGGCATTGCAGCTCTATATTGAGTTTCAAGGAAAGTTCCCATAGAGTCACTGCCAGTCTGCAAAGAGGGTAGGAATGGGTGCCTCCTTGCTTATGTACCACATAACTGTGGTGTTGTCTGTCCTTATTAGCAGATGGCCTTGATGCAGAAAGAGTTTGAAGGCCTTGATTGCATGTATCACTGCCAGCATTTCCTTTTGGTTTATGTGCATGCGTAGCTCCTTTTGTGACCATAGTCCTTGAATACATCTGCCCTCCATGTGCGCTCCCCAACCGTGGTCTGAAGCGTCGGTTGTAATGGTTTGGCTGGCTATTGGTTTGCTGAAGGGCAGACCCCTGTTTGACTGACTTGCTTGAGTCCACCACAGAAATTCCTTTTGGAGGCATGGAATGAGTGGGATCAAAGATTCTAAGCTGTGACTGTGCTGAGTCCATAAACTCCTTAGGTACCATTGTAGTTTCCTCATATGCAGCCTTGCTTGTGGAATCAGAAGAATGCAAGATGCCATGTAACCCAGGGCCTGCAGGATTTTCCTTGCAGTCAGCTGAGTTTGTCTTGTCAGATTCTTGAAGTAATCCGGTAGTTGTCTTTGTTTTTCTTCTGTGAGAAAAGCCATTTGGGTGGTTGTGTCTAGATCCGCACCCAGAAAAGTTATTCTTTGGGATGGAACAAGTCTTGATTTGTGAATATTGACTGTATATCCCAAGGCCTGCAGTAGGTGGATGGCATAATTCAAGTCCTTTACCAAAGTTTGTTGGCTGTCCGCTTGTATAAGGCAATCGCCCAGACATGGGTATATTTGAATCCCCTGAAGTCTGCAGTGTGCAATTACTGATGCCAGGCATTTTGTGAATACTCTGGGCGCAGTAGATAAGCCAAAGGGCAATGCTGAGAATTGATAATGCTCTGAACCTGCAAGAAATCTGAGGTGTCTTCTGCAACTTTGTCTGATAGGGACATGCAGGTATGCCTCCTTGAGGTCTAGAGTCACCAGCCAAGACCCCTTGCCCAGCATGGGAAGGAGTTGCTGTAGAGTCAGCATTTTGAATTTTGGCACAATGAGATAAGTATTCAGTGCGGACAAGTCGAGAATAGGCCTCCATTGATTTTCTTTTCTTGGAACAAGGAATAGTCTGGAATAAAATCCTTGTTCTGAAAGTGGAACCTTTTCTATAGCTTTCATTTGCATTAAGTAGGAGATTTATTTCAAAGCCTCTGCCCTTTGATTTGGTGGCAGGTCTGGCATGCCTTTTCTTTTTGGCAATGTGTGAAAATGGAACCTGTATCCTTTGTCTATTATTTGAGTGTCCATTTGTCTCTTGTAATACTGTGCCAATTTTCTGAGAATAAAGAAAGCTTTCCGCCCAAAGGTGCTTTTAATTGAGCCCTGGTTGGCGGAGTCAAAGCAAAGTCATTGAGTCTGTCCTTGTGCAGCTGTTGTAGGTCCTGCACTACCTCTCTGGTTGGGAGGCTGCCATTGACGTCCTCTGTAGGAGCCTCTAGCTGGCCTCTACCTCTGGCACGCCTGTTCTTCCCTCTCTGAAATCTTTCTGTGTCTGGAAAGGACCAATTCTTGGTAGGCCAATTTCTGCTGAATCTTGGTGATTGGACTTGTAGAAAATCTTTGACTGTTTGTACAGATTTTGCCTTTTCCTCAAATTTCTTTAAGACCTCCTGAGCAGTGGAGCCAAATAACTTTTGCTTTTCCAGTGGAGCATCCAGAAGCTTAGCTTTAACATGGTCTGGCAGAGATTGTTCCTTCAGCCAAGCATGCCTACGTATGACTGCACCTGTCATAGCTGACCTACATGAAGCTTCCAATGCATCATAACCACACTGCAAGAAATGGTTGCTAACCTGCTGGGAGTTATGTACCAGATCCTGAAGTGATTTGCGATCTAGGGGTTCAGGTGAAGACAGTTTCTTATGCAATTCATCTAACAAATACTCTTGGTACTGTATCATATGAAATTGACAATTTAATGCCCTCATAGAAAGAGTAGCAGAAGTATACACTTTTTTACCCCATCTCTCTAAAGCCCTGGACTCCCTCCCTTTCAGAGGGGAGTGGATTTTTAGTTGTGGCAGCTGTAACCCCTTTAGGGCCCTGGGAAATAGTTTCTGGATCAGCAGAGTGGACCTTGTAAAGAAAATGATGCGAGTCCGGGACCCTGTAGTACCTATCGGGTTTGACAGGGGCCGGAGGAAGAGTGTCAGGGGTTATGCTAGACTCAGAGTACACATCCTCAATGACATTCAAAACAGGAGGAATAGCCAAAGGTCTATGCTGAGGTAAATGCAGAAAAGTTCTTAATCTTTTCCTGGAATCAGAGAATTCCTGGCCCTGCCATTTGAAATGCTCTCTCATAGTGTGAAGGGTCTCCCCGAAGGATAGTTCTTCAGGAGGGGAGGCCGCAGGGATAGATTCTTCTGCATCAGAGTCCTCGTAGGCCGAAAAAGCCTCCTCCTGGTAGTCCGAGAGAGCAGAGCCATCAGAGGCCTCCTCTGAGGAGTGGGGATCAGAGGGCTCAACCCTGGGCCTTTTGTCTAGAGGAGATTGAGAGCCCCTGTCCGGATGGGGTTGGGAGCCCCTAATTAAGGAAATAAGATCCTCTGCTAAGGTTAGAATCTGTGAACTTGTAGAGGGTCCCTGAGGAATAACCCTGGGGAGCATAGCTTTTGTGTGTTTAGCAGCTTTAGCCCTGGTAAATGCCTTTATGGACATGGATGCAGGAGGCCTGGCTGCACCACGTGCTGGTGTAGTTTTGTCTAGAGGAATGGTGTCGGTAGTTTCCAAGACACCAGTTTCTGAAGGAAATTCAATAACCGACTCAGCAGGGGCCTCCGGGGCCGAGGTTGTCGGTTGAGCGGTTTCGGGGGTCGGAATTACCAAGGACTCGGTTACAGCCAAGACCGAGACACTAGCGGTAAGCCTGGCCGTGGTTTCAGCCGAAACCGCGGCCCGCATGTGTCGGTCCTTGTCCTTCCGTTTCTTTGATAAATGTGAAGTCGGAGTCTCCAACGGCATATTGTACGAAAAACTAGCCCCAAAAAATTCCTCTGCAAACTCCGCCCGACATCTAAGAGTGCGTCGGTTGAAGGAAGCACAGGCAGAACAGGCCGAGACGTCATGGTCTGGGCCTAGGCAGGGGAGGCAGTAAGAGTGGAAATCCTTATGAGGTATTTGTTTCCCACAAGTTAAGCAATTATTAACTTTATCTGACATTGGCTGAGGCAAGAAAGAGTCCCCAACGGGGTACTTAGCTTTTGAAGTCTTCGGTAGCTGAATTACAGGAGCTGGCCGACCGGCACTTGCGAACTGCTTCTGCTTCGGGCACCACGCGGCAAGAAAGACTGAGGAAGATGGTGTCGGCTGACGCTTTTATACCCCAGGCACTCTGACATCGGGGAAAGGGCGACATCAGCCGACGCCGGACCCAGACTTTGGAATCCGGCCGACCAAAGGGCTGCCTGAGGCAGGACAACCCATATGTGATGACTGCAGATGCTTCCTTGAAGGACATCCAGATCTGATAAGGCCAGTAAGGGGCAATGAGGTTAACTGTGCTCTTCAACTGAAATGCTCTCTGAAGAAATTTGGGGATTAGGGGTAATGGGGGATAGGACAAAGGAGACCAAAGCGTCAATCATGAAAGCACAGTGTCCCCTGGTGACTCCCCCAGAGGGGGGATTAGAGCAAAGAAAAAAAAAACGGTTATGTTTTACTGTAGTAACCCCGGTGATGTGCAGTAGCAAGGCCCGCTTTAACCACTCCCACCTTCCAACTGCTGATGACACAAATGAAAAAGGATTGAATATTCATGCTGCAGGATTATTTAATTATTTCACATTTGTTAACCGGGTTAGTCCAACTGGGTAAGAAATTACCTATTTTCAGTGGAGACCCGAGGGGAAAAGCCCCAAACAAAACATACAAATACATACAAATAGAGACAAGTTAACAATATAAAGAGCAAAACAAACTTATGGATACAATGGATAAGAAAAATAAATGTAATCCAAGGAATAGTACATAGCTATATACAAGGTCAGAAGAAGGAAAATGCAAAAGAAGATAGGAGTAGAGGAGGAATGAAGTGATCTAGAGGGAGAAAAAAAAAAAGATTACATTAAGATTTACTGGTTCTTCATGGTTTACATGTAATTTGTACATATACAATCTGGGGAAAAATGCAGTGATCTCCAAATCTCACTACATTCTGGTAAAAACAAAACACAGTTGTGTGGAAATAACATAGCAAATGCCCTGTCAAAAAAACAGGTTTATGGGTGAGTACTAGGCTAATTGCCTTTGTGGCCCATTTTAAGTCTAGCCAATTACCCCATATGAGAATCAAACCCTGCAGTTTGTGCATCTAAGGTAAACACCTTAACAATTATGCCAACCTCCCACCCAAAATGCCAACCCTCCCACCCAAAACAGTTGCAAAACACAATTATCTCTCAGACACCTTCATATTATATGAAACACCATAACCTCTACATCATGATGTACAGCAGTCTAAATTCTGACACTCTCTCTGATCAAAAATATACAATGCTTTGTCTTTAAAAAAATCAATTGTGTGGAAATTGTCGGAGGCATGCTTTTGGCCGAAGGAAGAACCGAGGACTCGGTTTCAGCCGAAACCGAGACACTCGCGGTAGGCCTAACCGTGGTTTCAGCCGAAACCGCGGGCCGCGAGTGTTGGTCCTTTTCCTTGCGTTTTTTGGCTAAATGTGTAGTCGGAGTCTCCGACGGCATTTTATATGCAAAAGCGGGACCAAAAAACTCTTCAGCAAACTCCGACCGACGTCTAAGTGTCCGTCGGTTGAAGGAAGCACAGGCTAAACAAGCTGATACGTCGTGGTCTGGGCCTAAGCAAGGAAGGCAGTAAGAGTGGAAATCCTTATGAGGTATTTGTTTCCCCACAAGTTAAACAATTATTTACTTTGTCTGACATCGGCTGAGGCAAGAAAGAGTCCCCAACGGGGTACTTAGCTTTTTTAGAAGTCTTCGGTAGCTGAAATCTCTGGATCTGACCAACCGGCACTTGCGAACAGCTTCTGCTTCGGGCACCGCGCGGCAAGAAAGACTGAGGAAAATGGCGTCGGCTGATGCCTTTATACCCCAGGAGCTATGACGTCGGGTGAAGTGCGACATCAGCCGAGGCCAGACCCAGACTTTGGAATCCGGCCGACCGAAGGGCTGCCTGAGGCAGGACAACCCATATGTTATGACTGCAGATGCATCCTTGAAGGACATCATGGCAAATGTAACTCATCTGTACCCCAACTACTCTGTCTGTTTCATAAATACGAAATACTGCCTCTTTTTAGGTCTTTTGAGTAGATGTCTTTTGATACTCTATACCTCAGTGTTTGACTTTTGTATGACCTGTTAATTTAATGTATTCCATACTGTATGTATCATCTCCTTGTGTGTATGCACTGAAAGCACTCATAACATGAAATGAATGTTTCATGTAATTTCCTGTTATACTATGTATGTGTTTTTTGGAGCTTATCTCCCCGGGCCTCCGCTGAAAATGGACCTGTGTCCAGTTGGACTTTCCCGGTTAACAAATGTACAATAAAAATAAATAAATAAAATAAAAATGCCCTGGTAGTCTCAGACAAAAACAGTTGCCATTACACAATTAATCTGCATCTTAGACACCTTGATAGCTATCATATGCAACACCATACCTTCTACAAGAGTCTTAAGAAACAGAAATCAAAGCTCTACAGAAACAAATACACAAATCTTGTCACTTACCAGAAGAAGCATTAAAAGTCCTTAACAAAATACCACCAGACCTTGCATTTAAACGTGAGAGTTTTTGGAATTAAAGCAAATTGGGGGGGGGGGGGGTTAACATTAGCAACAGAAAACAACTCACTTCAACCATCACATTTATCTGTGAACTGACTTACCAGAAAGTGGGCATGGCCTGTATAACTGACATGGCAAATGGCAGTCATGTCATATGCAGATGAAACATGACACTGCCATGCAGATATGGCAGTGACATCATGTTTGTTGAAGTGACACACATGAAAATCACCTTTGTACATGCTCCTGACACTGAGAGGCTCCAGAGCTAAAGTAATTAAATGCTGCAAGTATTGGACCCTTTGTTGTAGTACAAACAACTTCCCAGTTTAAATGCAAGTTAGTTTACATTTTACATTCTAAATTTTGAACATATCCTTTTTGGGGAAGTGGCAGTGTTAGGTAATACCCAGCTGATTATATTCTTGTCCATTTTATGATGTTATACGAAACACAGTCAATGAATGGTATTTTGTGAAGGCCTATTAAATGTAAGTTATTTTATTATATTTTACATTCCATATTTTTGAACATATCCTTTTTTGGGGAAGTGGGTGCGTTAGGTATTAGATAATATCCACCTGATGGACAGCCACAGGTTGAAGATCAAATGAAAACAACAACTTCAGATTAAACGTTAGTTTGAGAAACTTTATAAAGCCTAGCTGCTTTTTTTGGGGACTGAAGGCTGTGAATAAGGGTTGTTACAGACAGCACTAAATACATCCTACAAGGCTGAGACTTTTAGAGAAATAAGCAGAGAATAACACATATCCATAAATAACACTTCATAATTTCTTCTCAATTTAGGAGGATGATCCATTTGTTTCCATTAAAACACCTCATTCACCCTGGCTATATTCTGAGAAAAGGAACATTCTTCCATAAGAGGCTGTGAGGACAAATCTGAATTTGAGATCTGAGCTTGAGGATCTACAGAAGAAACCCTGTCTCTGTATGTCAAAATCTTCTGACATGTCTTCCTCAGAAATATTTCTACTGCCCTGACTTACAGGTACTGTATTCGGAGTACAAGGTTAATGATCTATAACAATTTAATGGCTAAGGTTTTTAAAAAAAATCAAACCTTCTAATAGTCACCATGTCTTCTTAAGAACAATGTTTAACCTTTTTTTTTTTTTTTAAAACAGGTATTTCTGATGACAGACTAGGAAAAGGTACTTCTCCCCTATCAAAAGGTCTCTTCCCCCCGGAACACATCTGGTAGCATTACCTGGCATATGTCTGTGTCCCAGTAAAGATGGCTCTCCCATAACTAGTTCAGACAATGGAAAAAATGAAGAAAACATGGCTAACTCCTGGTTCATGATGGCTAAAATGCCTACACCAGAGAATTAAGTGAGTGGTCAGAGGAATGATTGCAGGCCACTACAGAGTAGTGGCTGAGGTGAAGACGAGTCCAAACAGATGGCATGGGCTCTTTGGTAAATTGTTTTTTCTTTTTAGGAACTATGGAAGTTGGACAAACAGGTCTGGGTGAATACCCATGCTGTGATGGAGGAAGAGGACACTTCATTTGCGGTAAACATTGCTGGAATTAGTCGGAAGGTAAGCTGTTACTCAGTTTGCACAAGCAGCACACCTTCATAGAGTCCTCAACACTGTAATGCATAAGCAGCACACTAAAATCCTGTCAGAAACCCCTCTATATATATAAAAAAAAAAAAAAAAAAAAAAAAAAAAATTACTCGGTTAGCAAAAAAGATCAAGTACGTTGCCACAGGGTGAACATTAAGTACTACATAACCTGTAGTAGTCCTTGCTCAACTAAAACAGTTTCCACACTAAATATCCCTTTAAAGCACAAAGTTTACAAAGCCAGTACATTTAGGCACCAGATTAGCCCTCAAAATAGCTGAAGCTAAAAATATCCAGCCCTGACAGGAAAGGTTAAATATTACAAAAAAGAAGTTATGTACCCACCATAATGTTCCATGTGAGTAGTTAGACTTCATTTGTCAGCAACCTGTGGGTTCCAGATCCGATACGGATCCGAGCCGGCAGCTTACCAAGCTAAAGATCCGAGCTCCAAGCTCCGCCCCCTTACCCATACTACACTGCAACCTCCTTCCAATCCTCAGATCGAGTTTGCCACCTAACAATGTGACACACAACAACCCAAGCCAAAAAGACCTGACCTGAACTCATACACCAGGCTCGTCAAATTCAGGACATCGAGCCCAAACAGAGGAATAACCATCAAGGTCAGGGGGAAGGAGGGGGGGGGGGTTGCTGACAAATGAAGTCTAACTACTCAGATGGAACGTTATGGTTCAGTACATAACTTCTTTATCTGAAGTAGTTAACTTCATTTGATCAGCAACCTGTGGGACAGAGTCCCCAGCTACACGAAATCTTGGGAGGCCCTTAAGGAAGAATATTCCGGAGCACTGCAGAGCCAAAGGAAGCCCTACCTCTAGACATCAAATCTAGCTTATAATAAGTAATGAAGGTGTGAGAGGAGGCCCAGATAGCTGCTGAGCAGATATCGTCTAGGGAAACTTAGACCAGAATGCAGCAGAAGTAGCCATAGAACGGGTGGAGTGAGCATGAACCCCTTCTGGTGCTGGTAATCCAAGTTCTTTATATGCTTGTAAAAGACAAAGCGAAATCCACTTAGTGATAGTCACTTTTGAAGCTGGTTTTCCCAAAAAGGGTCTAGCAAAGGAAATGAAAAGCTCGTCAGATTTATGGAAGGGTTTGGACCTATGCAAATAAAAACGTAACTGCCTATGCACATCCAGCAAATGAAGTTTACATTCCCCTTTATTTTGAAAATTAGGGAAAAATACTGGCAAATTAATAGACTGATTAATATTAGACTCCGAAGCAACTTTAGGAAGAAAAGATGGGTTAGTCCTGAGAGACACCCTATCCTTGTGAAAAACTAGGTATGGGGGTTTCATACACAGCGCCTGAAGCTCCGACACTCTCCTGGCTAAAGTAATAGCCACCAGGAAGGCAGTCTTCCATGACAAGAATTGCAAGTCAACTGATGCTGCGGGCTTGAACGGGGGCGCAACTAAAGCTTGAAGAACCAAAGTCAAATCCCACTGCGGGGAAGGATTTTTAATAGGAGGCATTAGAAGAAAAGTACCTTTCAAAAAGGTCTTGCAAATTCTGGCAGCAGCTAGGGAGCCTGAATTTTCCCCTACATGAAAATGGGAAATAGCCACCAGCTGTACTTTCACTATGGAAGATCTGGCCCCTTGTTGGAAAATATGAGAAAAAAAATCTAACACCGCTGGAACCAGAGCAGTAAAGGGATCCAAATTTCTCAGCAAAGCCCAAATGAAAAATGTTCCACTTACTACTGTAAACTTTTCTGGTAGAGACTTATGTGCCGCTACCAAGAAGACATACCGGGAGTCCTAGCAACTAAGGGAACTGGAGCAACCAAGCTGTGAGCTTGAGGCTGTCCAGATTTGGAGGAAGAATTCCCGAGGGATGACGAATAAGATCCGGAATGGGATCCAAGATCCAGGGCGGAGCTAGGAGATGAGACCGCAGGCAAGGGAACCAAACTTGACGAGGCCAGTATGGGGCTATGAAGATAACTCTGCTCCCCAACAGATGAGCTTTTCTGTAAGAATTTTGTCATGAGTGGAAGCAGGGGACATGCATAAAGAAGACCAGGTGGCCCAGCACGGACAAGAGCATCTCTGGGGGCTTCCCCCATCGGGGGAATTAGAGCGAAAAACTCACTGCACTTCAAGTTGGATGGCGATGCGAAGAGATCGCAGCAAGGTTGACCCCAGCTTAGGAAGATCTGTTCCGCTACATAAGGGTTCACAGACCACTCGTAAGGCGAAAGGATAGTTCTGCTCAATTTGTCTGCCAAGATGTTGGACCAACCCAGGATGTGCATTTCTATCAGAAAGCGGTTGGTGGAGATCGCCCATTCCCACCCTCTCATGGCCTCTCGACAAAGTGGATAAGACCTGGTTCCCCCTGTTTGTTGATGTACCAGACCACTGACATATCGTCTGACTGGATCACAATAGTTGCCAGAGGAAGACAGGTATGAAGGGCCTGCAATGCTAAAAGGACTGCTCTCATCTCTAGAACGTTTATATGCAGAATGGTCTAGCTCTGAGTCCACGTGCCTTGGACAGTCCTGCCTGAACAGTGCCCCCTCCCCCACCCTAAGAGGGAGGCATCCGTGGTCACCGTGGCTTGGGGCAGAGGCACAACAAAGGGGCATCCTTCTCGCAATTCCTGGAAAACCACCACATGAGAGAATGTTTGCACACTTTGCTCAGAGGAATCAGAAAGTCTAGAGACTGATGTTGTACAGACCACTGGACTTGTAATGTCCACTGTAACAATCTCATATGCAGACATGCACAAAGAATCAGATTTATAGCTGCTGCCATGGACCCTAGAGCTCTCAGGCTGAGACTTTAAAGAAGAAATAACAGTAAGAATAAAGCACCTGCCCTATGGAGCTTAACAATGAAGTGGAACTGAGAAGGTCAATTAACTGATGGAGGCTTCTTTACACTATTTATATCCCTTACCCTATTTTATTTGGTTTTATGACTTTCGCCAAGGCTTCATGGTGAGACTCCAAGAGGGTTTTTTTGAACATTTTAATAAATATTGGTCTTTGTTTCATTACTATTTTATATTTATAGTATTTGCAACTTTGGAGGAATCAGTTCTCATCACGCAAGTGTGAAGGTGATCTTTCCTCAGGGCCATCACCAGCTTCTGAAAGATATCCCAAATCTATTACAATACATCATAACAGCAACTATCACAATAAACAATAATGCAACAGCAGTAAAATGATCAGGAACATTTTCCACCAGACCTGATACTTGTCACTCTGATATATTGCTCCTTGCCTGCAGAAATGCTTCTTGCACCAAAAAGTCCCAATGTGTCCATGAGCTGCTCTTTTTTTTACTGATGAACTCAACATGGGGAGAACAACTCTGCTCTGAGGATGTCTAAAGCTCAGGAATGAAGGGAGGAAGAACAGATGTTTACCTGTGGCCAATTCTAAACTATAAAGAATTGCAGCAGGCAGGCTTATAATGAACACAACCAGTTTAAACAAACCACCTATTTTGCATTTTATCTAAAGACACATTTTTTTTCTCTGACATCAAACCTAGCTTTATCAGTTACTTGTGAAAATGTTCATCTTTTTTCTATAACACTTTTAGTATCCAATTAATGGTTATCGGGCCACAGCTTGTCCTGGCAGTCTGTAGAAGGCCAGTCTACTACAAGACTCGCATATTCACTCACACACCTACTGATAATCTGGACAGCAGGCATTTCACCTACAGTATTGTCTTTGGGATGTACAAAGGAACTAATGAATCTAGCAAAACCTCACACAGACACAGGAAGGATAAGCACGGTCCACATAAAGGGGAGCTCAGTTGAGAAGTACTAGAGAAGCAACAGCGCCTCCAAAGTACTGCACCATGAAACAGCAAACCTAAGTGCTTAGAGGGCATCAGTGGCAATATTTGCAGCACCTAGAAATCAAAACTGTAACAATACAAACTCTAACACATACCATCATCAGGATCTGGAAAAAATGAGGTAATATCAGGCTCAGATTCCTGAATACCCTTCTTCTTATACATTCGCAGTTGTAGTCGCTGCAATATTCTCTGCTCTCGGATTCGCTGAATATCCCACCTGAGAAAATTAAAGCATAAAATGGTACTGAATATATTTAAGGGCAAATAAGAAAAGAAACAGACAAGCATAAAACAATGAACTTGTGCGAGCTTTTAATGAAAGTACAAAAAGACTGCCTACCAAGCAATAAACTATCACATTCTTTACAGTTAAGAATTACAAATGGTGCCTTCACAAGAAGGTACAAAGAAGAAACAATAAAGGTGACTTTACGCTAAGTTACTGGAAGTCAACAGATACAAGGTCAGACTGGTGGTCAGGTGGTTAGAAATCAAATCCTCTCACTGTTAAGATACACATTTGAATTCCACAATAGAATATTCTAGGTTATGACAGCTAAAAAGCACATGCAATATTGTCAGTGTGATATGCACAAAATGTAACTGATCAAGTTCCAACAAAATTTTGCATCAACAAAGTTAAAAAAAATAATGAAATTCTAAAACATAAGAGGGGATGTAGTGGGCAGCCTAGGATAAAGGCAGAAAAAATATTAGTAGTCATCCAACTGCTAAAAGAAGCTCAAGAGAAGGAGAAAGCTGGAGAAGTAACAAAAGAGAGAAATATTCTGTTTAATCATATAATTTCGCTAGAGGCTGGTTTACATGAAAAAGGATGTTAAAGAAGTTAATGTACAGAGATGATGAACAAGTTCCTTGTTTAGAAAAGAATGTGATAGTGCTATGCTAGCAGGTTAAAGCAGGATGAGGACAAATGGAAAGGTGGGAAAACAACCAAAGAAGAAACATTAAAGGAGCCACAACGGCCTTCAGGAAGATGAGATGCAGGGTAAGAAAGACCCAAGTAGTAAACAAGTTGGTAGTAGTGCAAGTGAAAACAGGACAGGAACAAATGGGCAGGTGGAAAAATAAAGGAGGAAATGTAACAGGAGCCAGAACAACATTCAAAGAAATAAGATGCAGAAATGGGATGACCCAGGTGTCAAATGAGTTGACAGTAATGCCAGAGAGAATTACTGGTTAAACTGTATGCCCTTCCTTAGAAATCAGACTGGTACTGCAGAACTGGAAGGTGCCAAACATAGACAGTCTGCAAAAAACTAAGTCGAAGAACAAGAAGGGGAATTACAGGCTCTTCACTTTCATGTCCTCCCAAAGGAAGCTTTTAAAAAAATTCTTTAGAGAGGAATTGGTAAACAAGTTTCTCAAAGCACACTGTCTCACAAATGGACAACATCATGACTTCATACAACAAACATCTTCCTAAGCCATCCTAACCAAGTTTCATAAATGCCTTCCCAGTGAAGTGGAAAACCAGAGAGAACAGTACATATCAGGTTTCAATAGGACCTTCAGCAATATGCCTCAGAGAAATCCGGTGGGGAATTTAAAGAATACTTTATGATGTGACAAACAAAATGAGATGGACAGGCAGCTAAATAAATGAGAAGTAGAAGACAGTGGCACTCCGGGAAGGAATGCCTGCAGGAAAGCTGGTAAGTAGTGGGGTGCAACAGGGTTCTGTATTAAGGGCAGTCTATTCAGCATATTTGTGCAGGAAAGCATCGTGGAGAAAGCAAAACCAGCCTGTTTAGTGACAGTACTATGACTGGTTCAGTAATCACAAATTATAAATAAGTCACTAGAAAGACCTGCTGTATCTAACATGGATTATTAAAAACAATCAAAGGTTAATCGTAAAATATTGTCAGGATATGCACCCCAGTTGGAAAAAAAATGATGGAGAGCATACAAGCTACATGGAATGGTCCTAATAAGAATGGAGAAAGAAAACTACTTGGAGGTTGCATCTAATCACAGCCTCAGTCACACAAAAAAATGCAAAATTTACAGTTGTGTATAAAATCTTACCACAACAGTAGACGTCCTCTTCACTGTTGCAGTACTCGTTTTGTTTTACTCAGATATAGGTTCATAGGTAAGTACTAGGCTATCTGCCCAAGGGCATTTATAAGCCTAGCCAGAATGTGTTGGCTTTCACCATCCCCTTAGATTAGTTCCCTGTGCCTCTGTCCAGCAGAGCCATCAGTTCCTTGTGCCACTGTCCAGCAGAGCCAGTGCAGTGATCACCGGGGTAAATTTTCTGTTTCCCATCCACCCGTCAAGGTTTCTTTTGAAGAGTGTTAGTGAGGGGCTCTGCCTGATGTATACTGGAATCCTGTTCCAAAGCATGGGGAGTCTCTGGGATAGTAATCTATCCCTCCAGCATGTCCTATTTATCGTTGTGGTGAGGTTTATATCTGTAGAGCGTGTGGCTTTCTGGGATTTGTTTTTTTTTTTTAGGTGGAGCATGTCCATCAATTCTGGGTTGGACATGGCCTTGTATGTCAGGCAGAGATCACCTCTGAGTAAGCGGTATGCAACTGAGTACAGCTGGAGTTCCTTGAGTTGGGCTGCATAGGGCATCTATTTGAGGCCAGTAATTTTCTTGGTGAGGTAGTTTTGTGGCCTTTCCAGCTGTTGCAGGTGTCTTGTAAGGTACATCCCAAATGGGGCATTGTATTCTATGATGGGTCTAATAAGTGATGAGTACAGAGGCACAATAACTTCTTTTGTTCTAGATGCAAACCCTTTTGTGATTAGGTGGGCCACACAGAAGTATTTTCTAACCACCTTGGCAATATGATTATCAAAGGAGAGATTACTATCTACTTGGGTCCCCAGATCTCTTATTACATTTTCTGTATTTAGGGGACTACCACCTATGTGGTAGTTCGCGGGTATTTTGTTTTTTCCAAAGGGGATGACTATGCACTTTTTGGCATTTAGCTTGAGGCCATGATTTTGACACCAGGTATCCGTCTCAGTGAGATCCATCTGAAGGGTGTCTGTATCAGCCGGAGAATCAATTATGTTTTTATTTTTTTAAAAGTCAAAGATCATACAAACTATGTATAAACAAATATAAAAAACTATATACAATGTTAATAATGCATACATGTAAAGGGAAATTTTTATTTTATTTCTCTAATAAAGATTTCAATTTCTCCCAAGCAATTTGCTTATGTGTCAGATTTTTTGATCTCAGTTTTATAGTGGAAATTTCTCTATCACAAACAAAGTTTGGCTAAATAAACAAATTCACTGCTAATGTGTGTGTGTTCTGATTTCTAATTTTTTTGTAACCACTTTCTTTGCTATTACTAGTATTGACCATAATATATGCATTTGACTCCTGGGTATAATTCGGGACCAGGCAGATTAAACAATATGAGAGAGTCAGAAATTGTACAACTGTCATTCCACATAGCTTTACAAAATTATCTAAAATCATTCCAAAAAGGAGATACCATTTTACAATTTACAATCGTATGCAACCAGTCAGCATCAGCTTTGATTACATCTCCAACATTTCACGTCTTCTTTTTTATATATTTTGGGAGTTTTATTGGGAGTTAAAAAGCCACTATGCGGGAACTTCCAAGTATACATGTTCTAATAGGGAGAAGTTGTGTTTTTTCCTGCTGATTTTAAAGAAAGCCTTTTATTATTTAATGTAAATTCTTCATTATTTATTTTTGTTAAATAGTTCCAGTAAGAGACACATGTAAACGTAAAATTTGTTCTGATAAATTTATATATAATAGATATAAATGGAGTACATTTTAGGGAACCATTATTAATGGTAGAAATTATGTCTAAAATTTTGGATATGTTTTTGTTAAGTGTTTCTAATGAAATGATAGTTCTGTGTTGAAAGAACTCTTTACAGGTCTGAATATCAAACCAGTTACAATTTTGAGACTATATCTAGCTAATAAGTAATCAGCTGTGTGAATTTGATTTGTTGACAAGGACTGTTGCCAATACAGCAAAAAAGAAGTTATGTCTTACCATAATGTTCCATCTGAGTTGTTGATCTTCTTCCTGTCATCACTGATGGAACTGATGGGTTTGGTTCTGAGCCCTCGGAACCGAGTCAGCCTTATACCAAGCTTGTGTGCACCAAAAACTCTCAAGCTAAGCTACTACCCACAATGCCCTTTGCTCAGTTACCTCAGATCGAGTTTGCATGCAACATATAGAGAAAGAATAAGCCAGAGGCAATCTCTGCGCAGAAACCCTAATACACCACAAAGACCCAGAAGATCCGCCAGGAACCTTAGGAGGGGGTCGGTGGGAGGGTGTGATGACTGGAAGAAGATCAACAACTCAGATGGAACGTTATGGTAAGACATAACTTTTTTATCAGAAGTTGTTAATCTTCTTCCTATTCATCACTGATGGGACCAAGTCCCCAGCTACTTGGAGAACCTGGGTGGCCCTTACGGAAGAACATTCCTGAGAAACATTGAGCCAAAGGCCGCTCTTCCCCTGGAGATCAAATCCAATTTGTAATGCTTGATAAAAGTGTGGGGCTTAGCCCAAATAGCAGCTGCAAAAATGTCATCCATGAAGGCCCTAGAGTGGAAGGCAAATTCGCAGATGACTGCAAACTGGGTGCCGTAATCGACTCTCCGGCTGACACAAGCATCATCCAAAAGGGTCTCTCAGAGACGGATAACTGGTGCCAGAGCCATGGCCTAAAGCTAAATGCCAAAAAGTGCATAGTCATCCCCTTTGGGAAAAACAATGTGCCCACGAGTTACCACATAGGTGGTAATCCATTAAGTACAGAAGAAGTAATTAGGGACTTGGGGACCCAAGTAGATAGCAATCTCTCCTTTGACAATCACGTTGCCAAAGTGGTTAGAAAGACCTTCTACATAGCCCACCTTATCATGAAAGGATTCACATTTAGATCAAGAGAGGTCATTGTGCCCCTCTACTCATCACTTATTAGGCCCAAAATTGAATACAATGCCCCATTTGGGATGTACCTTACCAGACACCTGCAACAACTGGAAAGACCCCAAAAGTACCTCACCAAGAGGATCAAGGGGCTCAAACAGATGCCCTATGCAGTTCGGCTAAAGAAACTCCAGCTCTACTCAGTTGCGTACCACCTACTCAGAGGTGATCTGTGTCTGACAAAGCCATGTCCAACCCAGAATTAATGGACATGCTTCACCTCAGGAAATCCAAATCCCTTAGAGCTACATGCTCCAGGGACTTGAACCTCAGCAGAGAAATAAATAGGACATGCTGAAGGGACAGATTCATATCCCAGAGGCTCCCCTCACTCTGGAACAAAATCCCAATCCATGTTAGGCAGAGCCCCTCACTGACGCTCTTGAAGAGAAATCTTGACGAGTGGATGGGAGATCTTAAGTTTACCCCTGGGATCTCTTCTGTGTCCCTGCTTGACAGAGGTACAGTAAACTAACCTTAAAAGCGCTACCATCTGTGACCTACTATACAGAGGTACTGTCAACTGATCTAAAAGGGTGGTGAAAGCCAAACACACTCTGGCTAGGCTTATAAATGCCCTAGGGCATATAGCCTAGTATAACCTATGAACCTATGAACAGATGCTGCAATAGCCCTATTTGAGTGAGCTTTGATTTGGCCCGGCTTAGATCCTTCCGTGAGTGAATATGTGAAGGCAATGCAATCCCTGAGCCATTTAGGCAAAGTAACCTTTGATACTGCACCTCCCATTCTAAGGCCCGCAAAGGAAACGTAAAGCTGGTCTGACTTGCGGAATTATTTAGTTTTGTCCAGATAAAAGTGTAATTGTCTATGAACATCCAGGGAATGTAGGCAGTATTCTCCCTTGTTAGAGTAATTTGGGAAAAACACAGGGAGCTCAATGGACTGGTTAATGGAAAAGTCAGAAACCACTTTTGGGAGGAAGGATGGGTTAGTTTGAAGTGATACTCTGTCCTAATGAAAGATCAGATAAGGGATCTTGATACATAATGCTTGTAATTCCGAAATTCATCTTGAAGTTACAGCCACCAGGAATAAGGACTTTCAAGATAAGAATTTTAGATCACAGGTGCAGCCGGGTCAAAAGGGGGCAGAGAGAGAGAGAGAGAACCTGCAGAACCCAGGACAAATTTCATGCCTCCACCGGCTGTCTGATGAGAGGCCTGCTGTAAAAATACCCTTGAGGAAGGTGTTGCAAAGACGAGAGGAGATAAGTGGTACTCCTTCAGACCCGTTACGGAAGTTGGAAATAGCTGCTAGATGGACTCGAATGGTAGAAGCAGAGGCACCTTTGTCGAACAGCTCAGCCAAATAAAGAAGAATAGTGGCTACGGGGGCTGAGAAAGTACAGTTTTGTACCTACCATAAATGTAGATGTTCGAGTGTTCACCCTGCTGCAGTCATCACACTTGGATTATCCTGCCGTCAGGCGGTCCCGCAGTCGGCCTGAGTTCCAAAGTCTTGGTTCAGTGTCGGTTGCTGTCGCTTCCTCCCTGACGTCAGTGCGCCAGGGGTATATAAGAGGCATCCAACGCCATTTTCTTCAATTTTTCTTGCCCCAGATGTCAGGTGCCCCCACAATAGGTAGGCAATACTTATTGCTATATAAAATATGCAAGTAAAAATAAAACAATACTTTCAGTCACAAGCAAATACACCACAGAGGTTGTATAGGATAGAAAGGTATGGATAAGTCCAGCTAGTTCAGAGGGGATGGAGGGACGGTAACCTGGACTGCAGCAGGGTGAACACTCGAACATCTACATTTATGGTAGGTACAAAACTGTACTATTTTCATCGTGTTACCCTGCTGCAGTCATCACACTTGGGTTGAATCCCAAAGCTAAGGATGGGTGGTGGAGTTAAACAGGGTTAAAAGAAGCTAGTAGGCCCTGCAAAACTGCAGTGGCAAAGCCAGCTCTAGTCTTAGAATATAAAGGTAAGTGATGGTGTTTGGTGAAGGTGTGCACTGAACTCCAAGGTGCAGCTTCCAGAATATCTTTGGTTGGCACCCCCCTGAGAAAGGCTGCTGATGTAGCTGTAGCCCTGGTGGAGTGGGGCCTAATGCTAACAGGTACCGGTTTCCCATGATGCATGTAGCAGAAATGTATACAATGTCCTATCCATTTTGAAATGGTCTGTTTTGAGATAGCTTTTCCTTGTGATCCTGCAGCATAGGCCACAAAGAGCTGGTCAGAGTTTCTGAAAGCCTTAGTTTTATCCAAGTAGTAACGTAATTGTCTGTGAATGTCATGTCCAAAGAGTGCAGGAGTCTTTCTCCTTTGTTCTGGGGATTTGGAAAAAAAAGTGGGCAAGTGAATGGTTTGGTTTAGGGCCACACTGGATACCACCTTTGGCATAAAGGAAGGGTTAGTTCGCAGAGACTGTCTTGATGAAAAATGAGGAAAGGCTCCACTGCCATTAGTGCCTGTAGCTCTGAGACTCTTCTAGCTGAAGTTATTGCTAGCAGCAGGGCAGTTTTCCATAAAAGAAACTTTAAATCAGCTGAGAAAGCTGGTTCAAAGGGCGGCAGTGTAAGTTTTTCCAGAACAAAGTTGAGATCCCAAGTAGGTGTTGGTGCTCTCCTGGGCAGTCTTATGTTCTTAGCCCCTCTGAGGTACTGTCTTAAGAGTGGATGTGAAAATAAAGGAGGATCCGTGTTGTAATGAGCTGAAATTGCTGAGGCGTGGATCTTAATAGATGAAAAGGAAAGTCCTTTGTGCAACATCTCAGTTAAATATTGTAGAATCTGAGGAATATTTGGATCAAGGGGATTTTGGCCAAAATCTTTTCCATTTGTCTGAATAGGTTTTCCTGGTGCTGGATCTCCTGGTCTCCAGAATGACATCCATAACAGCTTTGGATAGAGGTGTTGGTTGATTGTTTAGGTAATTTGCCATGCAGCCAGGTTTCAAGTCTTGAGCTGGCTGTGTAGAATTTGATTGTCTCGCTGGGTGAGCAGGTGAGGAATTTGTGGTAAAATCCATGGTGGGCCGTGGGCCATGTTCTTTAGAACTGGATACCAGTGCTGGCGAGGCCAATCTGGTGCAATGAGTATCATTTGTAGCCTCTCTAATCTGACTTTCAGCAGCACCTTTGCTAGAAGAGGCAGTGGAGGAAAGGCATACACTGTTAATGTTTTCCAACTGAATGAGAGGACGTCCACTTTCCAAGCTTGTGGGTGGAATGTCCTTGTACAAAATTTGTGAAGTTGGTAGTTTTGGGGGTTGTCAAACAGATCTATGTCTGGGCGTCCCCATTTTTGAGTTATCATTGCAAATACTTGAGGATCCAGTTTCCACTCATGGGGATCCATGATATTTCTGCCTAGGTCGTCTGCCAATGTGTTTTTCTTTCCTGGCAGGAATTGTGCTTGTAGTTGAACTTGGTAAGACAGTGCTGTGTTCCACAAGGTCATTGCTTGCCTGCATAGAGGGTAGGAATGTGTGCCCCCTTGCTTGTTGATGTACCACATTACTGTGGTATTGTCCGTCTTTATTATTAGTTGTCCTGGGTGTAAGAGGTCCTTGAAAGCTGTTAGGGCATTCTGTACTGCTAGCATTTCCTTTTGATTGATATGCAGATGCCTTTGATCTGTAGTTCATTTGGCCTGAATGCACTGTCCTGCCATGTGTGCTCCCCAGGCATAGTCCGATGCATCTGTTGTCATAGTTTGCCTGGCTGTGGGTAATGTGAAAGGCTGACCCTTGTTGAGGTGACATGTCTGTGCCCACCATAGAAACTCCTGTTGAAGGCAGGGAATGAGTGGTATCATTGTTTCCAAGCTGTGGCTGTGCTGAGTCCATACGCTTTTCAGGTACCATTGTAATTTACTAATAAACCCAAAAAGCACCAAATACTGAATAAAATAAAACAATGCCAAGAAATGAGGTAGAAGAATGGAGTACTCAAAAATAGCGTACAAACTTTCTTTATTTGACCGCTTTCGTAAAAAACTTCCTCAGAATAACCAAACACAAAAAACAAACACATTTAAATACACTTATCAATTAATTAATTAATGCAAATGAACCAATAAAAACAAGACCAATGATTCATTACTTAAAAAAACAGTGTTATTAAAAAAGAAGAGAAACTACTTTGCGTTTATCAGTAACTTGTAGTTTACGATCCTTTAAAAAACATTTAACATTAATAAATTCATTTAACCCAGGGGGGATGTCAGATTTCAATTTTATCTGCCACAATGCCTCCCTTTGTTCTAAGTAATTTCTAAGGTCACCTCCCCTAGGATCAATGGAACATGTCTCTAAAATAGTAAATAAAAATTTTTTGTATTCACCACAAATACAAGAATGTTTATATAAAGCGTTGGTAAAATCTTTACGTTTAATGGCATAATTATGCTCCTTAATACGTGTACTTAGTTTCCTGGTGGTCATTCCAACATAAAATGCTGGACAACCTGAGCAAAATGAAATGTAAACAACTTTAGAGGTATCACAATTAACAAAACCAGGTACCTCAACAGTATAGGGAACAGTAGTCACAGATATATATGGACTTACCAAGATAAACCTACAAGCAGTGCATTTGTAACAGCAGTGCATCCCATGTTTAACTGATATTCTATTTTTATTTGGTTTCTTACCATTTTGTAAAATGTTTTTCAAATTGTATTCGTTACGAAAAACACATTTTGGTTTATCACCCAAAACTAAAGACAAGTCGGGATTACCCTTTATTATTTTCCAATTATTTTCCAAAATGGAACATAAGTTTTTACTGTCAACGCTCATTTCCAAGGAACAAGTTAAACTTGGTTTTATAACATCTTTACATTTAAAGACTGTTAACCCGTTGTTGTTATTAGTCGAACTATATAGAATGGGGGGAAAATCTGAGCAACGTCTGTCAAAAATACCATTGGCAATATTCACCAACGTAACAATGTCATACCCTCTTTTTAAAAATAATTCAATAATAAAATCAATTCAACAATCAAGTCATCATCCCTAGTCGTCATACGACTTGCCCTTATAAACTGCCCCTTGGGAATGTTGTTAATCATATGTTTTGGGTGTCCACTGGAGTAATGTAGGTACCCATTTGTGAAAGTATTTTTACGATGTATGTTGGTCTGAAACTTATTTTCAATGCCATCCCACCATAGATGGACATCCAAATAGTTGACAACACTACCAACATCACCTTTTGTAAACTTTAGAAATTCAGAAAAAGAATTTAAATAATCTATAAATGTGTCTACTATTTCAAGACCACCAGGCAAAATAAAAACAAATCATCAACAAACCGCAAAAAATAAAACATTAAATTTATCTTCTAATAAAGGCATTATTTCATTTTCCCACCATGCCATCACTGTGTTGGCGTAAGCGGGGGCGGCTGGTGAGCCCATCGCTACACCCTTTTTCTGTTTAAAATATTGTTTTCCAAACAGAAAAAAGTTGTTATCCAAAATAATTTCTAACAGTGAACAAAGTGTATTAGTGATGGAGGTGGAATAAGCTCTTCTCTGGCATAAGAGACTGCGTACAGCCTCTATTCCTTGATCATGGGGAATGCATGTAAAGAGCGAAACAACATCGACAGTAATAATAATGTGAGTACCATCAACAAAAGAAAAACCATCTAAAAAACCTTTTAGTTTGCTCAAAAAATGCCAAGAATCCTTAACATAAGAAGATTGACTTTCTAACAGTGGTCCCAACAATGAATCAATGACCAAAGCAATACCTTCCGTCACTGAATGGGGGGCAGCAACAATGGGTCTAAAGGGAGGTTCCAAAACATTTTTATGAGTTTTTGGAATTCCAAAAATTACACCAATTCTTGGCTCAGAAATCAAACAAAAATCATACAAATCAAATGCTATTTGACCTGACATTAAAAAATCATATAGAAAAGAAAAGAAAGGCTCACCAGCCGCCCCCGCTTACGCCAACACAGTGATGGCATGGTGGGAAAATGAAATAATGCCTTTATTAGAAGATAAATTTAATGTTTTATTTTTTTGCCGGTTTGTTGATGATTTGTTTTTTATTTTGCCTGGTGGTCTTGAAATAGTAGACACATTTATAGATTATTTAAATTCTTTTTCTGAATTTCTAAAGTTTACAAAAGGTGATGTTGGTAGTGTTGTCAACTATTTGGATGTCCATCTATGGTGGGATGGCATTGAAAATAAGTTTCAGACCAACATACATCGTAAAAATACTTTCACAAATGGGTACCTACATTACTCCAGTGGACACCCAAAACATATGATTAACAACATTCCCAAGGGGCAGTTTATAAGGGCAAGTCGTATGACGACTAGGGATGATGACTTGATTGTTGAATTCGATTTTATTATTGAATTATTTTTAAAAAGAGGGTATGACATTGTTACGTTGGTGAATATTGCCAATGGTATTTTTGACAGACGTTGCTCAGATTTTCCCCCCATTCTATGTAGTTCGACTAATAACAACAACGGGTTAACAGTCTTTAAATGTAAAGATGTTATAAAACCAAGTTTAACTTGTTCCTTGGAAATGAGCGTTGACAGTAAAGACTTATGTTCCATTTTGGAAAATAATTGGAAAATAATAAAGGGTAATCCCGACTTGTCTTTAGTTTTGGGTGATAAACCAAAATGTGTTTTTCGTAACGAATACAATTTGAAAAACATTTTACAAAATGGTAAGAAACCAAATAAAAATAGAATATCAGTTAAACATGGGATGCACTGCTGTTACAAATGCACTGCTTGTAGGTTTATCTTGGTAAGTCCATATATATCTGTGACTACTGTTCCCTATACTATTGAGGTACCTGGTTTTGTTAATTGTGATACCTCTAAAGTTGTTTACATTTCATTTTGCTCAGGTTGTCCAGCATTTTATGTTGGAATGACCACCAGGAAACTAAGTACACGTATTAAGGAGCATAATTATGCCATTAAACGTAAAGATTTTACCAACGCTTTATATAAACATTCTTGTATTTGTGGTGAATACAAAAAATTTTTATTTACTATTTTAGAGACATGTTCCATTGATCCTAGGGGAGGTGACCTTAGAAATTACTTAGAACAAAGGGAGGCATTGTGGCAGATAAAATTGAAATCTGACATCCCCCCTGGGTTAAATGAATTTATTAATGTTAAATGTTTTTTAAAGGATCGTAAACTACAAGTTACTGATAAACGCAAAGTAGTTTCTCTTCTTTTTTAATAACACTGTTTTTTTAAGTAATGAATCATTGGTCTTGTTTTTATTGGTTCATTTGCATTAATTAATTAATTGATAAGTGTATTTAAATGTGTTTGTTTTTTGTGTTTGGTTATTCTGAGGAAGTTTTTTACGAAAGCGGTCAAATAAAGAAAGTTTGTACGCTATTTTTGAGTACTCCATTCTTCTACCTCATTTCTTGGCATTGTTTTATTTTACCATTGTAATTTCCTCATATGCAGTTTTGGAAATGGTATTAGTAGTATGCAAGATGCCGTGAATCCCAAGGCCTACAGAATTTTTCTTGAAGGGAGTTGGGTCTTTGTTGTCATTATTTTGAAGTATTGAGTCAGCAGTTGTTGCTTGTCTGGCGTGAGATAAGCCATCTGGGCTGTTGTATTCAAGCTGGCACCCAGGAATATTATGTTTTGTGAGGGCACTAGTTTTGATTTCTCCTTGTTTACTGTGTACCCTAGGCAACTTAGAAGGTGTTTGACAAATGCCAGATATTTTAAAAGAATGTCCTTGCATTCTGTTTGAATAAGGCAGTCGTCCAGGTATGGGTATAATTGAAGTCCTCTGTCTGCAGTATGCAATTACTGGTGCCAGGACCTCTGCCCCTTGGGCGTCTGTATTTGCCCCTCTAAAGTCTGTCAGAAGCTGGAAAGGACCAGTTTTTTGTTGGCTAATTTCTGCTGAAACGAGAGGGTTGTACCTGTAAAAAATCCTTGGCCGTCTGCATAGACTTTGCCTTATCCTCCATTTTCTTTAAAACCTCTTCTGCTTTGACACCAAATAAGACATCCTGCTGTAAAGGTGCATCCAATAATTTTGCTTTAATATGTTCAGGTAGGGTTTGTTCTTTTAACCAAGCATGTCTGCGTATGACAGACCCAGTAACAGCTGCTCTACAGGAAGCTTCCAATGAATCAAATCCACATTGTAAAGTATGCTTGCCCACCTGTTCAGCTGCATGCAACAGATCCTGCATTTCCTTGAATTCAGCCTGTTCAGAATGTGTGCTCAGTTTTTGTTTTAATTGAGACATTAGGAATTGCTGATATTTCAGCATGTGAAACTGATAATTTAATGCTCTCATAGCCAGAGTAGCTGAGGTGTATATCTTCTTTCCCCATCTATCTAAAGCTCTGGAATCCCTTTCAGAGGGTACAAGATTTTTAGCCATAGAAGCTTTAGCCCCTTTGGGACCCTGGGAAATTGTTTCTGGGTCAGCCAGAAGGCTTTTATAAAGGAATTTGTGAGTGTCAGGTACTCTGTAGTATCTGTCTGGTTTGGCTGGAGCAGGAAGTAGGGAGTCTGGATTTAGACTAGACTTTAAGTAAACATCATCCACAATATCTAAAACTGGAGGGATAGCAAGTGGTCTGTGCTGGGGTAGTAAAAGAAACTCTCGGAGCCTTTTCTTAGAATCAGAGTAGTCCTGGCCTTCCCAGTGGAAATGTTCCCTCATGGAATGTAAAGTTTCCCCAAAGGAGTAGTCTTCAGGGGGAGATGCTGAGGGAATAGAGTCTTCAGCATCAGAATCTTCATAAGGAGGAAAAACGTAATCATGTTCCTCAGAAGAATCTCAGGAAATAGAAACCTGGTCAGAGGAAGCATAGTCCTCCTCTTGTCTTGGTTTTTTATCAGGAGGGGGATGGGAACCCCTGATTAGGGAAATCAAATCTACAGCCATCTTAAGCATCGGTTTCTTAGGCATGGGGCCTTGAACAGGAGACTGATGTACAGTCTTTTTTGGTTTTAATGGAGTTTTTAGCTTAGCATAAGATTTAATGGTGAGTGTAGTCGGTCTGAAGACACCTTCTGAAACCGAAGACGTTTCTACTGCACCGGGATCACCTTCTGCTCCGGTGTCGGAAGGGCCTAATGAAGATGATTGCGACGGCCTAGTACACTCCGCTTGAGAATCCGAAGCTGTCTGGGGTTCTATTTCCGCGGTCGTCAGGGGCTGCGTAGGTGCCTCACTGAAAACCGGAGAACCGGCGATAGGCCCAGCAGAGGCCTCGGAGTCTGGCTTGGTTCAAGGCTGCCAGTCCTTATCCTTGCATTTTTTATGCATGCCGGTCGTCGGCTGCTCCAACGGCATGATATAATTAAATTTCCTACCAAAGTAATGTCGTGCGAAGACAAAACGATGTTTGATAGTTTGTTTATTAAACCTAGCACAAAACCGACAACCTGTGACGTCGTGGTCTGGGCCTAGGCAAGGAATACAATAAGAATGGAAGTCCTTATGAGGTATTTGCTTCCCACAAGAAATGCAATTGTTAACTTTTTCTGACATCGGACTGAGGCAAGAAAAGGTTCCCCAACGGGGTACTTACCTTTATTGAAGACTTCGGATTGAAATTAGATTAGAAAATCTCAGGTGTTGGCTGACCGGCACTTGCGAACTGCTTCTGCTTCGGGCACCGCGCGGCAAGAAAGACTGAAGAAAATGGCGTCGAATGCCTCTTATATACCCCTGGCGCACTGACGTCAGGGAAGAAGCGACAGCAACCGATGCCGGACAAAGACTTTGGAACTCAGGCTGACTGCGGGACCGCCTGATGGCAGGATAATCCAAGTGTGATGACTGCAGCAGGATAACACAATGAACATCAGGTCTAGCTCCTGATTACGTGACCAAATAGAGAATCTTTTTCATTTATCCTTGTAAAGTTCTCTGGTGGATGGTTTATGAGAAGCCAACATAATATCCTGGACAGGTGAAGAAAGGGTTTCTTGCCTGGCAACTAACAGAAGTGGAGAAACCAAGCTGTCAGCTTGAGGGTGGACAGATTCGAGGAGTCAGCCCTTGTGGGTGAGAAATTAGGCCCTGACGAGTGTCTAGGATTCAGATGAGGTCGAAGGAAGGGGAACCACACTTGACGAGGCCAAAACGGAGCAATGAGGATGACTTTGCTTCTCAACTGAATAGCCTTCCGCAGAACGAGGGGGATCAGAGGAATCAGAGGGGTAAGCATAAAAAAGACCCGTGGGCCAATCGTGGACTACAGCATCTCTCGGTGACTCCCCGAGAGGGGTAAAGAGGGCAAAGTAGCTGCTGCATTTTGCATTTGAAGGGGAGGCAAAAAGGTCGCAGCATGGCTGGCCCCAGTGACTGAAAATTTCCGTTGCCACACTCAGGTTGAGAGACCACTCGTGAGGATGAAGTATGCATCTGCTCAGTCTGTCCACAATCACGTTGGAGCTCCCCGGGATGTGCGTTGCGATCAGGAAGTGGTTGGAAGCTATCACCCACTGCCAGATTCTCATGGCTTCGCGACAAAGGGGGTAAAGATTTGGTCCCTCCCTGTTTGTTTATGTACCAGACCACAGACTTGTCCAACTGGAAAGCAATCTTTCCGGATGGAAGAAGCGGATGAAAAGCTTGCAACGCCAACAGCACCTCTCAACTCCAGGATATTGATATGCAAACTGACCTCTACATTGGACCTAGTGCCTTGGACTGTCTTTCCCTGGAAGTGGTCCCCCCACCCCATCAGGGAAGCATCCGTGGTCACTGTGGCACTGGGCTGTAGAGCATGGAAGGAACGCACCAAAGATTTTCATCTGTATGTATCCACCAGAGGAGATCTTGTTTGCAAATGTTGGTGATAAGCATCTTTGAGCTCAGGGGGTTGAGATTGGGTATCCCACTGGGCTTGAAGGAGCCATTGTAGTAATCTCATGTGTAGTCTGGCTAAGGGGACTATGGGGATGGCTGCGGCCATAGATCCTAACGCTCGAAGAATCTCCCTTGCAGTCACCTTGCTTTGGCAGAGTATCACCTGAACTTGTGCCCGGAGTCTCTGCAGCCTGTGGAGAGGAAGAGAGATTAGGCTTGACTGCGTGTTGAATACTGCCCCTATGAATTCCAGCTGTGATGGTTGAAGGTTTGACTTCTGCCAGTGTATGGTAATGCCTAATGTCTCCACTAGAGCCAGAGTGTAGTGGAGGGCCCTGACCAGAAGACACTTGGTTGGGGTGGAGAGGAGCCAATCGTCTAGATATGGAAACACCTGGAATCCCTGAAGTCTCAGATGAGCCGTTACCACTGCAAGACATTTCATGAACACACTGGGGCCGTTGAGAGACCGAAAGGCAGGGTCTGAACTGGTAGTGATTGGCTCCCAGCCGGAAGTGAAGGAGGCTCCTGGAGCACTTGTCCATCTTGATATGGTAATACGCATCCCGGAGATCTAATGAGCACATTCACACACCCTCCTGCAGATAGGGGAGGATGGATTGAATCATGACCATGTGGAACTTGGTCTGAACTACTGATTTGTTCAGATGACTGAGATCCAGAATGGGCCTCCAGTCCCTTGTTTTCTTTGACACCAAAAAGAATCTTGAGTAGAACGCTGATCTGAGGGGACTTTCTGGATGGCTCGTTTTTGAAGTAGCTTTCGTATTTCAGAAGCTGCCTCCTCCCTTTGACTGGGTGGAACATCGGGAAGGGATTTCGGAGGTCTTGGATAGGATATTAGTGGAATATGGTAGCCTCTGGTAATGACTCTGCATCCACTGATCATTCGTAATGGATAGCCAGGCATCTTGGTGCAGAGAGAAACGCGCCCCAACTGCTTCCAGAGGAAAGCAATCGGGCAGCACCTCAGGAGAGTACAGTTTTGTACCTACCATAAATGTAGATGTTTGAGTGCTAACACAGCTGCAGTCATAACAGATGGGATTATCCTGCCGTCAGGCGGGTCCTCGGTCGGCCGAATTCCAAAGTCTAGGTCCGGCGTCGGTTGTTGTCGCTTCTTCCCTGACGTCAGTGCGGCAGGGGTATAAAAGAACCAGCCGACGCCATTTTCTTCAGTTTTTCTTGCCCCAGAAGTCAGGTGCCCCCAGAAGGAAGGCAAAACAAACTTATGTAGTAATGCAATGTAATATAATCAAAAAACAGTAGTTTGCAAGCAAATGCACCATAAAAGAATACCCCAATCAGGTTGTATGAGGAGGCGTTTGTCATAAGGCCTGTCCCAAGAGGGGATGGAGGGAGGGAAACCTGGACTGCAGCTGTATTAGCACTCGAACATCTACATTTATGGTAGGTACAAAACTGTACTATGTTCATCGTGCATACAGCTGCAGTCATAACAGATGGGTAGAATCCCAAAGCTAAAAAGGGGTGGCAGGCACTAAGTGGAACTAGGAGGAGCAAGGATGCCCTGCAAGACTGCTGTGGCAAAGCCCTCTCTAGATTTAGAGTATAGTGGAAGGTGATAGTGCTTGGAGAAAGTGTGCACAGAACTCCAAGTGGCTGCTTCCAAAATATCCTTGGTAGGAACCCCCCTGAGGAAAGCTGCAGAGGTAGCTGTGGCCCTTGTGGAGTGAGATCTGATGCTTGTAAGTACAGTTTTTCCATGAAATGAGTAACAAAAGCGTATGCAGTGGGCTATCCATTTTGAGATTGTCTGTTTGGAAATAGCCTTTCCTTGAGCACCTGTAGCATAGGACACAAAGTTGCTCTGATTTTCTGAATGGCTTTGTCCTGTCCAAATAATAACAAAGTTGTCTGTGAATGTCCAAGGAATGTAGTAATCTTTCCCCTTTGTTTTGTGGGTTAGGATAAAAGGTAGGTAAGTGGATAGTCTGATTCAACGCTACACTGGATACTACCTTTGGCATAAAGGAAGGGTTGGTTCGTAAGGAAACTCTATCCTGATGGAAAATGATGAAAGGTTGCACAGCCATGAGGGCTTGTAGTTCCGAAACCCTGCGTGCTGAGGTGATAGCCAGAAGGAAGGCTGCTTTCCATGACAAATATTGCAGTTCTGTTGAAGCAGCTGGCTCAAATGGAGGCAGGGTCAGTTTTACTAAAATGAAGTTGAGGTCCCAAGCAGGTACTGGTGGTTTCCTTGGGGGTTTTATATTCTTAGCCCCTCTGAGGAACTGTCTTAAGAGAGGATGAGAGAATAAAGGAGGATCAGTGTTGTATTGTGCAGAAATGGCTGAAGCATGGATCTTGATGGAGGAGAAGGAAAGTCCACTGTTTAACATCTCAGCTAGGTACTGTAATATTTGAGGTAAATTTAGTACCCAAGGATTCTGGCCCTTTTTCTGATTCCAGGCACAAAACCGTTTCCATTTGGCGGAGTAGGCTTTTCTAGTAGAAGGTCTTCTGCCCTCCAAGATGACATCCTGCACCTCCTTGGAAAGGAGGGTCTGTTGGGAAATCAAGGAATCCTCCATGCGGCTAGATTGAGGGTTTTCAGCTGACTGTGTAGAGTTTTGAAGTTGTGCTGGGTCAACAGAAGAGGCACTAGAGGCAGGATCCATGGTGAGGAATGCGTCAGGCTCTTCAGGAGTGGATACCAGTGTTGTCTTCGCCAGTCTGGAGCAATGAGAATCATCTTTGGCCTCTGCTCTGGCTTTTAATAGAACTTTGGGCAGCAGAGGAAGAGGTGGAAAGGCATAGACTGTCAATGTTGTCCAATTGAAAGAAAGTGCGTCCACTTTCCAGGCCTGTGGATGATAGGTCCTTGATCAAAATTTTTTCAGTTGGTAATTTCTGTGGGTAGCTAAGAGATCTATGTCTGGCTGTCCCCATGCCTGAATTATCTTTGTGAAAACTTGAGGATGCAACTTCCATTCGTGTGGATCGGTCATATTTCTGCTCAGGTTGCCTGCCAGCGTGTTTTCCTTCCCTGGCAGGAATTGTGCTTGAAGTTGGATTTGCAATTCCAGAGCCGTGTTCCAAAGGGACATGGCTAGTCTGCACAGGGGGTATGAATGAGTTCCTCCCTGTTTGTTTATGTACCACATCACTGTGGTGTTGTCTGTCCTTATCAATAGCTGGCCTGGATGCAGTAGGTTTTGAAGGCCATAATAGCATTTTGTACTGCTAGCATTTCCTTTTGATTGATGTGTAGGTGCTTCTCTTTTTGGGACCATTTGCCCTGAATGTACTGATCTGTCATGTGCGCCCCCCAGGCGTAGTCCGAGGCATCTGTTGTGATGATTTGATTTGCTTGAGGCAAGCAGAAGGGGAGACCTATGTTTCTTTGGCATGCTTGAGCCCACCACAGAAATTCCTTTTGAAGACATGGAATGAGTGGTATAATTGTTTCCAAACTGTGGCTGTGTTGAGACCATAAGTTTTTTAGGTACCATTGAAGTTTCCTCATATGCAGCTTTGCACATGGGATCAGCAAGATGCAAGATGCCATGAATCCCAGAGCCTGCAGGACTTTCCTTGCAGTCAGCCTGGTGAAGGTTGCCATTTTTCTGAAGTATTGAGATAGTTGCCCTTGCTTCTCTGGCGTGAGGTAGGCTATCTGGGTGTTTGTATTCAAGCTGGCACCCAGGAAAATTATTGCTTGAGAGGGTATTAGTTTTGATTTCTTTTTGTTGACTGTGTATCCCAGAAAGTTCAACAATTTTATTACAAACGCCAGGTGTTTCGGAAGTATGTGCTTGCTGTCCGCTTGGATCAGGCAGTCGTCCAGATATGGGTATATTTGTATCCCTTGAAGTCTGCAGAAGGCAAATACTGATGCCAGGCATTTTGTAAACACTCTGGGTGCAGTAGATAAGCCAAAGGGCAATGCAGAGAATTGATAATGAGTTGAACCTGCAAGAAATCTGAGGTATCTTCTGCAATCTTGTCTGATAGGGACATGCAGGTATGCCTCCTTGAGGTCCAATGTTACCAGCCAAGACTCCTTGCCCAGCATGGGAAGAAGCTGCTGTAATGTGAGCATCTTGAATTTTGGTACGAGTAAATATGTGTTTAGGATGGATAGGTCCAAAATAGGTCTCCAATCTTTGTCCTTCCTTGGTACCAGGGATAGTCTGGAATAAAAACCTTGACCCTGTTCTTTTGCAGGTACTTCTTGAATAGCTTTCATGTCCATGAGAGCTGAAATTTGTTTTTGTGCCTCTGTCCTTTGATTTTGTGGCAGGTTTGGCATGCCTCTCATTTTTGGAAGGGTGTGAAAGTGGAATCTGTAGCCTCTGTCTATAATGTCCAGGATCCATTTGTCTTTTGTGACAATATGCCAATTTTTTTTGAAAATAATGCCAGTTTTCCGCCTAAAGGTGCTGCCATTAAAGCTTTGCTTGGCATGCAAAAGGGAAAGTCATTGTGTCTGCTTTCTGAATGACTGTGATCTATCTTCTCCACCTCTTGGTGTAGGTGCTTGCCATTGTCTGGCTCTAAATGATCCTTGAGATTGCCCTCTACCCCTCGGGCGCCTGTATCTACCTCTTTGAGGTCTGTCCGTGGCTGGAAAGGACCAATTTTTTGAAGGCCAGTTTCTGCTGAAACGTGGAGGTTGTACCTGTAGGAAATCTTTCACTGTTTGCATTGATCTTACCTTTTCCTCCATTTTCTTTAGTACCTCCTCAGCTTTAACACCAAACAATACATCTTTTTGAAGAAGTGCATCTAGTAATTTAGCTTTGACATGATCTGGTAAGGTTTGCTCTTTGAGCCAAGCATGTCTACGTATGACAGACCCTGTAACAGCAGCTCTACATGAGGCCTCTTAAAGCATCAAAACCACATTGCAAGGTATGTTTACCCACTTGCTCTGCACTATGCAACAAATCCTGCAACTCCTTTAAATCTGGTTGTTCAGGTTGTGTCATTTTGCTTTTCAACTGAGATAACAAAAACTGTTGATACTTTAACATATGGAACTGACAGTTTAATGCCCTCATGGTTAAAGTGGCCGAGGTGTATACCTTTTTCCCCCACCTTTCTAAAGCTCTGGAATCTCTCTCTGAAGGTAATGGGTTTTTGGCAGTAGAGGCCTTAATTCCCTTGGGACCATGTGAAATAGTTTCTGGGTCAGCAGCATGGCTTTTGTATAGGAATTGGTGTGAACCAGGAACCCGGTAATACCTGTCAGGTTTAACAGGAGCTGGGGGTAAAGAATCTGGGTTGAGGATGGCTTCTGTGTACACATCATCTAATATATCCAAGACAGGAGGGATAGCCAGAGGCCTGTGCTGAGGAAGCAAGAGAAAATCCCTGAGCCTTTTCTTGGAATCTGAGTAATCTTGGCCTTCCCAGTGAAAGTGTTCCCTCAAGGTATGTAAGGTTTCCCCAAAAAAATAGTCCTCGGGGGGGTGGGGGGAGACCGAGGGAATGGACTCCTCAGCATCAGAATCTTCAAAAGGGGAATATGAATATTCCTGGTCCTCAGAATGTTCTGAGGTAATAGAGACTTGGTCTGAGGAAGGGTAGTCTTCCTCCAATCTGGGCCTTTTGTCCAAGGGGGGTTGAGAACCCCTGATAAGAGTAATCAAATCCTCAGCCATTTTGAGCATCTGTTTTTTAGGCATGGGGCCTTGATAGGGGCTCTGTGGAGCTTGTGTTTTAGTTTTCATGGCTGCTTTAGATTTTGTGAAAGCCTTAAAGGAAAAAGAGGAAGGCCTGAAGACACCTTGAGAGGTGGCAGGCTTGTCTAAACTGAGTTTCCCCGTCAAGAGTGGCGTCGGTATCTGTAGTCGGAGTGGGGGCCGAGGAGCCTGCGACCTCACACCGCTAAAGAAACGTCATCGGTACTCAGGGCTGCGTAGGCGCCTCACTGAGAACCAGAGCACCTGTAACCGGCTTTAGCATGGTGTCGGTAGAAGTCGTGGACCTCGTATGTCGGTCCTTATCTTTCCATCTTTTCCACAAAACTGGAGTCGGAGTATCCGACGACATAATGTAATTAAATTTTTTACCAAAATAGTGTTGGGCGAACTCCGCCCGACGCTTAATAGTGCGTTTGTTGAATCGAGCACAAAAACGACAGGCCGAGACGTCGTGGTCTGGGCCTAAGTAAGGAATGCAGAAGGAATGGAAATCCTTATGCGGTATTTGCTTCCCACATGAAATGCAATTATTAACTTTGTCTGACATCGGTCTGAGGCAAGAAAAGTTTCCCCAACGGGGTACTTAGCTTTCCAGAAGACTTCGGCTGAAAAATTTTCGTAAATCTCAGGAGCTGGCCGACCGGCACTTGCGAACTGCTTCTGCTTCGGCCACCGCGCGGCAAGAAAGACTGGAGAAAATGGCGTTGGCTGGTTCTTTTATACCCCTGCTGCACTGACGTCAGGGAAGAAGCGACGACAACAGACACCGGACCTAGACTTTGGAATTCGGCCGACCGAGGACCCGCCTGACGGCAGGATAACCCCATCTGTTATGACTGCAGCTGTCTGCACGATGAACATCGTTCATATGGTCTACCTGAGAAGGAATCTCTAGAGCCCTGGTTCTGGGGATCCCCTCTGCACCGAAAGGGACGTCTTCCATTATTGGAACCCCCTCTGCCTCTGGAGGAGTCCTCATCATGTGCGTCTCGGAAAGGACCTTGAGACGTCTTGTGCCACATCTTTCTGCTACTCTGATTCCTGAAGAATGAACGCTGAGGTTTGGAAAACCATAGGCCAACGGCAGATAAGGTCTTCCCGTCTTGTTCGCACCTGGCTAGTGTATCCTTGACCTTTGCACCAAACAGAGCCAAAGGCTCGATAGGGGCATTTAGAACAGAAGACGTGAAGGAGTCCGCAAGATCACAGTTGCGCATCCAGGTGTGACGTCTCATGACTATGCCTGCACCCACAGCTCTAGCTGCTCCTTCGGTTGCGTGTGACAGCAATCTCATGGATGAATTAGATATGGATTCTAGCGTGGCAAGTTGGGAAGCAACCTTATCTCGTGCTCCATCCGATACTTGATCCACGAAGGATCCGGAGAGTTTGGAGATAGGATCTCTCTGGTGCCTCGTAAAATGTGCCATAAAGTTCAGAGACCTAACCGCGAAGGTTGCTGACGCAAAGACTCGCTTCCCTAACCTGTCCACTGCCTTGGACTCCCTTGTTGGGCGGGTGAACAGCAGGACTCTCTTCTGCAAGGACCTTTTTCGTGGCAGCTGCCACCACCATAGCGTCCACTGGCAAGCCTCTGGACCAATGGGGTTGATCCTCTGGGGATGGCCTCAACGGAGTCGGGGTTCTTCCAAGCCCTTTGCATGATGAGTTTAACCAGCTCATCAGTGGGGGGGGGGGGGGGGTCACCCAAGAAGTAGAGGGCCAAGAGCGAAAGGCCTGCAGGAATATGGATTCCTCTGAGGAAGTGGTTGAGGACTTCCAGTCACCCCTCTGTTGCAAGATTTCCATGATGGCCCTGAAGGAGACATCGTCAGGGGGCGACCGTGGGGACCCTTTCCCCATCAATGTAGTCTGTATCCTGTGTGAGTGACTCCTCCAGGGAGTCAGTGTGTTTTCTCTTACATACCCATTTCCGAGGAGGTTCTTCAGTGGGAACATATGAAGAAGACTCGGAAAGTGAAATGCCCTGGACAGGGGTCTCCTGGGCCTTGCACTCTGAGTCCTGGGGGGGTGGACTTTGACAGCTGTGGCTCAGAGAGAACTGGGGGAATAGGAAACTGTGGAGAATTGCTGGCAGCAAGCACCCTCTCCATCACCCGGAAAGCTGGCCCGCCCGAACAGGAATGGGAGCCCGGAACCGAAGAAGACAAAATTGGAACCTGGGTCACACCCCGCTCCAGACGGTCCGCCCCCGGGGTCGGAGCCTCAATCAAGCTTGGAGCAGTAGTCACCCTCTGATCTGAAGTCGGGGCCGACATAACCACTGGAACCGACACCGAGATCAGGGGCTCAACCCTCCAAGCATGAGATTGAGGAAGGGTGGGTTCCGACGGAACCGGCAGCCAAAGGGATCTCGGAACCTCAGACAGAGTTGCTGTTGGCACAGAGGAAGGAATTCCTCCAGTACAAGTTGGATAGATGAGCCTTGGAACCGAGGGGTCCAAGGGAGGAGACTAAGTAGGGATTGCTGGAGAAATAGACCCAAAGCCAGGAGTGGGATAGGGTCTAGGTGGATTTGAGATTCCCCTAGCAGTCAGCAGTTGATCAAAACGTTGCACCACATCCAATTTGGAAAGGCTCCTGGTGGATCTCACTGATGCACCTGACGGGGAGTCAGGCCGGTCCAAAAAGGGGCTGCAGGTTTGTCCGGCAAACGGGTCCACATTGGATGAGTATCTGGTCTGTGGTGAATCGCAGAATGGCACCGGCGATTCCAATTTTGCAACAGGTAATAACGGTATGGTCGGAGTCATGAATGGGCTCGGAGCAGAAGTCATTATAGGAGTGGATGACAGGAACGGTACTGAGAACTTTCTCGGAACTGATAACGAGGTTGAAACAGGCAAAGTCGGTGCCGATGAAGTGGAAATACTGGTCGGTACCGAGGATGTAGGTGGTGCTGTAATCGTCGGTGCCAGGGTGAGCACCAACGAGGCTACCTCGGTAAACTTCAACGGAGCCAAGCTCGGAGCCAATGTGGTAGGGGCACTGAGGAGGCAGAACGATGTTCAGACGACGACTTATGGGCCTTGTGCTTGTGACCTTTACCACTGTCACCGGCCGGTGAAGAAGGGTCCGATCGAGGACGTTTCTTATCCGAAGCAGGAGGGGGTGAGACCTCTGTCGCAGAAATGGCCTCCGAAAAAGGAGAAGCAAGCAGACCCTTTAAAATAAGTTTGTTACAATGTTCATTCAACGTCCGCTGACTGAAACTAGCACAGATATCACAGGGGGGTTTCGCCGACAAATGTGGAACCCCCAAACAGTAAACACATTCCTCATGGAGGTCACTATTCGGCAGTTTACCACTGCAAGAAGAGTAGTGTTTAAATCCCGTAGTTCCCTTTTTTTCAGACATTCCAAAACACACTCTCGCATATAAGGGACAGAGAGAGGAAAGAGAGGAAATGAAGGAGAGAAAAAGCAAATACCAACAATGGTAACAAGATACCGTAAAGGTAGAAAGCTAGAGATACCAAGAAATTGCCAACAATGGTAAGAGAGAAATAACAGTGGGTAGAGCTGTACCAATATAGAACACGAACAAGTTATAAAGAAAAAAATGTTTTCAAACTTTTAAATATATATTAAAACAGCCCTTAGCTGGAGAGCTCAGTGAAACGCTGCTATATGGCTGTGCGGCAAAGGAGATCTGAGGTAACTGTGCAAAGGGCATTGTGGGTAGCAGCTTAGCTTGAGAGTTTTTGGTGCAAGCAAGCTTAGTATAAGGCCGATTCAGTTGCAAGGGCTCGGAACCGAACCCATCAGTTCCATCAGTGATGAATAGGGAGAAGATTAACAACTTCAGATTTACCCTTTTTGAAATCTCACACTTTCTTGGTATCAAAAGAAATTATGCATTCACTAGTAAAGGCAATTGGAAATATGGATATGAATAAATTCTTGATTACGTGATTGGAATACATAAATCTTTTGTTCAATAATATTTGGTTAATAAAGAAAAAGGTTGTTAGTTTTTATTAATTTGCAAATATACTTTAAGTATTCGTAGAAAAACATTCCTATCTATACAAATAAAAAGGTTCAAACAGTGTTTTATTGTTGTCTAGCAATATAACTGCATGCACTAACTTCCAATAAGATGTATATAAAGTATTGATCCATAAAAATACAGTGTTAATAATAGTTGAATTTATATATAATTCTATGTTGCGAAATGCAATACCTCCCTCTTCCCAGCTTGGAGTGTGCTATTGCAGAGATATTCTAGGTTTATTTAGGAAACCAAAGAAACTTGAATAGGATATTACTTAAACTTTTAACAAATCTTTGAGTGGGGGATGATTAATGACTAACAAATAGAATTTTAGGTAAATTATCATTTTAATTAAAGTTAGTCTGCCCTCAAATGAAAAAAAAATTGTTCCAGTTGGCTGTTAGGTTTATAAATTAATTAATTAGAAGTTGATAATTAGCTGAAACTGTCTTTTTAATGTTAGACTCAACAGAAATACCCAAGTACTTAATATGCGAACTGTCCCAACTGAAGTGCTTGTAAGTTTTTAATTTGGAAATGATTTCCTTGTTTATTAAGAGCGTTTGGGTTTTTTTATGATTAAATTTTAATCCAGATATACTTTCAAATAAATCCAGGGCACTAACTAACAGTCAAATGAGGTTTCAATATCTCCATGTTAGTAAGAAATCATTGGCAAAAAGTTGGATCTTGGGGGGAGATATTACTTGTAAGTTTATAACCTATAATGGTCTTACTATTTCGTATTAATTCACAAATGGGTCTATGGCAAGGGCAAAAATGAAAAGGGGACAAAATCAAAAGCTTTGTCTGCGTCAAACCTTAATATTGACCATTCATTTTTCTTTGTGTTTGCTACTGTAAGAGACAACAGCCTTATTATATTATCTTGAACTTTACGTTTTTTTATGAACCCAGTTTAGTCATTGTCTATTAAGTCAGAAAGGATAGCGTTCAGCCTATTTGCTAAGACAGCCATAAAAATCTTAAAATCTATACTTAATAAAGAAATAGGCTTATAAGATGAACAAGAAGTGGGTCCCTTATCTGGTTTTAAAATTAGTTCATAGGTTCATAGGTTCATACTAGGCTATCTGCCCGAGGGCATTTATAAGCCTAGCCCATAGTTTTGTGGCTTACGCCACCCCTTTAGTTTGGAGAAACTATGCCCATTATTTTGCTGTGCCTCTGTCGAGCAGTGACACTGAGGTAACCCCTGGGGTGTATCTGCGATCTCCCATCCATTGGTCAAGATTCCTCTTGAACAAGGCCAGCGAGGTGCTCTGCCTCACATAAACCGGGATTTTGTTCCACAGCATAGGGAGTCTTTGGGTGATTAATCTATCCCTCCAGCACGTCCTATTGATAACCGTGTCGAGGTTTAAGTCTCCCGCCCTTGTGGCTCTGAGGGATCTAGATTTTTTGAGATGAAGCATGTTCATCAAATCTGGGTTTGACATGGCCTTGTATGTCAGGCATAGGTCACCTCTGAGCAAGCGGTAAGCAACTGAATATAACTTTCAGTCGGGCAGCATAAGACAGATTTTTGAGACCCTTTATCCTTTTGGTGAGGAACTTTTGTGGCCTCTCCAGCTGCTGCAAGTGTCGGGTCAGATACATTCCGAATGGGGCATTGTACTCGATCATTGGTCTGATGAGTGATGAGTGATGAGTATAGGGAGACTATGACTTCCCTTGATCTAGATGTGAATCCCTTCATGATAAGGTGGGCAATGTAGAAGGTCTTCCTAACTACTTTAGCAATATGAGTGTCGAATGAAAGGCTACTGTCAACCTGGGTTCCCAGGTCCCTAATAACTTCTTCTGTGTTCAGGGGATTGCCACCTATATGGTAGCTAGGGGTAACCTTATTTTTCCCGAAGGGTATGACTATGCATTTCTTGGCATTTAACTTTAGGCCATGGCTCTGGCACCAGTTATCCGTTTCTGTGAGACCCTTCTGAAGGATATCTGTGTTGGATGTGTTTTCAACTACGGCCCAGTTTGCAGTCATCTGCAAACTTTGTCAGCCATAACCCTCCTGTGTTTGCTTGTACTTCAGAAAAGTAGATGCCAAACAAGAGTGGGCCCAGGACTGAGCCCTGTGGGACACCACTTGTGACAGGCTTTGAGTCTGACATGGCGCCAGCAACTCTGACCCTGTGGGTTCTGTCACTCAGCCAGTTTGCAACCCATCTTGTAATGTATGGGTTTACATTTAAGCTGATGAGTTTTTCAATGATACCCGAGTGAGGTATTGTATCAAAAGCCTTCGCCAGGTCTAGGTAGGCTGTATGGACTGCCTTTCCTCGTCAATGGCCTTGGTGACTGTTTCGTAAAAGTCAACCAAGTTTAAAAGGCATGATCTGCCTTTGACAAAGCCAAACTGGGTTGGATCCAAAGTCTGCAAGTTCCCTATGTCTTTATTTATGAGATCCATTATGATCCTCTCCATGGCTTTGCAGATAAGGCTTGTCAAGCTAATGGGACGGTAATTTCCAGGGTCGGTGGAGGCACCGCCTTTGTGGAGTGGGACCACAGGCGCTGTGCGCCACTCACTGGGTATGTATGCGGAAGTGAGACTCAGATTAAACAGCTGTCCTAACTGTGGGTTTAATTCCTCATTGAGTTCATGGAGCACCATCAGGTCCCATGGATGCTGTGTTCTTTGCCTTGGAGAGAGCAGTTCTCACCTGGGCGTTAGAGATGTTTGGGGGCTACAATCATTTGGTATAGATATCTCTCCTTTAGGGCAGGGGAAGTTTGCACTGAACCTGTCAGCCAGTATGTTGGCAATGTCTGTAGGATCAGTAATCTTCACATCATTTTGAACTAATTCTGAGCATATCTGGGAGTTTCCTCCTAGGTTTCTGACATAGCTAAAGAATGCCTTATGGTTGTCTTTAGAGTCCTTAGCTATTTTTCCTCAAAATTAGCTTTGGATGATTTTATGAGAGCTCTTAGCTTTTTACTTATAGTGATCAGCGTTGTCTTACCTTTTAAGGATTTTGCTCTATCTTGTAGTAGCTTTCTCCTTTTGTTGTAGAGTTTGTTTATGGCTGGGGTCCACCAGACTGGACGCTTGCCTTTGGTACAAAGAGTCTTTGTTTTGCTTGGGATTGCCTGATCCATGCAGCCCTGCAGGTGCTGGTAGAAGGCATTTGTAAGTGATTCAGCGGTTTGAGTAATGTTAACCGCCGGCTCAGGGGCCTTAAAGGAGACCACACTAGTCTTTAGAAGTGTGAAGTCGGCTTTCGAGAAGTTCTTTACTGTGGTCTTTTTCATTTCGGGTGGGGGCGGGATGAGGACCTCCAGCGAGATTAGTTTGTGATCAGATCTCACCAGTGAGGGGTATACTTCCGGCGTTGAACATTGTGCTCCCATGTTCGTGATGATGAGATCAAGTATGTTTTCTCCTCTTGTGGGGATGGTGACTAGTTGTTCCATGGCATTTGAGTTTATGAATTCGGGCTAGAGTGTTTGGGCTTGAGTAGTGTTCCCAGTCTATATTAGGGTAGTTGAAGTCACCTAGTATGATGGTGTTCGGAGATACATTTATCCCCTCCAGTGTTTTCAGGAAGGCCATTATGAGGTTCCTGAGTTTGCGAGGGTGGCCTGTAACATGCTACAAATTGCAGAGCAATCTTGCCTATGGTTAATTGCACCTGGATGGTTTCCGATGCATTGTGCGATGCCACCAATCTTGAGGTGTGGGTGTCCTTGATGAATATGGATACCCCTCCTCCTTTCTTGGTATTGTCCGGGTTTTGGGGCCGGAACGCATGATATGAGGTAAAACCTGATAGTGCTGGGGTGCTCTCAGGAGCCTTGAACCAGGTTTCTGTCACAGCACAGACATCGATGTTCTCCATACTGAGAAGGGCCTCGAGTGTGTGCATCTTGAGGTTGAGACTTCTGGCCTTGAGCAGCATTACCCTTAGTTTTTTTTCTTTGTTTTGTTCTAGGGTGGCATGTTTAGAATTTGAGCCTTGCCTAAAAAAGGCACTATGGGGGTGGCAAGAGCCTTTGCCAAAATCCGGAATCCCAGGGGTGACAAGTGCAAGCTGTCCCTTGCGAAGCAGCGTGGCTTGTCCAGCATGTCATCCCAGGCAGACAGACATTGGATCCCCTTTGAATGACACCAGAGTTTAAGCCAATTGTTAAAGCTGATCATCTTATCTCTGTATTGTGGCATCATTCTTGGTGAAGGTAGGATACTGCTCAAGGTCAGGGTCATACCTGCTTGGGCTACATAATCAGAGAGCTCCTCTATGTCTCTTTTCATGTAGTCCAAGGAGGTACGTCTCAGGTCATTAACACCAGCGTGGACAATGATTGAGTCGTACTTGTACCTGCTGTTGAGAGACCTGATTGCATGCGTTATGTGGCGGATTCTAGCACCCTACAGGCAGCTTACTGTGACCTTCTCCTTACTCAGTCTGGTGAGCGGGACGTCAGTGTGTCTGACTATGGAGTCACCAATGACTAGTGTGTCTGGCATTGTGTTTGGCCTTAACGGCTGTGACTGCTTGACACTCTGACTGTGTGGTCTATGTGTTGCAGGTGTTGTGTTCTGAGGTGGTAGTTGTTTGGGTGTCTGCTTTGGTGGCCTCTGCTGTTTTGGTAGATTTTTGATCAGAGCCTCCGAGTATGTCTTTGTGATGGTATTATATGAGACTGGGTCTATAGTGTGTGTGGTTACCTTCTCCTCCTGTCTGGTCATGCCAGTCCTATGTTGAGAGAGCTCAGCCTCCAGTTTGGCCGTATAGTTGCATCTCTCGCATGTATTTGCGTTTTGTGGGAGGAGGAGAGGGTTGTCTGTCTACATGAGGCAATTGTAACATTGCCTCAATATTCCCAGGTTCACCAGCTGAGCAGGAAAGGACATTAGCAACTGATCCCTCGACATGCTAGAAGGAATAGACAGAAAAACTTAAGAAAAGGTTCTGGGGGATGTGGGTGACCGAGAAATGGGGTTTGCTTTTTTGGGGTACTTTCTATAACAAGAGTGCTGTATCGAGGTGATAAGTACTGTAGGAGCAAGTGCTTCGCTATACAGATAGAGAATAGTCTACTTGGGAGTCAAGTAGAGATAATTTATAGTTGTAGGATACACTAAACAGAACAGTAGTATACTTTGAGGAAGGTAGTTTTAAGGGAAAATTTGAAGAGTGGACTTTAGGTGAGTATTTCCACTAAAGTGGGACATTTGACGGGTTAACTTCTTGAAATGTATTTAACAGAATTTTTAATATACTATCAGGTAACATTTTATATAATTCAGGGACTAATCCATCCAACTCTGGTGCCTTATCAAGTTTTAGACTATTTATTTGATGTTTTAGTTCTTTCAAAGTAATGGCTTTATCAATTCTGGTAGTATTATCATGGGAGACTTTCCTTTGAATGGTCTTTAAGAAGTTATTTAGGAATACTATTATCACTTATCATTGTATTTGAGTTACTGATATGCTCATACTGTTTTTTGAAGCCTTCTAGTATGTTCTTCATATCTGATGCTTTTATTCTTTTCTTACCTTCTTTACATATGATGTACTTTATATGCTTTTTTTTATTTAGATATTTTGATATGACTGCAACTTTATATAGGCTTTTAGGGTTGACTGAGTAGGAGTACAACTTGATGTTTTTCTAAATTAATGGAACTTTTGTGGTATACGATGTCCTGATATTCCTTATTCAAGTTGTTGTTATCTAATGCTATTTTATCATTAAGTGTTAGGTTACCTTTCAACTTATCTAGTTCATTATGTATATCTACCAGCCTCTTTTCCCACTCTTTTCTTTTAGATAAGTACCAGCCTTTAACTCTCCCATAAACAACCGCCTTTAAGGTATCCCACAGAATCATGTGACACCTCTCCATTACTGTTTACTTCAATAAATTGTTTTATTTCAGTTACAAACCAGTCTTGCAAAACCTTTTATTTTCGTAATGCAGGTACAGATTCTCTAACAAGAGATTAAATAAATCAGTATGAAACATTAATTTAAAGGTGATGGCACTGTGATCTGATAAAGAGCAGGACACAATCATGACATCTTCTATTTTAGATAACAATGAGCTGGTTACCAATACTTCTTCAATGTTGGGTTGTGCGCCAAACCTATGAGAGTAATGGGAAAATTTTTGTGAAGAAGGTGATTTTGTATTATAGATGTCTTTTAAATTCCTTGAATTTACATAATTATTTAAATATTTAGCTACAGGAGATATTTGGGGTGTCTGTTGAAGATAAAATACAATTACAATCTCCTGCTAAAATTCTTTCTCCCCGAGAATATAAAGTCATGGTGTCAACATGCTGTTTTACTGTTTTTGTGCCTATTCCTGGCAAACGATACGAGTTAATGAGGGTGTAAGGCTTTTTCCCAACCTTAATTATTACTAAAGCAAACATACCATTTTATTTGTATAAGATTCTATGATCTCTGGTAATTGTAGGATTTTCTTCCATAGAACTGAAACTCTTTCTTTACATTATAAACTAACCAATATTACATAGTCTTTTAACAAAAATCTGTTCTACTCTTGTGATAATAGATGTGTTTTTTTAAAGAAAGACAATGTCCGCTTTATGCAAAGAAAGACATTTGTTCCCACTAACTTTCATGGGATTATTTAACCCATTTACATTTAAAGAGAGAACATTATATGCTGACATAGTTGAACAGGTTTTGCAGTATTAAGATTTAAGTATTGATTCCCTATCTTTTTTAAAGCAGTTAAAATGACATTTGTTATGGACTAAATTAGACATCTTAAGTATATAAACATTAAAAACCTTCTATATGGAATACAGTATTCCTTTTTTTTTCAATAATTTTTCTTTTTCTTTTACAATTATATATAACACAAAAAACATTTCGACCTTTACAACATGACCACAGGAGTATGTTATACATTAGTGTTAATGCCATAAGGTGTAGGTCATACAACACATTTATTTACACTATTTACACAGATGCTTTCACCATTAGTTCAATTGTTATACAAAACAACACATACATTCTTAATACCCAAACTATGATTAGTCTGTCAAATCCTGTATGAGTTTCTAGGTTCCATTATGGTGTATTCTTAAGTTGCTATGTAGTTGACTATGCTAACATTATATTAAAGGTTTGTTCCCAAATTTCTCTGGACTTCATGTTTTAGTTTCTTTTATCCATTACTATTTTGTGAGCTAAAATATGTTTTATGGCTATTTGTTTAAAACCCTCCCAAGATATATTCAACGGATCTAGTAATTAGAGCGCTATATATAGTTTCATTAGTAGAAAAATTATTATAAGTGTATTTGCTTGTTTTTTTGGGGATGTTAAGTGGAAGAATGTGTAATAAAGCAAGTTCCCATGTTAAAATGTTGATGTTTGGTAGCCCATCTTTTGTAACTGTACTTTGAGAGAATTCCATAATTTGTACACACATTTGCAACTCCAAAATACATGTAGGTCAGCTGTCTGGTCCTTGCATTGTGGGCATACTGGTGACCGCAATGTACTGAATTTGTGACGGATTGCAGGTGTAAAGTATGTATTATTAATCATTAGCTGCATGTAAGCTAATTTTTTTAAGTGGTATGATCTTCAGTGTTAAGCTAATTGCTTGTGTTATTTGTTGGTCATCTATGCAGGGTTTTAGTTTTCTCCAGTAGTTGGAAAAAAGAAGCTCCTTCTGAAATTTAATCTTGCTTATCATTTTATATGAATTAGTAATAGTTTTCCTTGTTGAAAGAATAGTTTTCCAAAGCAAATTGCAAGTTTCTATGTCACTATTGGATATAGTAGTGCTTTGGAGATAACTGGAACACGGTTCTTTGATTTGTCTTAGTATTATTATGTAAGATTTGGAAAGATTTAAGTTAGTCCTAATTTCCTGTATTGTGCAAATAAGATATGGGAAGATATCTTGGATTGTTTTGTCTTTTAGATGCGGAAAGCATTCTAAGTGTAGCATTTTATTTATTTTTAGGTTTGGGTTTTTATGGAGAGGTTGTAGTATTGTTATGGCTTGTCCAAGGTTCAAAGATTGAAACATTTTTGTGTTATGTTGATAAGTGTTTTAAGTGATCTAAAACGTTGTAAGTTTGTACTTCTTTTGATTGAGGAATGGGAGTGCTTTAGGATTGATACCTAGTGCTTTAATATATCTATAATATATTGTCACCCAAGGAAGAGACCAGTTTTTCTTTGTCGGATCGTGTTCAGCTATTCTTAGTATTTTGTTGGTGTTAGTGATACAGTAACAGGTTTTAAAATCCAGTAGATTCAGCCCTCCTTTGTTTTAGGCAGTGTTAATTTTGGATAGGAAGTTCTGTTTTTCTTAGGTTCCCATATAAACTTTGCCAGAAAGGTGTGTATTTGGTTAAAGAGTTTATGTATTATTACCTATGATGTCATGAAAATGTATGTTAGTCTAGGTAGAATATTAATTTTTATTATTGATACTTTCGCCATGAATGGTAGTTTTAGGTTGTTCCACCTTTTGCAGTCTTGCATTATGTTTTGCCATTTGAGAGTTACATTATATTGGCAGAAATGTTGTTTATTCTGGAAAAAGGTAATTCCCAAATATTTAGCTTCTTTTATTTTTATTGTGTCCAAAAGTGGTATCAATGGAATGCGTTTGGGTGTTTTTAAGGGGAAAATATTGGTTTTATTAAGATTTAGTTTATAGTTACACATGGTAGCGAATTGTTCAATTGCAGTAATTGTTTTATTTATATCTGAAATTGGTGTAATGCAATATATGTTCAGATCATCTGCAAAAGCATTCAATTTTTTTAATCAGAATTCTATTTGACCACGTTTTATTAATATATAGGGATGTATAGGGATTACTGTAGAGAGTTTGGATGATCTGTATGAAGTTATTAGGTATGTCAAAGTACGGTAGTGTTTGGAGTAAGAATTCTATGTTGACCCTGTCAAATGCCTTGTGAGCATCTACTACCATTGTATAGATGTTGGTATTATTCCGGTTTGCATAGGAAATTAGCGCATGTAATGTTAGTGTGTTGTCACTAGTCTTTTTATGTGGTGTAAATCCAGACCGTTCTGGGGAGATGATTTTCTCTATCAGGTGTTTCAATCTGTTCACAAGTACTGAGGCAAGTATTTTTGTATCCAGGTTTAAGAGGGAGATGGGTCTGTAGCTGTCAGGGTTTTTGGGGTCAGCATGTTCTTTTAATATAAAGATGGTTTTCGAGGCATTGATGTGAGTATCATTTATTTTATTGTTTATTATGTAGTTCAAAATATAATGTAGTAGTTTAGATATCAAGGGGGTAATTGCTTTGTAGAATTCTGAGGTGAGACCATCTGGTCCCGGTGCCTTGTGCGCTTTTAAGTGTTTGATTGTTGTGATTATCTCATTGACGGATATGGGTTCAATTACTTCTTTTTGTTGGTCTAAATCTAGTTTGGGGAATTTCAGTTTTTGAAGGAAAAGAGTTCTATCTTCCTTTGAGGTTTGCAATGTTTGCTCTCCATATATCAGAGTATATTTGTTCAAATATTTTGACAATATCCCCATTTTTTGTGTAGTTTTTGTTCTTGTGGTTTATTTCTGATATATTGGAGGTGGTTTTATGTTGGGAGATAATTCTGGCTAGAGCTCTAGAAGGGATTTGTGCTTCTGCATAGGTGGCTAGCATTCTAGCTTCGTAGAATGATAGGTTTCTGGATTCTAGTATATAAAGGTCTCTTTGCATTTTTAAGAGCTCCTCGTCTGTCTGTTTCTTAAGGTTACTTAATAGTTCTTTTTCAAGATGTGCTATTTTCCCTTTCAGTGTCTGTTCCTTTTTCAGTTGTATTTTTTAAATTATGCTGCTTTTTTGATAAATACTCCCCTAATTTGTGCTTTGGTCGCAGCCCATTCTATGTCCATTGGTACTCGAGAGTTGGGAGTATTGGCAAGAGATGTTTTTAGTATTTCTTCTTCTTTTATCACATCTATTTTGGTGAGCAAATTGGGGTGTAATGACCAATTATGCCCTCTATTATCTATATATATTTTTTATCCCAGTACATGTTCAGTGTGATTTTAGAAAGGTCTGAAAAAAACCTGGTGTGGATAATTGTTATTGGGTCCATGTTAATGAATATATCCGAAATTAAAAAAAATTCTACTTTTGACCACATTTTATGTGCATTGCAAGTAAAATGTGAATTTCCCGGTTTTATCATCGTTATCTCCATATTTAAATGGGTCATATAGTTTGAAGTCGTTTGAATTTGTTTAAAGCTAAATAGGCTTGTTTATTATATGATTTAGTCAAGTTAGATTTGTCCCTCTCTGGGTTTTGGTATGTGTTCCAGTCACCTCCAATCACTAAATAGTGGTCTTTAAATTGGTTTAAGGTTGGGTATAGTAACATAAAGAAGTGTTGTTGGTTACTACAGGGTGCATATATATTAAGCACCATTATAGGTTTTAGTAATGTAGGGTTAAGTAAATGTTACGTAACACCATCTTCCTTCCTTGTCAGCTTTGGTTTTAAGGATTTTTTTTTTTATTATTATGGCCACCCTAGCACTGTTTGTTTTCTTCCCCTCTGAGGCTATGATTTGCCTTATCCATTTCTTCCTAATTTCTGTCCACTGCTCTGTGGTCAAATGTGTTTCTTGTATTAGTATGAGATTGGCTTTGGTTTTCAATGCAAGGTGTAGGAATAATTTTCTTTTTTTCGCATTTTGGAGTCCTTTAATATTCCACGACTCTAGTTCCCACATTTATTTATTAAATATATTCATTAGATATGACTTGTATGTTAGTTTGGATTTGTGGTCTTCGTATGTTTTGCTGTGTAATGGTTGTGAAAAGCATCTATCTATCTCCATCCCTTCTCTGTGCCTATCCACTATACCCATGGACCAGGAATAATCGGGGGGCGGGGAGGTGAAGGTTCAATATGTGGATTACTCTGCCATCTAATCTTTAGTTGTGTTTTCTTTTTACATGTGGATTTGTCGCATATTAACACCCCTGTGTGACTATATACAATACGAACTAAGCTGAACAAACTAGTTCCCCAGAAATCACTGCAAATAAAGCCCCTAGTCCCTTTCAACAAAACCATTATACATTTACAGTGTTGTAGTTAGAGTGCATCATGTATTGTTTTTATCTTGTGATTTGTTCTTCCTAATAGTGTTTTTAAAGCAGTCCATTGAAAGTATTTTCTCAATAGTGTATACCAGGTTGTATAACATCGTATTGTTACTTTAATGGCAAGTTTGTCAAACTCCCTTGGTATCTGTACGGTCTTTCACATATATCTATGTGGGTTGCGAAATAAAATCTTGGCACCTATAACCAGGGGCGGCTCATGCTATCGGTCTGCAGGACTGCAGCACTCCCACCTAGAAATAAAAGAAATACTGAACATGAACCATAAACTTAAAAAATATATTTTTTCTTTTCTTACCGATTACTGGAACTACCGCGCATGCGCGGACTGCCCCGCAGATGCCCACGAATATCTGCGAACTCTGCCTCGGTTAGCAGTCCAGATGCAGAGAAGGTATTTTTTGCCCCGCAGATGCCCAAGATGCCGTGTGGTAGACTGCCGCAGAGAAGAGAGGAGCTCTGGACTGCTTGGGCCGCAGACAGGACCAATCAGGAGAGGAGGTAAGCAGGGATTTGAGCGCAGGACCAATCAGGAGTGAGGTAAGTTGAGTTCAGGAGCTCTGCAGGGAAGCATTACATCAAGCGTGGGTTTTGCTGCTTTGGGACAATGGAGTTGGACCTGGTTTGCTGTCCGGACCCATTTACAGGTAAGGTGCCTGTGTTAATCGGCAATGCAGCTCCCCATTTACAGAAAGGGTGTGTGTTTATCGGCAGTTAGTGGAAGTATCACATCTCATGTAATCTTAGTGGACATATCCTGTTCGGCAAGGCAGCTCCCCATTTACAGATGGGGTGTGTGTTTATCGGCAGTTAGTGGAAGTATCACATCTCATGTAATCTTAGTGGACATATCTTGTTCGAACCGCCCAAAGGGGGTGTGTGTGTGTGTTCTTCCTGTTTGTGTCCTGTTGTCTTCCATGTATTAATTATTTAAGTTAGTGACATATTAAGTTCCTGCAGTTTGATAGCTCAAAAACATCTGTGCTCTGTTTTTTGCTTTACTATTTATTTTTCCTTTCAGCCCTAACTTATTGTCATCATATTCCCCATTGCTGGCAGACAAAATATACTGGTAATATTACACTGAGCAAATTCTATATAAAAACAATATATGCACACAGAAACCTTGCAACCTCCTAACTTTTGATCGAAGCATGGTACTTTGATCAGCAGAGTATCTTACCAAGAGCCTCAAACTTCCAAATAGGTGACTCTCAAACTCCGAAAACCTAAACAGGGAAAATAAAATCTAACTATAGAAGACAGTTCAATACAGTGAGAACAGTTCTAAGGCTGAAGTCTGTAAATGTACAGGCACTTCATCAGTGGATGTTCATCATTTTGATCACTGCTTCAGTATTCTTAACTATATAGGTTATATTCTGTCAAGGATATGGCAGATGGCCAGTTTACAAAGCTTCAGGGCACCTTTCACATTCCCATACAGTCTAGCAACTTGAAGTGAGTTGACTAAAGACAAGTTTGGATGTCAAGCACTTTAAAGATTTACTGCCATCAAAGTGTATGCTAATCTAAGGCTTTCATGTTCTCTGGTTTGATTCTTGGCTGGGGTGCCTTACCTTCTGTGTGGAGTCTGTATGACCTCCTTGTTTTTGTTTCCTCTAGTGTCTTCCCATCTTACAAAAACATGTGTCTGTCTGGAGTGTTTCTCCCTGGGCCTCTGCTAAAAATTAGCTTTTGTTCCAGGTCAGACTTTTCTGGTTAACAAATGTTAAAAATGACACGCATTTGAATATCAGACTTCATATTCTTCAGAAAGTGCATGGTAACACAAAAGCTTTTATTCTAGCAATTTTCTAAGTGTATAACATGGATATTTGAAATTTGTCCCTATTTTTGGGACTGTATTCCCCCATTATTGGCTTCATCCAGGTTTTGTGCTAAGGTTGAGAGCTATGGTAAGAACTGAATTCAGTGAATATGTTTGGGGGCTATATTCCCCCATTACTGGCTTTGTCCAGGTGTTTTTTGCTAAGAGGTTGAGAGCTATGGTAAGAATTGAATTCACTGAATGTTTGGGGGCTGTATTCACCCATTATTGGCTTTGTTCATGTGTTTTGTGCTAAGAGGTTGACAGCTGTGCTATGGTGAGAACTGAATTCACTAAATGGTAGCCATTTAAGTTTCTGTCTTCCTCTTTTACAAAACAGCTGATTTGGCATAGTGGTATGTTGCTCTGACTGTTTTGCACAGGGTCCTGGGTTTAAGGCTTGGCAGTGAAATGTATGTTGGTAACACAGCATTTTATTCTAGCAACTTAATGTGTCCCTTGCTTTTGGGCTTTTGTCCCCCCCCCCACAATAAACTTTGGCTTTTTTAAGATTTCTTTGTGCTGCAAAGTTCAGAGATACAACTGAGTGAGTAGATTTTACAAGGAGCTGTGAGCTGCAGGGGAGCAAAAGTTTAGTGCTGCTTATGCTGAGTCTGCTTGCACTGTTAATAGCACAACAGGTAGTATACTTGCTTTTGATGCAGAAGGCTGTGGGTTCTACTCCCACAGTAGAGAGATGCATTCTGATACTGCACTGTGTTGCAAAAGGGGTGGATGCTGCACTCCTTGGCAAAGATACCTAGTAACTATGAACCTATCAGTTTGCCATCCATTCCCTATTGCAATATTGCTAGCTTATCATTTTTTAGTGCAAGACAGGCAATTTATTCCTCAAGGGTAACAAGCACTTTTATTTGTAGATGAAAAGTACAGTTTTGTACCTACCATAAATGTAGATGTTCGAGTGTTCACCCTGCTGCAGTCATCACACTTGGGTTATCCTGCCGTCAGGCAAGCGGTCCCGCAGTCGGCCAGAATTCCAAAGTCTTGATCCGGCGTCGGTTGCTGTCGCTTCTTCCCTGACGTCAGTGCGCTAGGGGTATATAAGAGGCATCCGACACTATATATATATATATATATATATATATATATATATATATATATACACACACACATACATATAGCTATATAAAATAAAACAAAACCCTTAGGCACAAGCAAATACATCACAGAGGTAGTATAGGATAGAGTGGTAGACATAAGTTCAGCTAGTTCAGAGGGGATGGAGGGAGGGTAACCTGGACTGCAGCAGGGTGAACACTTTAACATCTACATTTATGGTAGGTACAAAACTGCACTACGTTCATCGTGTTACCCTGCTGCAGTCATCACACTTGGGTTAAATCCCCAAGCTAAGGATGGGAGGTGGAGTCAAGCAGGGTTAGAAGAAGCTAGTAGGCCCTGCAAAACTGCAGTGGCAAAACCAGCTCTAGTCAGAGTATAGAGGTAAGTGATAGTGTTTGGTGAAGGTGTGCACTGAACTCCAAGTTGCAGCTTCCAGAATATCCTTGGTTGGTACTCCCCTGAGAAAGGCTGCTGATGTAGCCGTAGCCCTGGTGCAGTGGGACCTAATGTTAGCAGGTACCAGTTTCCCATGATGTGTGTAGCAGAAACGTATGCAATGCCCTATCCTTTTAGAAATGGTCTGTTTTGAGATAGCTTTTCCTTGTGATCCTGTAGCATAGGCTACAAAGAGCTGGTCAGTTTTTCTGAAAGCCTTAGTTTTATCCAAGTAGTAACGTAATTGCCTGTGAATGTCCAAAGAGTGCAGGAGTCTTTCTCCTTTGTTCTGGGGATTTGGGAAGAAGGTGGGCAAGTGAATGGTTTGGTTTAGGGCCACACTGGATACCACCTTTGGCATAAAGGAAGTGTTAGTTCATAGAGAGACGCTGTCTTGATGAAAAATGAGGAAAGGTTCCACTGCCATTAGTGCCTGTAGCTCTGAGACTCTTCTAGCTGAGGTTATTGCTAGTAGTAGGGCAGTTTTCCATGAAAGAAATTTTAAATCAGCTGTAAAAGCTGGTTCAAAGGGCGGTAGTGTAAGCTTTTCCAGAACAAAGTTGAGATCCCAAGTAGGTGTTGGAGCTCTTCTTGGCGGTCTTAAGTTCTTAGACCCTCAGAGGTACTGTTTTAGGAGTGGATGTGAGAATAAAGGAGGATCCGTGCTGTAATGAGCTGAAATTGCTGAGGCGTGGATCTTAATAGATGAAAAGGAAAGTCCTTTGTGCAACATCTCAGTTAAATATTGTAGAATCTGAGGGATGTTTGGATCAAGGGGATTTTGGCCTTTAGCCTGGTTCCAGGCGCAAAATCTTTTCCATTTGTCTGAATAGGTTTTCCTGGTGCTGGGCCTCCTGGTCTCCAGAATGACATCCATAACAGCTTTGGATAAAGGTGTTGGCTGGTTGTTTAGGTAATTTGCCATGCAGCCAGGTTTAAAGTCTTGAGCTGGCTGTGTAGAATCTGATTGTCTCGCTGGGTGAGCAGGTGAGGAATTTGTGGCAAAATCCATGGTGGGCTGTAGGCCATGTTCCTTAAAATTGGATACCAATGCTGGCGTGGCCAGTCTGGTGCAACGAGTATTATTTGTGGCCTCTCTAATCTGACTTTCAGCAGTACCTTTGCTAGAAGAGGCAGTGGAGGGAAGGCATACACTGTTAATGTTTTCCAACTGAATGAGAGGGCATCCACTTTCCAAGCTAGTGGATGGAAGGTCCTTGTGCAAAATATTTGAAGTTGGTGGTTGTGGGGGCTTGCAAACAGATCTATGTCTGGTCATCCCCATTTTTGAGCTATCATTGCAAATACTTGTGGATCTAGTTTCCATTCGTGTGGATCCATGATGTTTCTGCTTAGGTCGTCTGCCAATGTGTTTTTCTTTCCTGGCAGGAATTGTGCTTGTAATTGAACCTGGTAAGACAGTGCAGTGTTCCCACAAGGTCATTGCTTGCCTGCATAGAGGGTAGGAATGTGTGCCCCCTTGCTTGTTTATGTACCACATTATTGTGGTATTGTCCGTCTTTATTATTAGTTGTCCTGGGTGTAGAAGGTCCTTGAAAGCTGTTAGGGCATTCTGGACTGCTAGCATTTCTTTTTGATTGATATGTAGATGCCTCTGATCTGTAGTCCATTTGCCCTGAATGCACTGCCCTGCCATGTGTGCTCCCCAGGCATAATCCGATGTATCTGTTGTCATAGTTTACCTGGCTGTGGGTAAGGTGAAAGGCTGACCCTTTTTGAGGTGACATGCCTGTGCCCACCATAGAAACTCCTGTTGAAGGCAGAGAATGAGTGGTATCATCGTTTCCAAGCTGTGGCTGTGCTGAGTCCATACACTTTTCAGGTAACATTGTAATTTCCTCATATGCAGTTTTGCAAATGGTATTAGTAGTATGCAAGATGCCATGAATCCCAAGGCCTGCAGAATTTTTCTTGCAGGGAGTTGGGTCTTTGTTGCCATTATTTTGAAATATTGAATCAGCTGTCATTGTTTGTCTGGCGTGAGATGAGCCATCTGGGCCATTGTATTCAAGCTGACACCTAGGAATATTATGTTTTGTGAGGGCACTAGTTTTGATTTCTTTTCGTTTACTGTGTATCCTAGGCAACTTAGAAGGTGTTTGACAAATGCCAGATGCTTTAAAAGAATGTCCTTGCTTTCTGCTTGAATAAGGCAGTCGTCCAGGTATGGGTATATTTGAATTCCTCTTTGTCTGCAGTATGCAATTACTGGTGCCAGTCATTTTATGAAGACCCTGGGTGCAGTAGATAAGCCAAAGGGCAGTGCAGAGAATTGATAATGCGCTGAACCTGCAATGAAGCGGAGGTATCTTCTGCAATTTTGTCTGATAGGGACATGCAGGTATGCCTCCTTGAGGTCCAAAGTGACTAGCCAAGCATTCTTGCCCAGCATGGGAAGAAACTGCTGTAGTGTTAGCATCTTGAATTTTGGTACTTGCAGACAGGTGTTCAGAATTGAAAGATCCGGAATGGGTCTCCATGCTTTGTCCTTTCTTGGGACTAGAAAGAGTCTTGAGTAAAATCCTTGTCCTTGCTCCTGTGTAGGTACCTGTTGAATGGGTCTCATGTCCATGAGAGCTGTAATTTGTTTTTGTGCCTTTGCCCATTGATTTGGTGGCAGGTTTGGCATTCCTTTGATCCTTGGGTAAGGTATGAAAGTGGAATCTGTATCCTTGAGAGACAATGTTTAGAACCCATTTGTCTTTTGTGATGATGTGCCAGTTGTCTGCAAAAAATGCTAGTTTTCCTCCCAAGGGAGTTGCCAGGAGAGATTTGCTTGTTAGTTTGAGGATAGTCATTGTGTTTGTCTTCTGCTAGCTTGGGGCCTGTCTTCTCCTCCTTTCTGGGTAGCAGTACCCCATTGGCGAGGTTTGTAAGGGCCCTGTGGCTGACCTCTGCCCCTTGGGCGTCTGTATTTGCCCCTCTGTGATCTGTCAGAAGCTGGAAAGGACCAGTTTTTTGTTGGCCAATTTCTGCTGAAACGAGGGGGTTGTACCTGCAAAAAATCCTTGACCGTTTGCATAGACTTTGCCTTATCCTCCATTTTCTTTAAAACCTCTTCTGCTTTGACACCAAATAATACATCCTGCTGTAAAGGTGCATCCAATAATTTTGCTTTAACATGGTCAGGAAGGGTTTGTTCTTTTAACCAAGCATGTCTACGTATGACAGAGCCAGTAACAGCTGCTCTACAGGAAGCTTCCAATGAATCAAATCCGCATTGTAAAGTATGTTTGCCCACCTGTTCAGCTGCATGCAACAGATTCCTGCATTTCCTTGAATTCAGACTGTTCTGAATGTGTGCTCATTTTTTTGTTTTAACTGAGACAGTAGGAATTGCTGATATTTCAACATGTGAAACTGGCAATTTAATGCTCTCATAGCCAGAGTTGCTGAGGTGTATATTTTCTTTCCCCATCTATCTAGGGCTCTGGAATCCCTTTCAGAAGGCACAGGCTTTTTAGCCATAGAAGCTTTAGCTCCCTTAGGACCCTGGGAAACTGTTTCTGGGTCAGCTACAGGGCTTTTATAAAGGAATTTGTGTGAGTCGGGTACTCTGTATTATCTGTCTGGTTTGGCTGGAGCAGGAGGTAGAGAGTCTGGATTTAAACTAGACTCCAAGTAAACATCATCCACAATATCTAAAACAGGTGAAATAGCAAGAGGTCTGTGCTGGGGTAGTAAAAGGAACTCTCTGAGCCTTTTCTTAGAATCTGAGTAATCCAGGCCTTCCCAGTGGAAATGTTCCCTCATGGTATGTAAAGTTTCCCCAAAGGAGTAGTCTTCAGGGGGAGATACTGAGGGAATAGAGTCTTCAGCATCAGAGTCTTCCATAAGGTGGAAAAGTGTAATCCTGTTCCTCAGAAGAATCTGAGGAGAGTGAAACCTGGTCAGAGGATGCATAATCCTCCTCTTGTCTTGGTCTTTTATCAGGAGGGGGATGGGAACCCCTGATAAGGGTAATCAAATCTTCAGCCATCTTAAGCATCTGTTTCTTAGGCATGGGGCCTTGAACTGTAGACTAATGTACAGTTTTCTTAGGTTTTAAAGGAGTTTTAAGCTTAGCATAAGATTTAATGGTGAGTGTAGTCGGTCTGAAGACACCTTCTGCAACCGAAGGTGTTTCCACTGCACCGGTGTCTACTTCTGCTTCGGTGTCGGAGATTGGCTGCGTCGGCCTAGTAGGCTCCGCTTGGGAATCTGCAGCTGTCTGGGGTTCCAGTTCTGCGGTCATCAGGGGCTGCGTAGGTGCCTCACTGAAAACCAGAGAACTGGTGGCAGGCCCAGCTGAGGCCTCGGAGTGTGGCTTGTTCCTAGGCTGCCTGTCCTTATCCTTGCGTTTTTTATGTATGGCGGTCGTCGGCTGCTCTGACGGCATGATATAATTGAATTTCCTACCAAAGTAATGTCGTGTGAAGTTAAAACAGCATTTGATAGTTCGTTTATTAAACCTAGCAAAACACCGAGAACCTGTGACGTCGTGGTCTGGGCCTAGGCAAGGAATACAATAGGAATGGAAGTCCTTATGAGGTATTTGCTTCCCACAAGAAATGCAATTGTTAACTTTTCCTGACATCGGACTGAGGCAAGAAAATGTTCCCCAACTGGGTACTTAGCTTTATTGAAGACTTTGGACTGAAATTCAAATCGAAAATCTCAGGTGTCGGCCGACCGGCACTTGCGAACTGCTTCTGCTTTGGGCACCGTGTGGCAAGAACGACTGAACAAAATGGCGTCGGATGCCTCTTATATGCCCCTGGCACACTGACGTCAGGGAAGAAGTGACAGCAACCGACGCCGGACCAAGACTTTGGAATTCGGGCCGACTGCTGGACCGCCTGACGGCAGGATAACCCAAGTGTGATGACTGCAGCAGGGTAACACGATGAACATCAATGAAATATAAATTTGTTTGCTAGCAGCGACCTCTTCATTAGTTACAGATCTCTTTAATGTGGAATTATTTAGATGACTTTTACTTCTTCAGAGATTGTGCATATGTACTGATACTGGTGGACTGTAGAAGTCTGAGTAGACTTTTATGATGGAAATGTTCTGAATTGGGCAGTTTTGTCATTACTGGTGCATGCATTTTGTTTGATTGTTTACTGGAAAAATTTAAAACACCCTCTAAAACTGTACTGTATTGTTCAAGGAATATAATTTAATACAATCAGGAAGGTGTATGAAAGAGCATGTGTATGTTTCGTGTGCAAAGGGCCTGTGATTTGAAAACAGCCCAAACCTAAAGTTAATCGGCCACTGGCAAAATGTATTTTTTTTTAATGTGGGTTTTAATGTTGTTTCAGTGACTGTGAGTTTTCAAGGGCAAAGAAGTTTTAATGCTAAGTCTGCTCTCATTGTGAGACTGCATTGCTTTGTTTAGCAGATATATCTATTAGTGTTTGCGCTGTAAAATGCAAAATAAAACTTTTAAATGAAGTTCAAATCATCGCAGAAGTAAAGCAGTATGCACGCACATTAGTGTTTATGGTAAATGGGGTGAAATAGCCAAGTAATGGTTCATTGGAATGGCTGCAGGGGGGGAGCTCCATTCGACCATGATTTTGTGAGGGGGAAAGGCAGCAAACTCAAAGACAGCCCCGGCTGAACTATACCTCTCAACTGTCCAGATTTTTGCAGAATGAATACACTTTTGCTTCTTTTTCGTTTGTTCCACATAAAATTTGTGGCTTTCTGTCAAAACATTTAGGAATGAAGTCACTAAATAATGAAAGACACTGAGTTTCAGACTTCATAACCTTCAGAAAAATGCATGCTAAAGCAAGACCTGTTATTCGATCAACTGTCTCAGTTTACAAAAGAGCAATTTTTAGTACTGTTTATATGTTCCCCCCATATATTTGGCCTTGTCCAGATTTCCTGCATTAACAGGTTGAGAGGTACATGCAAATAAATTGCTTTATAGAATTAGGCATATCCAAACCTCTCAACTGTCCCCAGTTTTGGCTCAAAATGTTGCTCTTCCCCAATAATCCCTCCACAAAATGGCAATTATGGAAGAAAACATGGAGGATTTACAATTAATAAATAACTGTAATAATCAGTTATAGATTACTTTTATTTCAGAAATGCATGTAGATTCTTGTATTTTGTCAGCTGATCAAGTTAGCAGTACTAATATTAAAAAGTGTCCCTTCTTTGACAGGTTCCCAGCTGTATTGTGTAGCTATTTTATATTTTTGAATCACATTTTTGGTCCATTTTTCATAAAATTGTGTTTTTTTTGGCAAATTAGTGGCAAATCATTAGAGACTGAAATTAGAAAATAATGACAGACATTTCAGTTTCAGATTTCATACCCTTCAGAAAATTCATACTAATTCAAGACCTACTATTCTATTATCTTTCTAAGTTTATAAGAGCAATATTTAAAAACTGTCCTTATTTTTGTGCCTTTGTCCTACTTCTATGTATGGCTTTGTCCAGATTTCTTGCTCTGAGGTTGAGAGGTATGACAAATGTGTCAGGGCCATTGCAGTCAGCCAGAGACATTTCAAATTGTGACATACTTGCACCCCACTCCCCCATGTAGTGACTCTGGATGTGTCCAAGCAAGGCAAGGAGCAGTTATGCAGTGTAAATGTGCAGAATATACCCCCATCCAAGGTAGACATAAGTACTACAATGGCTTTTCATCTGTCCTTGATTTTGCAGAATGCTCTGGTTTCTGTCATATTTTTATACTGTTGATTTATGCTTATTATTATTCAGAAAGTGCCTGTTGCTCTGTGTTTAAGTAGCAGCGCTTTAATGACCATCTGGTAAGCTTGTCTGAGATTGTAAGATGCAAGTAAGTTTTAATAAGCATACTGTTAAAGAATTGCCAACACTGAAAGCCTTTCTGTTGTTGCCATGCAGAGAATACTTGCATAACTTGAAAACATATAAGCCTTGGGTATTGAAATGCATATGACAGTATTTGTAATAAAGGACAGGATTACATAGGTTCATACTAGGCTATCTGCCCTAGGGCATTTATAAGCCTAGCCAGAGTGTGTTTGGCTTTCGCCACCCATTTTAAATGAATTTTGCTATGCCCTTTTTCGAGGTTAGTATACTGTGCCTCTGTCTAGCAGTGACACAGAAGTGACACCCGGGGTAAACCTATGATCTCCCATCCACTCATCAAGATTCCTCTTGAAGAAAGTCAATGAGGGACTCTGCCTAACCTGGACTGGGATTCTATTCCAGAGTGAAGGGAGCCTCTGGTTATGAATCTGTCCCTCCAGCATGTCCTATTTATTTCAGTGCTGAGGTTCAAGTCTCTCGAGCGCGTAGCTTGATGGGATTGGATTTTCTGAGGTGCAGCATGTCCATTAATTCTGGGTTGGACATGGCTTGGCACAGATCGCCTCTGAGTAGGCGGTATGCCACTGAGTAGAGCTGGAATTTCTTTAACTGGGCAGCATATGGCATCTGTTTGAGCCCTTTGACCTTTTATCCTCTTGGTGAGATACTTTTGGGGTCTTTCCAGTTGCTGCAGGTGTCTGGTAACATACATCCCAAAAGGGGCATTGTACTCAATTATGGGCCTGATGAGGGATGAGTAAAGAGGCACGATGACCTCCCCTAATCTAGATGTGAATCCCTTCATGATTAGGTGGGCTATATAAAATGTTTTTCTAACCACTTTGGCCACGTGGTTTTCAAATGAGAGACTGCTATCAACTTGGGTCCCCAGGTCCCTAATTACTTCTTCCGTACTTAATGGATTACCACCTATGTGGTAATTTGTGGGCCCTTTGTTTTTTCAAAGGGGATGACTATACACTTTTTGGCGTTTAGCTTGAGGCCATGGCTCTGGCACCAGTTGTCTGTTTCTATGAGGCCCTTTTGTAGGATGCTTGTGTCGGCTGGAGAGTCGATTATGGCGCCTAGTTTCCAGTCATCTGCGAACTTGGTCAGCCACAGTCCTTCCATGTTGGCCTGTACCTCCGAGAAATATATACCAAACAAAAGAGGTCTTAGGACTGAGCCTTGTGGGATGCCACTTGTAACTGGTTTGGAGTCTGACATGGCTCCAGCAATTCTAACCATGTGGGTTCTGTCCTTGAGCCAGTTTGCAACCCATCTAGTGACATAGGGGTTTAAATTTAAGCTGGTAAGCTTATCTATAATGCCCGAGTGGGGTATTGTATCGAAGGCTTTTGCGAGGTCCAGGTAGGCTGTGTGGACCACCTTCCCCTCAATGGCCTTGGTGACTGTTTCAAAGAAATCGACCAGGTTTAAGAGGCAGGATCTGCCCTTAACAAAGCCGAACTGGGTAGGATCCAGTGTCTGTAGGTCCCCAATATCTTTATTTATGAGGTCCATGATGATCCTTTCCATAGCTTTGCAGACCAAGCTAGTCAGGCTTATGGGGCGATAGTTTCCAGGATCCGTTGAGGCACCACGTTTGTGGAGAGGGACCACTGTTGCTGTACGCCCCTCTTTGGGTACATATCCTGTAGTAAGGCTGAGATTGAACAGTAGTTTTATGTTTGGGTTTAGCTCTTCTTGGAGTTCATGTAGGATCCTGCCCGGGACACCATCTGGATCCATTGATGCTGTGTTTTTTGCTTTGGAGAGGGCGGCTCTTACCTGAGCATCTGACATGTCAGGGGGACAGCACGCTGCTGGGATAGATATTTGCCCTTTTGGTGGGGGGGGGGGGTTGCGCTGAACCTGTCAGCTAGGATGTTGGCAATGTCTGTGGGTTCGGTGTATTTTTTGTCATTTTGGACTAATTCTGAGCATATCTGGGAATTCCCACCCAGGTTCCTAACATAACTAAAGAAAGCCTTGTGATTATATCCTTAGTGTCCTGTGCAATTTTTCTCTCGAAGCTGGCCTTTGACGATTTTATGAGTGCCCGTAGTTTTTTGCTAATACTGATCAGAGATGCCTTCCCTTTTTGAGATTTTGCTCTATCATGTAAGTAGCTTCTTCCTTCTATTGTATAGTTTGTTTATGGTTGGGGTCCACCAGACAGGATGTCTGCCTTTGGAGGATTGGGTCTTGGTTTTATTTGGGATTGCATGATCCATGCATTCCTGAAGGTGTTCAAAGAATGCGTTTATAAAGGATTCTGTGGTCTGGGCCGTATTTTCCACAGGTCCGGGGGCTTTGAAGGATTCCACCTCAGTTTTGAGGAGTGTGAAATTTGCTTTAGAGAAATTTTTCACTGTGGTTTTCTGGGCAGGGGGTGGGGTCGGGATGTGAATATCCAGTGAGATTAGTTTATGGTCTGATCTTACCAGTGAGGGATACACTTCTGGTCTGGAGCATAGAGCCCCCATGTTGGTGATGACCAGGTCCAGTATGTTTTCCCCTCTTGTGAGAGTGGTAACAAGTTGTTCCATAGCATTTGAGTTTATAAATTCTAGGTACCTTTGGGCTAGGGTGTTGGAGCTAGAGTAATGCTCCCAGTCTATGTTTGGGTAGTTGAAGTTGCCCAATATAATGGTGTTTGGAGAGACCTTCATATTTTCCAGTGTTCTCAGGAAGGCCGAGTGGGGTTCCTGGGTTTGGGAGGGTGGTCTATAGTAGGCTATAAACTGGAAGGCAGTTTTACCCACTGTTAGTTGCACATGGATAGTCTCCGATGCTTCGTGCTGTGCAAAGAGCTGATTACAGGCTTTACCTGCAAACTAAACAGAATGCCAATCATGTGTGGTCCATATCCTGTGCAGTAATCCTTTAAGCAATGTATGTTGAGCTTGTTTCCTGTTTGCTTTTCATTTTTTACTTTGATCATGTTTTCCCCATGAAACAAGTAGATAGTTGTTGTCAGGCAGCAGGTCTTTTTTGGATAAGAAACATTTTTACAAGTGGGGGTATCACAGAGAATGCTACTTTCAGCATGTTACTTGGTACTTTAATAAAGCTGAATATAAATTATAATTAGAACTAGAGTACAAGGAGAAGTGGTTTGAGTTGAGTGCTGCTGGTCTTTCTTATACTTGATTTTGACTAGCATTCCAGTAATGTATTTAAAAAGTAATTTATTTTTTCATGCCTTACAACCTTTTTGTTTCCATCTAGATATTAAGTAAGCTGTCATGCAGCCAATGGACTGAAATATGTTTTTTCTTCTACACTTCATTTTGTCTTGATTGGACTCTCATAATGATGGTTTGGCACCCAGGGCAGAGTAATTAAAGTTACAGTTTTTGTGATTTTGAGCATAGCTTCTTCCCTTTCTAGTTGCCCACACCCATTCCAATTTATTCCACCCATTCAGCTGTCTTCTGCAGCCCCCCTTTGATTTGAAGTCACCAGCCGCCACTGACTATAACCTGTCTAATAATGTAACTTTCAACATCATATTCATAAACATTTCCTGGAATACAGTATTTCTGGCTTAATGTGTACCATACAAGCCACAACCTTGCCAAACCATGACATCTAGTGGCAGCTTTCCACTACTGCAGGGTAATGTATAAATGGAAGAAAAAGCAGAATGGAACATAAATGTGTGGGAGAATCACTTATATTATTTATAAAAATTATAATGTGAAGTATCATCAAATTAAATCATAGAACCTTTTAACTCTACCATGTCAACCCTTTGGATACATAATGATACAGTCTACTTTTCGGTACCCCAAAAGACACAACACTTTAAAAAGCAGGCAAATAAATAAAGAAAGTGTAAGCAATTATAAATGATCAGTATTCACTACCATTCTTCCTGCTTTTACTTATTCCCCCATTTTATATTGGACATTTGTTATAGATATAAAAACATTTATAAACACCATCTGAATAGAAACTTCTTTTGTAAGGTATGACCCTAACCCTGAGCAGTATCCTTCCTTCACCAAGAATGATGCCACAATATAGAGACAAGATGATCAGCTTTAACAATTGGCTTAATGTCTGGTGTCATTCAAAGGGGATCCAGTGTCTGTCTGCCTGGGATGACATGCTTGACAAGCCACGCTGCTTCGCAAGGGACTGCTTGCACCTGTCACCCCTGGGATTCCGGATATTGGCTAAGGCTCTTGCCACCCCCATAGTGCCTTTTTTAGGCAAGGCTCAAATTCTAAACCTACCACCCTAGAAAACAAAAATGGGAAGAAACTGAGGGTAATGCTGCTCAATGCCAGAAGTCTAAATCTCAAAATGCACACACTCGAGGCCCTTCTCAGTATGGAGAACATCGATGTCTGTGCTGTAACTGAAACCTGGTTCAAGGCTCCTGAGAGCACCCCGGCACTATTAAGTTTTACCTCATATCATGCGTTCCGGCCCTAAAACCCGGACCACACCACAAAAGGAGGGGGTGTATCCATATTCATAAAGGATACCCACACCTCCAGGTTGGTGGCAACGCATCAAACGGAAACCATCCAGGTGCAACTAACCATAGGCAAAACTGCTCTACAAATTGTAGCATGCTACAGGCCACCCTCTCAAACTCAGGAACCCCACACAGCCTTCCTTGAAGACACTGGATGGTATAAATGTATCTCCAAACACCATCATATTGTGTGACTTCAACTACCCGAATATAGACTGGGAACATTACTCAAGCCCTAACTTTCTAGCCCAACGGTTCCTGGAGTTCATAAATTCAAATGCCATGGAACAGCTAGTCACTGTTCCCACGAGAGGAGAAAATATACTAGATCTCATTGTCACAAACATGGGGACAAAATGCTCCACACCGGAAGTATATCCCTCATTGGTGAGATCTGATCATAAACTAATCTCACTGGAAATCCACATCCCGCCCCCACCCCAAACAAAAAAGACCATAGTGAAGAACTTCTCTAAAGCAAACTTCACACTACTCAAGACTGGTGTGGTATCCTTCAAGGCCCCTGAGCCAGTGGAAACCACAACCCAAGCTGCGGAAGCCCTTACAAATGCCTTCTATGAACACCTCCAGGACTGCATGGATCAGGCAATCCCAAATAAAACCAAGACTCTTTCCACAAAGGGCAAACGTCCAGTCTGGTGGACCCCAGCCATTAACAAACTTTACAATAAGAGGACAAAGCTATTACATGATGGAACAAAAATCCATAAAAGGGAAGTCACCCCTGATCATTATTAGTAAAAAAATACGAGCACTCAAAATCAACTAAGGCCAATTTTGAGAGAAAAATTGCCATGGATTCAAAGGACAATCATAAGGCCTTTTTCAGCTATGTTAGGAACCTGGGTGGAAGCTCCCAGATATGCTCAGAATTAGTCCAAAATGATACAAAAATCACTGAACCCCCACAGACATTGCCAACATACTGGCAGACAGGTTCAGTGCAAACTTCACCCCCCTCTCCCCCCCTAAAGGAGAGATAACTATCCCAGCCGAGTGTAGCCTCCCGGACATCTCAAATGCGCAGGTGAAAGCTGCTCTCTCTAAAGCTAAAAACACAGCATCAATGGGACCGGATGGTGTCCCCGGCTGTGTGCTACGAGCTAAATGAGGAATTAAACCTGCACATAAGGCAGCTGTTTAATCTCAGCCTTACCACAGGATACGTGCCCAAGGAGTGGCGTGCGGCAGCTGTGGTCCCACTCCACAAAGGCGGCCTCTCGAACCCTGGTAATTACGCCCCATAAGCTTAACAAGTCTAGTCTGCAAAGCTATGGAGAGGATCATAATGGAGCTCATAAACAAAGATATAGGGGACTTGCAGACATTGGACCCGACCCAGTTTGGCTTTGTCAAGGGAAGATCATGCCTTTTGAACTTGGTGACTTCTTGAAGCAGTCACCAAGGCCATTGATGAGGAAAGGCAGTCCATACAGCCTACCTTGACCTTGCAAAGGCTTTCGACACAATACCCCACTCGGGTATTGTAGAAAAACTTACCAGCTTAAATGTAAACCCATATGTCACAAGATGGGTTGCAAACTGGCTTAAGGACAGAACCCAAAGGGTTAGAGTTGCTGGCGCTATGTCAGACTCCAAGCCGGTCACAAGTGGTGTCCCACAGGGCTCGGTCCTTGGCCCCCTATTGTTTGGCATCTCCTTCTCAGAAGTACAGGCCAACAAGGGAGGACTTTGGCTGACAAAGTTTGCAGACGACTGCAAACTGGGCGCCATAGTGGAAAGTGCATCGGACACGGATATCCTTCAGAAGGGACTCACGGAAACAGATAGCTGGTGCCAGAGCCATGGCCTGAAGTTAAACGCCAAAAAATGTATAGTCATACCTTTTGGGAAAAACAAGGTAACCCCAAGCTACCATATAGGTGGCAATCCACTAAGCACAGAAGAGGTTATCAGGGACCTGGGGACCCAGGTTGACAGTGGCCTTTCTTTTGACACTCACGTTGCTAAAGTGGTTAGAAAGACCTTCTACATTGCCCACCTGATCATGAAGGGATTCACATCCAGATCTAGTGAGGTCATTGTTCCCCTGTACTCTTCACTTATCAGACCAATGATCGAGTACAATGCCCCATTCGGGATGTATCTCACCCGACATCTGCAGCAATTGGAGAGACCCCAAAAGTTCCTCACCAAAAGGATAAAGGGACTCCAAAATCTGTCATATGCTGCCAGATTGAAGAAACTCCAGCTCTATTCAGTCGCACACCGTCTGCTCAGAGGTGACATGTGCCTGACATACAAGGCCATGTCCAACCCGGAATTAATGGACATGCTCCACCTCAAAAAATCCAAATCCACCAAAACCACTAGAGCAAGCGACTTAAACCTTAGCACGGATATAAATAGGACGTGCTGGAGGGATAGATTTATCACTCAGAGACTCCCTATGCTGTGGAATAAAATCCCGGTCCATGTGAGGCAGAGCACCTCGCTGACTCTGTTCAAGAGAAATCTAGACCTGTGGATGGGAGATCGTAGGTTTACCCCGGGAATCATCTCTGTGTCACTGCTGGACAGAGGCACAACAAACTAATGGGCACAGTATTTTTTCATATAAGGGGTGGCGTAAGCCACAAAAATTTGGGCTAGGCTTATAAATGCCTTAGGGCAGATAGCCTAGTATAAACCTATGAACCTATAAAACTAATATTTAGTAAGTAAAACAGTATTAATATTAATTCATTTATATTAAACCTTGTCTGTATAATACTTTTCTGTTGTATGTTTTCTGTTTCTTACCAGAAATGTGATGTTTTCAGCAGTTTAACTGACTTATTAAAAGGTTACCAACATCTCAGCACTGTAGGACATTTCAGGACTAGTTGACTAGTTGCATCACAGCCATTTGACTTGTCAATCATTCAAGTCACGCCCATTTTATTTAAAAATGGCCAGCAAGCTGTTAAAACTACTATCACTAATTTAATATATATATTAAACGTATTAAATAATAAATTCATTACTTACATTACATTTTCAGGTAAAAGCATTAATTCAAAAGGAAACAAGACGTCAGTTTTATAATCTGACTGGTCCACTGGTTTCAACATGAGGTAAAAAGGTCAAAGGCAGTTTATTATGTCATCTCGGATGTCTCTGCATGAAAATGTGAGCCTTTACAGCTCTTTAGGAGTTTTGAGTCTGCTTCAGAAACCTTCTAAACAGCAACTAAAGTAAGTTGGCAGGAATTCTTGTTTGTAGAGTGAAGCTTTGAGACTAGAAATGCTTGTGGATGTATTAAAAAGCCACAAGTAATGTAAAACATTCATTTTGGCTCTAAATGCTTATTTTTGACTGACAAACATACAATTAAACAAGATATTAACCATTTCTGTTCAATTAATCAGTGAATTACATATACAGTAACATCCTAAACTTTAAACTAAGGCATTTTACTTAAGTGAGAGTGTATAGTAAAAGTACAGTTGTGTACACTTAACCATAAATGTAGATGTTTGAGTGTATTCACTGCTGCAGTCATCATCTGTGGGTTACCCCTGCTGTGGTAGCCCTAGGCCGGCCCGAATACCACAGTCAATGTTTTTGTGCACCAGCTACTGTCACATGTATTCTGACGTTAGGTTGTCAGTACTATAAAGCAAGGCAGCCGACGTCATTACATCAGTTTTTCTTGCCCTAACTCGTCAGAAGCACAAGGGAAAAGACAGAAATGGTCTTGGTGGCTATGAGCCACCTTGGGAAGCATGTGTACCCTAGAGGAAGATGTTAAATGGGGGATGGAGGGAGGGAAACCAAGAGACTGAAACAGTGAATGCACACCAAAATCTACATTTATGGAAAGTGTACACAACTGTACTATGTTCTTCGTGTTTCACTGTTGCAGTCATCACCTGTGGGAGGATTCCCAAAGCTGAGGTAAAGGGTGGAAGGACAGGTAGAGTCCTAGGTATTGGTCAGGAGGCCCTGCAGAATTACAGAGGCAAACTCCGCCCTAGACTTGGAAAACAGAGGTAGGTGGTAATGCTTTGTAAAGGTATGGACAGAGGTTCAGGTGGCTGCTTCCAAGATGTCCCTGGCAGGTACTCCTCTGAGGAAGGCAGTGGAAGTGGAGGTTGCCCTACTGGAGTGGGTACGGACTGACCTAGTAATTGGTTTTCCATGTAGTCTGTAGCAAAAATGGATACAGTTTGAAATCCATTTGGAAATGGTTTGTTTGGAGATGGGCTTCCCCTCTGCTCCTGGGGCAAAACTTACAAGAAGCTGGTCAGTTTTTCTGAATGGTTTAGTGTGGTCCAGATAGTATCTGAGCTATCTGTGCACATCTAGTGAGTGTAGAAATTTTTCCCCCTTTGTTTTGAGGCTTGGGAAAGAAGGTGGGAAGGTGTATGGCCTGGTTAAGGGTCACATCAGATACCACCTTGGGCATAAAGGAGGGATTAGTCCTCAGAGAGACTCTGCAGGGAAAATTATGAAGGGCTCGACAGCCATGAGAGCTTGAAGTTCTGAGACCCTTTTGGCTGATGTGATAGCTAGTAGGAAGACACGTCTTCCAGGAGAGGTATTTCAATTCTGTTGAAGCCGCAGGTTCGAAAGGAGGTAAGGTTAGCTTCTCTAACACACAATTCAGGTCCAAGGGTGGAGTAGGAGGTCTTCTGGGAGGCCTGATATTAGAAGACACTCTGAGGAATTGCTTAATCAAAGGATGACAGAAGAGGGGTGGATCTGAATCTTAATGTGCAGAGATGGCCGATGCATGGATTTTAATAGAGAAGGAGAGGCCACTATTGAGCAACTGTGCTAACTAATCCAGAATGAGAGGGATGGAAGGTTGGGAGGTACTGCCCCCTTCTGATTGTTTTCAGAAGCAGAATCGTTTCCATTTTCTTGGATAAGATCTTGTGCTGGGCCTTCTGGCCTCGGTGATGATGTCCAGGTCCGGTTTGCTTAACAGTGACTTCTTGTTAGTCATCGGTGTATAAGCTATGCTGAATGTTTGAGAGTCCATAGGTCTGGGTGCAGTACTCCCCCCCCCCCTCCCCCCCGGTCAAAAGGTCTGACCTTAAAGGAAGCAACTTCAGGGACTGTACAATCAGGCTACGTAGCAAGGGGTACCAATGCTGTCTGGGCCAATCTGGAGCGATGAGGATGGCCTTTGGTCTCTCTTCTCTTATTTTGATCAGAACCTTGGGAATAAGGGGCAAAGGAGGGTATGCGTACACAAAGAGGGAGCTCCAAGGGAAGGTCAAGGCATCCAGCTTCCATGCTAGGAGGTGATACTTCCTGGTACAAAATTTGTGCAGCTGGTGGTTGAGGTGCGAGGCAAACAGGTCCACCTCTGGGGTCCCCCACTCCTGGGTGATTTGCAGAAAGGTTTCTCTGTGGAGCTGCCATTCGTGGGGGTCCAGTAAATTTCTGCTTAAGTGGTCTGCCAGTGTGTTGCTGATCCCTGGTAAATATTGGACAATTAGGTGTAGCCCCATGGAGGTGGCTGTAAGCCAGAGACTCATGGCTTACCTGCACAGGGGGTAAGATTGGGTGCCCCGCTGCTTGATTTACCACATTACTGTTGTGTTGTCTGCTTTTATAAGGAGGGCCCCTGGCCTGAGATGTGGTTGGAAGGAAGTCAGAGCGTTTTGCACTGCCATCATTTCTTTCTGGTTGATGTGCAAGTGAAGTTGCTGGGCATTCCAAAGCCCTTGGGTACCCCTGCGTGCTAAGTGAGCACCCAAAGCTATGTCTGAGGTGTTTGTGGTGATGGTCTGGCCGGAAGGGCGGAGGATGAAGGGAAGACCCTTGTTCATGGCACAGGCCTCTGTCCACCAGAGAAATTCGTCCCTTATGCAACGGATCAGTGGGAGAGTGGTCTCTAGGGACTGAGAGTGCTGGCACCAAAAGTTCTTTAAGTACCACTGAAGCTTTCTCATGTGGAGCCTGGCGAGAGGGATGAGAACGATGCAAAATGTCATGCATCCCAGGGCTTGCAGGAACTTCCTCACAGTGAGGTGACTTCTGGAAGCCAGCTGGGTGAAGTAGCGAGGCAGTAAGCGCTGCTTTCCTGGAGACAGAAAGGCCATTAGGGTTGCTGTGTCTAGCACAGCTCCCAGGAAAAGAATTTTCCTGGTGAAGTTTTGCTTTGATGAACCCCAGAGAAGTGAGGAGTTTTTTGACAAAGAGAAGATCCTGGAGCAACTTTTCTTTGCTGTTCGCCTGAATGAGGTCCAGGTAAGGGTAAATCTGTATATTTCTCTGTCTGCAGAATAGCTGGGGCCAAGCATTTGGTGAATACTCTGGGAGCAGTACATAAGCCAAAGGGCAGTGCAGAGAACTGGAAGTGCTAACTGCCTGCTGTGAAGTGCAGGAACTTTCTGCACGATTCCCTGATGAGGATGTGGAGGTAGGCATCTTTTAGGTCTAGTATCACTAGCCAGGCATTTTGTGTGACCACAGGCAGGAGCTGCTGCCAGGTTAGCATTTTGAATCTGGGAATCATCAAGGGGGTGTTCAGTTTGGATAGATCCAGGATGGTGCGCCAAGTGCCCTCTTTTCTGGGAACAAGGAATAGTCTGGAGTAAAAACCTTTTCCTGTTTGATCTGTAGGGACAGGTTCTACTGCCCCCTGGGATATTAGTGTTTTTACCTGTTTTAGTGCCTCTGCCCACTAGTTACGGGGGAGGTCTGGGTACCATCTTGGAATAGGGAGTTCGCTGAAGGAGAATCTGTATCCCTGAGAAATAATACCCATTGGTCCTTGGCTACAGAGACCCAATTGTCCTTGAAGAGGGTGAGCCTTCCTCCTAGTTTGAGATGAATGAGAGGAGGGCAGAGGGGGGAGGGAAAGTCACTGTGAGTGCTTACCATAGAAGCTTGGCTTAGAACTCCCTGCCTTAGCGGCGGAAGTGGTCCATTGTTTGCTTCTTGCTGGCCCTGGGATAGGGACCTGAATGTCCTGTCCTTGAGGGACTCACTTTGGCCCTGTCTGCTGGGTGCGGGGAAGACCCATTGCTTAGAGGGGAAGTTCCTGCTGAACCTGGGCAGTTGAACTTGAAAGAAATCTTTTATTGTTTGCATAGATTTTGCTTTGTCTTCCATTTTTTTAAGCACCTCTTCTGCTTTTTCCCCAAACAGGTGTTCCTTATCTAGGGGTGCAGCAATATGTTTAGACTTGACATGAACAGGGAGAGGTTGTTCCTTCAGCCATGCATGTCTTCTAATAACAGATCCTGTCACTGCTGCCCTGCTAGAGGCTTCTATGGCGTCATATCCACATTGTAACGAGTGCTTGGCTACTTGACAAGCAGAGTGTAGTAATTCTGCCAGCTCTTTTGAGTTGTCACCGTCAGGAGAGGTAGCAAAATTCTGTTTTAATTGTTCCAAAAAGTTGTGTTGTTGACATTTTAACATATGGAACTGACAATTGAGTGCTCCGATAGCTAAGGTTGCAGAGGTGTATACTTTTTTACTCCATCTGTCCAGAGCTCTGGAGTCTTTGTCAGAAGGAAGAGGATTCTTGACAGAACTAGTCTTAGCTCCTTTGGGTCCCAGTGTAATGACCTCAGGGTCTGCAGCAGGGTTCCTGTACAGGTATTTGTGAGAATCCGGTGCTCTGTAGTACCTGTCAGGTTTAGCTGGAGCAGGAGGCAAGGCATCAGGGGCTAAACTGGATTCAAGGAAAACATCATCCTCCACTTCTAGAATAGGTGGGATGGCCAGGGGTCTCTGTTGGGGCAGCTCTAGAGTTCCTAAGTAGTTTCTTTGACAGTGGGTAGTCCTGAGATTCCCACTGAAAATGTTCCCTGAGGAAGTGAAGGGTTTTCCCCGAAGGAGCAGTCCTCAGGAGGGGAGACAGTGGGGATGGATTCCTCTGCATCTGAATCCTCAAACAGTTAAGGGCTGCTGTTCTTCTTCAAAGGCAGAATAATCCGATTCCTCAGACTCTTGGTCTGACAAAATGTCTGGAGAAGGAAGCCTTTTCCTTTTTGGAGTGGGGGCCAGAGTACCTCGAATAAGGGTGATGAGATCCTCCACCATGTTAAGCTTTTGAGCTTGGGGTGGGGGACCAGTAGCAAGATGGTGGCTAGAAGCAGATTTTCTAGAAGTGGCCTGGCTTTGAGGCCTGAGAGAATCTGTTGGTCTGAGAAACGGTAGTCGGAAGAGAAGACATTGTTTTTTGCCTAGAATCGGTAGTGCGAACAGCCTCCTTGGGAGCTGGTGCCTGTGTCGCAGCTCCAGACCCAACTGAGGCAGAGACAGTGGATTTCTGTGACATACCGGACTCCGAAAGGGTCTCGGCAGAGGCCTGTGTAGAAAGCGAGTTGGGCATCAGGGGCTGCGAAAGCGCCTCACTGAATTCCAGAAAACTGACTTGCTTAGTGGTAGCATTGTCAGAAGGCTTAGCCTTGTGTAGCCTCTGTCTCTATCTTTACGTTTTTTCGGAATGTTGGCGGATTGTTGGCTGAAGGAAGCCATATCGGAATTCGAAGACGGAATATGAAAATAATTGTCTACAAAATGAGCTCTACGGTGAATGTTCCTCTCATAAAAGAGGGCACAGAATCGGCAATGAGGGATGTCGTGGTCTGGGCCTAAACAAGTGATGCAGTAAGAATGAAAGTCTTGGTGTGGGATCTGCTTTCCACAGGTAAGACAATTAACTCTTTCAGACTTTGGTTAGAGCAAGAAAAAAGGGTCCCCAACAGGGTACTTAGCTTTAGATGTTTTCTGCTGAAATTCGATTTCTGGTAGCGACCCGCCGGCACTCGTGCGAAACTGCTTCTGCTACGGGCTCCATGGCAAGAAAGACTGATGTAATGACATCGACTGCCTTGCTTTATAGTACTGATGATCTGATGTCAGAATACAGGCGACAACAGGCGGTGCACAAAAACATGACTCTGGTATTCGGGCCAGCCGAGGGCTACCACAGAAGGAATAACCCACAGGTGATGACTGCAACAGTGAAACACGAAAAACATCTTATTTTACCTATAACTGTTATTTTAAACACACATTATTAGACCCAGCATGATCCCCCAAAGCAGTAAAAGATTAACTGTAAGTCAGTAATATATATTATTTCTCATCTACAGTCACTAGTAAATCTTGTTGGCCACATTTAACTATTAATGCTTTTTTAAGTTTTGAAAGGGAAGGCAAAGGAAACCAGTAAAACACAATGTATTATCTTGTTTGTGTGATTTCAAAATGACTTAAAACCAACTGTATTATAGCACATTACAAATAAGCTTATGAATTATTTGTCTTGTTTTTTTTTCTTTTCTTTCACAGACCATTCATTGTTTGTCTTTTTAATGTATTACTGGTGTTCATAAGTTTTGCTAAATGCATTAAGTTTCTTTGTTGTCATCTTCAAGTATTTCAAATGTTTTTGTTCCTTCTGGTAGAGAAAGTCTTATTTTGTAAAGGAAGAGTAGTTGAGATTTAATACCAGCCTTTTTCAATGATTTGATAAGGGGAACACAAGCCTATTTTTTAAATGACAAGAGAAAGAGTAGTTTTCATCCAATTTAGCAGTCTGATCCCCTATTTTCAAAGGGGAGAGAGCCCAAGCAGACTTTCAAATAAGGTCTTTAGCTTGACTTCACATAAATTTAACAATGATGGATTTGGGATCCATACAGTGCAATGAAAAAGTATTTGCCCCCTTCCTGATTTCTTATTTCTTTGCATGTTTGTCACACTTAAATGTTTCAGATCAAACAAATTTAAATATTAGACAAAGATAACCCACGTAAACACAAAATGCAGTTTTTAAGTGATGATTTTATTTATTAAGGGAAAAAAAGTATCCGAGCCTACATGACCCTATGTGAAAAAGTAATTGCCCCCTAAACCTAATAACTGGTTGTGCCACCCTTAGCAGCAAAAACTGCAATCAAGAGAGTAAATAAAGGGTAGTTGGCAATGAGTCATTCACATCGTTGTTGAGGAATTTTGGCCCACTCTTCATTTCAGAATTATTTTAATTCAGCCATACTGGAAGGTTTCCGAGCATGAACTGCCTTTTTAAGGTCATGCCACAGCATCTCAATTGGATTCAAGTCCAGAGGGTCTATATCATATGTTCGAAGTTTTATAACTTAACGTTAAAATATCAAATTTAAATGTTTGAAGTTATTAAACTTCGAACATATGTAAAAAAACAAACAAAAAAAAAAAACAAAAGTAACGGCTGTAGGAAGGGGGGGACCCCCTGCACCCCCCCTCTTTAAATATACCAAGTCCAAGACCGCACTGTAGTGTGGTAAAGGGAAGATTGCACTATAGTGCGGTCTCGGAGTTGGTATATTTAAAGAGCGGGGGGTGCAGGGGGGCTTGCCCTCCTGCCTACACTAGTCAGGTAAGCTCCGTTTTTTTTTTTTTTATTATATGTTTGAAACTTTGAACATTTAAATTCGATGATTTAACGTTCAAAGTTTTCAAACTTCGAACATATAACATAGACCCCATGTCCAGACTTTGACTAGGCCACTCCAAAACCTTCATTTTGTTTTTTTTTTTAAGCCATTCAGAGGTGGACTTGCTGGTGTGATTTGGATCATTGTCCTGCTGCAGAACCCAAATGCGCTTCAGCTTGAGGTCAAGAACTGATGAACGGACATTCTCCTTCAGGATTTTTTGGTATAAGGCAGAATTCATGGTTTCATCAATCACAGCAAGTCGTCCAGGTCCAGAAACAGCAAAGCAGCCCCAGACCATCACACTACCACCACCATGCTTGACTGTTGGCATGATGTTCTTTCTCTAAAATGCTGTGTTATTTTTACGCCAGATGTACACCTCCCAAAAAGTTCAACTTTTGTTTAGTCAGTCCACAGAATATTTTCTCAAACGTCTTTGGGATCAAGATGTTTTTTGGCAAAAGTGAGATGAGCCTTTATGTTCTTTTTGGTCAGCAGTGGTTTTAACCTTGAAACTCTGCCATGCATGCCATTTTTGCCCAGGCTCTTTCTTATGGTTGAGTCATGAATACTGACCTTAACTGAGGCAAGTGAGGCCTGCAGTTCTCTAGAGGTTGTTCTGGGTTCTTTTGTGACCTCTTGGACGAGTCATCGCTGCGCTCTTGGGGTAATTTTTGTAGGCCGTCCACTCCTGGGAAGGTTCACCACTGTTGCATGTTTTCTCCATTTGTGGATAATGGCTCTTACTGTGGTTCGCTGGAGTCCCAAAGCTTTAGAAAGTACAGTTGTGCACACTTACCATAAATGTAGCTGTTAAGAGTGTATTCACTATTGCAGTCATTACATTTGGGTAATCTGCTGGCAGGTTGCACTCAGTCGGCCTGAATTCCAAAGTCTTGGGTCCTGTGTTGGTTGCTGCCTCTTCTTCCATGACGTCAGGTCGTCAGGGGTATAAAACAGGTAGCCAACGCCATTTTCTTTAGTTTTTCTTGCCCCAGATGTCAGATGCCCCCCAAATGGGGAGCAAAAACATATATATATATATCTATACTATATATGCATGCAACAACATAACCTTTACCTTCATCTAAAAGCAAATACACCACAAAGGCTGTAGAATATAGTAAAGGAAAGAGACTTCAGAATAAAAGGGGGATGGCGGGTGGGTAACCTGGACTGCAACAGTGAATGCACTCCAACATCTACATTTATGGTAAGTGTACACAACTGTACTATGTTCTTCGTGTTTCACTGTTGCAGTCATTACATTTGGGTAGAATCCCAAAGCTATGGATGGGTGGCTGGAGCTAAACAGCATTAGGGACGGCTGTAAGACCCTGCAGAACTGCAGTGGCAAAGCCTGCCTGGACTTGGAGAAGAGAGGCAAATGATAATGCTTTGCAAAAGTATGAGCAGAACTCCCAAGTAGCAGCTTCTAGAATGTCTTTAGTTGGCACACCGCTGAGAAAAACTGCTGATGTAGCTGCAGCCCTGGTGGAATGAGACCCAATACCCTTGGGCACCGGTTTACCATGATGTAAGTAGCAGAAACGAATGCAGTGGCTTGTCTGCTTTGAAATAGCCTTTCCCTCTGATCCTGCAGCAAATGCCACCCGTAGCTGCTCAGTTTTTCTTAGAGCTTTAGTCCTGCTCAAGTAGAATCTTATTTGTCTGTGTACATCCAAGGAATGCAGAATCCGCTCCCCCTTATTCTGTGGATTTGGATAAAAAGTTGGCAGACAAATAGTTTGGTTAAGAGCCACACTGGAAACCACCTTAGGCATAAAGGATGGATTGGGCCTGAGGGACACCCTGTCTGGGTAAAATATAACAGGCTCCACAGCCATGAGGGCTTGTAGCTCTGAAACCCTTCTTGCTGAAGTAATTGCCAGGAGCAAAGCTGTTTTCCATGATAAAAAATTTACATCTGCAGTAGCAGCTGGTTCAAATGAAGGCAGGGTGAGCTTTTCCAACACAAAATTGAGGTCCCATGCAGGAATTGGCGATCTTCTGGAAGGCCTTAAATTTTTGGCCCCTCTAAGATGCTGTTTTAGCAAAGGGTGAGAAAAGATCGGTGGCTCTGTGTTGTAATGAGCCGAGATGGCAGATGCATGGATTTTTATTGATGAAAAAGATAGGCCTTTGTCAAGCATCACAGTCTAAGTATTGTAAAATCTGAGGAATATTTGGCTCTGCTGTGCCAGTTCCTTGTGTTTGGTTCCAAGCACAGAATCTCTTCCCTTTATCAGCATAAGATTTTCCAGTACTAGGCCTCCTGGCTTCCAAAATGACATCCATCACAAATTTACTGAGAAGTGTTGTTTGAATAACTACCTGATCAGCCATGCTGCCAGGTTCAGTGTTTGGAGCGGATTGTGTAGGATCTGACTGTTTTGCTGAGACAGTAAGTGAGGTATTTGAGGCAAGTACCAAGCTGGGAATTGAGACATATTTCTTAGGATTGGATACCAGTGTTGGCGGGGCCAGTCCAGGGCAATTAGTATCATTTTTGTTTTTTCTTGGCTGACCTTTAGTAGAACCTTGTGAAGAAGAGGCAGAGGAGGAAAGGCGTAAACTGATATGTTTTTCCAACTGAAGGATAGGGCATCCACTTTCCATGCTTGTCTGTGATAAGTCATTGTGCAGAATTTGTCCAGTTGATAAATCCGAGGAGAGGCAAAAAGGTCTATGTCTGGGCTCCCCCGTTTCTTTATCATGCTGAAGACTTGTGGATCCAGTTTCCACTCGTGAGGGTCCATAAGGTTTCTGCTTAAGTCCTCTGCCAGAGTATTTTGCTTTCCTGGCAGGAACTGAGCTTGAAGATATACTTGGTAAGTCAAGGCTGTGTCCCACAATGCCATGGCTAGTCTGCAAAGGGGGTATGAGTGTGTGCCCCCCTGCTTGTTTAAGTACCACATAACCATGGTGTTGTCCGTCTTTATCAGTAGTTGTCCTGGATGAAGTAAGTCCTTGAAGGCTGTCAGGGCATTTTGAATTGCTAACATCTCTTTTTGGTTGATATGCAGATGCATTTGTTTTGGGGTCCATATGCCCTGAATGCATCTTCCCGCCAGGTGGGCCCCCCATGCATAGTCCGATACGTCTGTAGTTAAGGTTTGGCTGGCAGGGGGTAGAGTGAAGGACTGTCTCATGTTTTGGTGACATGCCTCTGCCCACCAAAGAAACTCCTGTTGTAGGCAGGGAATGAGAGGAATCATGGTTTCCAGACTGTGACAATGTTGACTCCATAAACTTAGGTACACTGTAGTTAGAATGCAGGATGCCATGAACCCCAAAGCCTGCAGAATTTGTCTTGCAGATAACTGGGTTTTTGTTGCTATCTGTTTGAAGTAAATAGTCAGTTGCCTTTGTTTGTCTGCGTGAGGAAAGCCATCTGGGCAGTTGTATTCAAGCTTGCACCCAGGAATGTTACCTTTTGAGAGGGTACCAGTTGTGATTTCTTTTTGTTTATTGTGTACCCTAGGCATGTTAGAAGCCTTTTCACAAACGCCAGATGCTAATGAAGAATGTCCTTGTTCTCTGCTTGAATGAGACAGTCGTCCAAGTAAGGATAGATTTGTATAACTCTTTGTCTGCAAAATGCAATTACTGGTGCCAGGCACTTTGTAAAGACCCTGGGCGCAGTAGATAAGCCAAAGGGCAGTGCAGAGAATTGGTAATGCATAAAGCCAGCCTTGAAACGGAGGGATCTTGTGCACGATTCCCTTACTGGAATATGCAGGTATACCTCTTTTAAGTCTAAAGTCACTAGCCAAGCATTCTTGCCCAGCATGGGCAGAAGCTGCTTCAAAGTTAGCATTTTGAATTTTGGAATGTCCAGGAATGTGTTCAGAATTGATAAATCCAGTATTGGAAGGCCTCGTCTTTTCTGGGTACCAAGAACAGTCTTGAGTAAAACCCTTGTCCTTTTTCCTGCTCTGGCATTGGCTAAATAGCCCCCACATCCATGAGGGACATAACTTGTTTCTGTGCCTCTGCCCATTGATTTTTTGGCAGATCTGGACAACCGTTTGGAATTGGCAGTGTGTGGAAGTGGAATATGTATCCCTGTGATACTATGTTTAATACCCACTTGTCCTGGGTTATTAACTGCAAATTTTGAGCATAAAGTGCTAATTTCCCCCCTAAGGGTGCTGCCAAAAGATAAGTGCTTGGTGATGGCAGAGGGAAGTCATTGAGACTGTTTACTGTAGGGTTGCGCTTTATTTCCTCCAGATTTGGAGGTAGAGGCACCCCATTGCTTTGACCTGTAAGAATCCTGTGACAGGTATCTAGAACCTCTAGGGTGCCTGAATTTGCCCCGTGGAGCTCTGTCGGACACAGGAAAAGACCAATTTTTTGTAGGCCAGTGTCTACTGAATCTTGGTGGCTGCACTTGTAAGAAGTCTTTTACAGTTTGCATAGACTTAGCTTTGTCTTCCATTTTCTTTAAAACCTCTTCTGCCTTAATACCAGAGTATCATGCTGTAAAGGTGCATCTAGCAATTTAGCTTTAACATGATCAGGCAAATTTTGCTCTTTTAGCCAAGCATGCCTTCTAATCACAGATGCAGTAACTGCGCCCCTGCAGGAGGCTTCTAAGAAATCAAAACCACATTGCAAAGTATGTTTTCCAACTTGTTCTGCTGCATGCAATAATTCCTGCAATTCTTTATTTTCTGCACATTCAGAAATCAACATCATTTTCTGTTTCATTAATCCCATAACATGCTGTTGATACTTGAGCATATGAAACTAGCAGTTTAAGGCCCTAATTGCCAAGGCTGCAGATGTATAAACCTTCTTTCCCCATCTATCCAGTGCTCAGGAATCTCTATCAGAGGGGATAGGGTAGGGTTTTTTGCTGTTGAGGCCTTTACACTTTTTGGACCCTGTGAAACAGTTTCAGGGTCAGCAGCAGGGTTTTTAAATAAAAATTTGTGCGAGTCAGGAACCCTGTAATATCTGTTTGGCTTGCTAGGAGCCGGAGGTAAGGAGTCTGAGGTCAAGCTTGACTCCGAAAACACATCATCCACAATGTCTAAAATGGGAGGTATGGCTAAATGCCTATGCTGAGGGAGAAGAAGGAAATCCCCAAGCCTCTTTTTTGATTCTGAGAAATCTTGACTCTCCCAGTGAAAGTGCTCCCTCAAAGTATGCAAGGTTTCTCCAAATGAATAATCTTCAGGAGGAGATGCAGATGGAATAGATTCCTCTGCTTCAGAATTCTCATAGGGTGGTATAGAAAATTCCTGATCAGAAGAGGAATCAGAAGAAATAGAAACCTGATCTGAAGATTCATAATCGGTGTCTTGCCTAGGCCTCTTATCAGGAGGGGGTTGGGAACCCCTGATCAAGGTAATTAGGTCTTCAGCCATTTTGATCATCTACTTTTTAGGCATAGAGGCCTGAGCACGTGGCTCATGCATCGTTTTTTTAGCTTTAGAAGTTGCTTTTGCCTTTGATTTTGAAGCTGGCATCGGTTTTATATAGAAATGCTGAGGCCTGAAGACACCCTCAGAAGCCGGTGCCTGCTCAGTGGCTCCGGACCCATCCGAGGGAGAGACATCCACGGGTACAATACTTTGAGAATCTCGCGGCGTGCCGGACTCCACATGCGTCTCGGTAGAGGCCTGCGACTCGAAAGTAGTGGGTATCAGAGGCTGCGAAAGCACCTCACGGCGAACCGGCGACTGGCTTAGGAGAAGCTTCATCGTCGGTTTTGGACCTCGACGGTCTGTCTCTGTCCTTTTCTTTGTGCTTTTTGTGAACTCCGGTAGTCAGATTGCTATCCGACTACATTTCAGGATAGTTAAATCTGTTTCCAAAATATTTTGAGGCAAAGATATACCGACACTTAACAGTGCGTTAGTTAAATCTAGCACAAAACGACAGCTAGGCACGTTATGATCAGGGCCTAGGCAAGGAATACAGTACAAATGGAAATCCTTATGAGGTATTTGCTTCCCACAAGTAATGCAATTATTAACTTTTGCTGACATCGGTATGGAGCAACAAAAAGTTTCCCCAATGGGGTACTTAGCTTTAGTGAAGACTTCGGTTCTGAACTCGAATTCGAAAATTTCAGGAGTCGGCCGACCAGCACTTGCGAACTGCTTCTGCTTCGGGCACCGGGTGGCAAGAAAGACTACAGAAAATGGCGTCGGCTGCCTGTTTTATACCCCTGACGACCTGACGTCATGGAAGAAGAGACAGCAACAGATGCAGGACCCAAGACTTTGGAATTCAGGCCGACTGAGGGCAACCTACCAACAGATTACCCAAATGTAATGACTGCAACAGTGAAACACAACGAACATATGGCTTTGTAACCTTTTCCAGACTGAAAAATGTCAATTACTTTGTTTCTCATCTGTTCCGGAATTTCTTTAGATTGCGGCATGATATCTTCCTTTTTGGGATATTTTGGCCTACTTCACTTTGTCTGACAGGTTCTATTTAAGTGATCTCTTGATTCAACACGTCTGCCAGTAATCAGGCTTGGGTGTGGCTAGTGAAATTGAACTCCGCTTTCCCAAAAATGTGATTAACCACAGTTGCTTCATGATTTAACAAGGGGGCAATTACTTTTTCACATAGGACCATGTAGGTTTGAATAGTTTTTGTTTTTCCTTAATAAATAAAACCATCACTTAAAATGCATTTTGTGTTTACTTGGGTTATCTTTGTCTAATATTTAAATTTGTTTGACGATTCATAGGTTCATAGGTTGGTACTAGGCTATCAGCCCTAGGGCCTATACAAGCCTAGCCATAACAATTCCCTGGCTATTTCTTCCCACATTATTTACTTTCCTGGACCCCTGTCTAGCAGGGTGACTGACGTGATCCCTGGGGTGAATTTCCTTTCTCCCATCCAATCGTCAAGGTTCCTCTTGAAGAGGTCCAAAGAGGCACTCTGCTTGACATGTATGGGCAATCTATTCCAGAGTCTGGGGAGTCTCTGGGTCAGGAACCTATCCCTCCAGCATGTTTTGTTTATTGTGATGACAAGGTTTAGATCCCTGGAGCGTGTAGCTCTGAGGGATTGGGATTTCTTTAAGTGTAGCATGTCCAATAGCTCTGGGTTTGACATGGCCTTGTATGTTAAGCAGAGATCGCCTCTGAGTAGACGATATGCGACAGAGTATAGCTGGAGTTTTTTAAGGCGGTCAGCGTAGGGCATCTGCTTTAGGCCTGTGATTCTTTTAGTGAGGTATTTCTGAGGCCTTTCCAGTTGTTGCAGATGTCTTGAGAGGTACATACCAAATGGAGCGTTGTATTCTATAATGGGTCTAATGAGGGATGTGTACAGTGGGACAATGACCTCCTTTTTTCTAGATGAAAACATTTAAGTGTGACACACATGCAAATAAATAAGAAATTAGGAAGGGGGCAAATACTTTTTCATTGCCCTGTATTTGTGTTATTCAAGGGATTTGAAGCTAAAGATCTATGAGCTACCTCAATTCCAAAAGATAAAGGTTCAGGTAAATTTAAAGTTTTTGGCAGCCAAGAAGTTTAAAACTCACCATACTGTACCCTTTCATTCTCTCCGGTATACCATAGATTCTTATGTTGCTCCATCTAGACCTATTCTCCAGATCATCAATCTTGCTGTTAAGTTTGTTAATTTGCTATAGAAGGAACTCAATACTTTTTCCCCAACTATTAGTCTGCAGTCAGTGTCAGACACTGATTCTTCTAGTGCTGTAATTGTAGCCTTCTGTTGCTTCAGGACATCATTCAACAACTCAATGTGCTTGGTAGTGTCTTCTTTAATTTTGTCCATTTTAAAATTAAGTTTATCTATTTTCAGCATTAAATCTTGAATGTTTGTAAGGATGGACTGCAGCTATTTTTTCATAGAGATGTCCTGTTGAGTGGTATTACAGTGATTCATGTTCCTTCAGCTGTAGTTTCTTCACTTTTTCACCTTTAAAATTTGACAGGAAAATATGAGAATTGTAAGACGAAAGTTACATTGATATGAAGTTGAGATTTTCGTGTTTTGGATTTAATGTTTTCAAGTAGATATCAGTGTATTTTGTGAATAAAACTTGTCAGAAATGTTGAAATATTGCAGAGCAGAAAATTTGTGCTGCTGTTAGTCTTCTGTCCAAGCCACGCCCCCACTGTTGCAGTATTCTTCACCTTAGGAATCTCCCACCAAGGACAGCCCAATGTCCGAACAGTATACCAAAGCCTTTAGATCTTGTCTGCGCCGTATGCCACACATATGCTCCCTGTACAGGATGTAGGGCACAATGGTGACAGGTGCAGTTACCTAGAGCTGAACTGCCCCAGAAGTGAACAGCCTCCAAAAGACAAAGGAGCCTATGCCCATCCAGAAGTTGAAAATGCAGAGGGAAAAGGGAGACCCTTGGCCAGAAGGGAAACCAAAATAAATAAAGGGTAGTTGGAGGGAGGGATCAAATTCTGTAACAGTGAAAAGATGGATGTCTACTAGTACAGTAACATTTTAAACAACTGCACTGTGTCCTATGTCACTGCTGCAGTACTCTTCACCTTAGGGAGAGTACAAAAGTTCAAGTACAGGACTGGGAGGTGAAAGGCTGAGAAAAACCCTTGCTGAACCCATGCAGAATGGTTCTAGCAAAACCTTCTCTGGCCCTATAAACCATATCTTATTTATAATACTTAGTAAAGGTATGCACCGAAGACCAAGTAGTAGCTTCAAGGATGGAACTGCTGTCCAATCCCTAGAAGAAAGCAGCAGAAGAGACAACAGCCTTAGTGGAGTGAGCTCTGACTGAAGTAGACAGACATTTACCGTGAAAAGAATAACAAAAAGAATGGCCTTAAATATCCAAGAGGAAGTGATTTGCTTAGAAACAGAAAAACTCAAAGCCCTGGGATGAAAAACAAAAAGCAGGCTAGACTTATAAATGGCCTTAGTTTTATACAAACACCACCTGAGCTGTCTCTGCAAATCCAGGGTATGCAGGACCTTCTCACTAGCAGACTATGGAAAAAAAGGAAGGGAGTTGTACTACCTGATTCAAAGACAACTCATTAACCTTGAGCATAAAAGAAGGATTAGTACAAAGGGATACCCTATCCCTGTGAAAAAAATAAAAAAAGAGGGATGGTCGTAAGGGCCTGAAGCTCAGAAATCCTTTGAGCAGAAGTAAGAGCAAACAATAAGACAGTTTTCCAGGTACAATGTTGCAGAGAAACTAAATCTGCATGTTCAAAAGGAGGTGGGTGTCAGTTTTTCTAAAATAAAATTAAGGTCCCAAGGAGGAGGAGGAGGAATAGACTTCCTTGGGGGCCTAAGCTGTAGGACACCTTTAAGAAACTGTTTGACTTCAAAGTGAGAAGCCAAAGGAAGATTCAAAGGCAGACAAGTAGAAATAACTGGCAAATGTGTCTTCACAGAAGAAAAGGCCAAGCCAGACTGGAGCAACTCACACAAATAGGACAGAACCACAAGGACACCCATTGAAAAAGGGTCATGGTTATGAGCATGGCACCAGACAGAAAATGTCTCCTGTTTGGACATACAAGACTTTCTGGTTGCAGGTTTTCTTGTCTCCTGTAAAACCATGAGCACGTCCTCAGAAATGAGGTGTCTAAAAGGGTTCAAAACCCCATCATGCACAGTGTCAGTTGAAGAGTAGACAAGTGATGATGGATGAGAGACCCCTTGCCCTATGTGAGGAGGTCCAACTGGTGAGGTAACTTTAGGTGACTGCCCTGGCCAGATGCACCGGGGGGGGGGGGCAGAGCTGTTTTGGACAAAAGGGAGTCACTAGCAAGACTTCTGGGCAGTCCAGTCAAATCTTCTGCAGGACTCTTGGAAGCAGAAGAAGGGGTGAGAAGACACAGAGAAACATCCCATTCCAAGAAAAGAAAGGATGTCTATTTTCCACTTGAAATGGCATGGCACTCAAACAGAAAAAAAGGGAGCTGTCTGTTCAGAAGGGAGGTAAAAAGATCTGCCTGAGGAATACCCCACCAATGGACTATGTCCAGAAACACATCTCTCTGAAGCATCCATTCATGAGAATGTGTTTTGGACCTGCTCAGCGAGTCTGTCACTTGATTGTGCTGATAATGGAGAGCTATATTCTAGGCCTGAAGAGCCAGCCTGAAGAAAAGTTGAGACTTTGTGCCTCCCTGTTTGCTGACATACCACATCACTGTGGTGTTGTCTGTGTAAACCTTCAGAAGGCCTGGAAATAGCATGGAGTGAAAAGTCTGAAGGGCCAGAATCAGAGCTCTCATCTCTTTGAAGTTGATATGGGATGACTTCTGATAGGGGGGGGGGCAGGGGACAGACAGCTTGAACTTTCAGGTGACCACAGGAAACCCAACCCCATCTCTGAAGCATCAGTGAACAGTTCTTGAGAAGGAACTTGAGAGTGAAAGGGCAGGCCTGGGATGAGGGTAAGTTACTGAATCCACAACTCAAATTCCCACTTTAGACAAAAAACAGGGGTACTCTGAAATCCAAAGGGTGAAAATGCTGAAGCCAAACTGACCTGAGGTACCACTAAAGCTTTTGCATATGCAGTCTGGCAAGAGGGAGCACTGGAACAGAAGAGGCCATGAATCCCAGGGATCAAAAATATTCTCTGGCTGGAACAGCAAGCAGAGTAAGAACAGACTGAAATACAGCTTTCAAGACCAGACCTTTTTTGAGGTAGGAGAGAAGCCAGCATTGGCACTGCCCGAATCCTGCAACCCAGATATACATGATATTAAAAGGAGTCAGTAAAGACTTTTGGAAGTTGATAGTGAACCCCAGATTCTGAAGGAGAGACATGGTGAACTCCAAATCCTGTAATAGGCAACTTGGGAGAAGGCGCCCGAAGCAACATTCTGACTTGGAGCCTGCAAAAAGCAAACAAAGGAGCTAGGCATTTTGTGAAAACTCTTTGGGCAGTGGAGAGGCCAAAGGGCAAAGCGGAGAACTGAAAATGAGAGGAAGAAACAGAGAAACATAAAAACCTCCTGAAAAGTGGATGAACAGGAATATGAAGGAAAGCATCCTTCAGATCCAAGGACACCAGAAAAGCCTGTGGTAGTACAATAGGAAACAGGGTTTGAAGAGTAAGCATTCAAAAGGAAAGAACCTTGAGAAGGGCCATGAGCAAGGACAGATCCAAAATAGGTCTCTAAGTGCCCTCCTTTAGTGGAACCAGGAACATGCTGGAGTAAAATCCCTTTCCTCCTGGGAAAGGAGGGGCAAGCTGAATAATTTCCTGGTCTACCAGGACCCAAGGATCTCTGAGAAATAAGGAATTTGTTCCAGAGGAGGTTGGGGAATCCCTGAAAAAAAGAGGGAGAGACTTCCACACCATAAAGTAACCCTGACAGATGATAGGTAGAACCCAAGAATCTGAGGTGATGTGATGCCAGTTTGGAAGACAGCGGGAGAACCAAAGGGACAAGGGAACCTGGCCTAGGGGTATGATGGGCAAGATGTCAAAGAGAAGCAAACTTGTCAGATAAAAAAGGCTTCTGAGCCTCAGAAGCCTGAGAAGACTTAGCAGGAGGAGCTTGCCTACCACACTTCCTGCCTTTAGTGGCCTGATGAGGCTGCCTGTGAGAGCACAAGCAGGCCTAGTAGGATAGCTCCTATGGAACTTAGGGAAAGAAGAGACAAAAATACGTTTAAGGTCCTTCAAAACCTTACCTTTTTCTTGAAGTGACAAACAGATTAACAGCAGCAGTCCCTAAAAAATGTTTATTATCCAAAGCAGTATCCAGTAACTTGGCCTTGATGTCCTCAGGTAAAGACTCTAGACAAAGCCAAGAGTATCGCCTCATGACAGAACCAAAGGCAGCAGCTCTGGAAGAGGAAGCAGCATCACAGCCACACTTGACAGAGTGGCAAGCCACTTGAGAGTTACAAACCAAAACAGACAAAGCAGAAGACTTTAGAATCAGGAAGGTTAGAAAAAACTTGGCAAGCCTGAGCAATCAACGGCAGGACATATCTCATGTGAGTGTGATAATCTACGGCCCAAAAGGCCAATGTACAAGCAGTATAAACCTTATCAATTCTCTCCATTGCCCTACTATCCTTATCTTAAGGCAGAAGCTTGGAAGAGGGCAAAAGCTTAGAAGCTTGTAAGAGGAGACCACAGCAGGAGGACATTTAAATAAGAACTGACAATCCTCAAAAACCTTACAGAACCTATCAGGTTTGTTTGGAGCAGGAGACTGAGAATCAGGAGAATTAGAAGCAGCTATAAAGGTATCTAACAAAAGAGCCAAAGCAGGAGGTACTGCAGAAGGTTTAAGAGTTTCCACCTGAAGCAATTCATAATACCTCTTCTGGATATCAGAGACCTGGGAAGAATCTACTATGTCCCCAAAAGACAATTCCTCAAAAAGAGACTCAGGACTAAGACTTCTCATCAGTACCATAAGCCAAAGGCAAAGTCCTCTGAGAAGCGTAAGACAAGGACCCTTCATCTGACTCTGAAACCTCAAAAGAATTGAATCCCAAGGCCATTTGGAAGGAGTTGAAGTCCAAAGGGGAGTAGGCACAGAAACACCTTGGTGAGGCTTTAGGACCAATAAGGCATTAAACAGGCCCTAAGTAAATTCCTTCCATTCCCTTTGAGTATCCTTAGGGCATACAGAAGAATACTTAGTCTTCTGCTTTTTCTTGGCAGGCACTTCAGTCCTACAAACACTGGAGATTCTGGGCAGGCACTTCATTCCTAACAAACACTGGAAATTCTGAACTCTCACGGGATTCAATAAGAGTACTCGGAACCTCTTCCGTGACCAACATCTGCAGTACCCTCTAGGGCCCTCCAACATAATCAACCATGGTTCCCCCTCAACGTTCAAAGCAGATGCATGCAAAGCCTCAGAGGATGTGCAAAAGGAAGGATCCATGCTGGCCATCAACAGGGTTGCTGTAGAGGAATCAGACTTGGACACCAGACGGCCTACAGAGCTATTACCCTTTTCTAGAGAAAAGTCCGGTGGAGGTTGGACAGCCAAAGAATCCATCACAGATTTCTTGGCCTTCTTCTCACAAAGGTAAGCTACACATTGGCTATGTGCACATGCAAAAATGTAGTGGCAAAGCTGAGGGGTCACACTGCCCCCCTCCCACACGCATAACAAATCACTGCAAAAGTGATTTTTTCCTGGATTGTGAGGACAGTAAATACATACTAAAACAAAATAAGTTTAACAATCAAAGTAAATGTTTGCTGTTAAAAAACTGCATGTGCTAATTTTACATTTTTTTCTGTGTGATACAATTACAATATGTAATAGTTTCAGTGGGTGTGCTTACGGTCTTGTTCTTTGCATTCAGCTGTGTGCAAGGTATGAATGCATTTAGGTGGAGTTTGCTGCTACACCTCATTGAGGTTACTCTTCTCCACAGTCACCAACAATTCTCCCATTCACGCATTGAGTTTCTCTTGCAAAGTTAGAAATAAAACCTTTTGTTTTGACCATAATAATAATAATAACAACAACAATGCAGTTCTTTCTTTTCCCTAGAAGTCTGTAGACATTCCATTGCTGTACCCTGCTTTACGTCGCAACTCTACTCTGGTACTGTTATGCAGCTAGCAATGTGCACTGCTTTCATATTCAGCAGTGCAGTTTTAAATATCATTCACTGCCATTTGGATGAGCATGCAACCCACTGTTGTCAGTATGCTACAGTGCATTACTATGGTCAATTTATCTTGACACTAACCTGTAGTTTTGATTCCTGCAACTATGAATGTCAGTAAAATCTGCATAAACATTATACCTCAAAAAAGTCGCTATGGCAATAGAGATCATAATGTCTTCTCCAGACCTGATTGATTTAATGCAGCCATGCTGTGAAAAATGTTATATCAGACATACTTTCCAGAAGTTACACAGGATTGCTGGTTGAGATTATGGAAAATATAACTTTCATAGTTTGATTCAGAATACATTAATGGGCGTGGCAAAAGAAGTAAAACTGTGTAGCCACCTATGCACTGGATGGTGCCACTACTGATTCACCTATTTTATAGGTCCCTGAGAATATTCAGAACCCTTGTTATGCAGCAACTCCCTTGCCCCTTAAAATAAAGTAACATTTAATCTGATTTTGTGGCTTGTAAAAACAAGAAAAACACCAACTGAATAACAAGTAAAAAATAATTAAAAAGGAACCACTCGTTGAGCAGAAACAAGTTTACTGAAATAAGTATAACCACTCAGTATACAGATACAAAAAGTAAGCGCTTTCGTCAGGCACATAGACCAAACTTCTTCAGACAATTCAATAATATAACAGTTCAGCTTATATAACACTCCCACCCCCAGTAATTACTTGCTCAATTGAAATCAGTACAATTAAATTAAATAAGTCAATACTACAAACTATACACATCAAAAACATAAAATGAAGAAATGAAAAGTAAAAATAAAAACAAATCAGTATATATATATATATATATATATATATATATATATATATATATATATATGGGTCTACTTCTATTCGCTGACATCCCATTTCACTGAAACCCATTTCGCTGACAGCCCCATTTCATAGACAAAAGTAATCAGGGCAAAAACCTGGGATTTGCCCCCCTCCCCACTGTTGTGCGACTGTGGAGTTGTAATATATAGTTGGGGGGGTGTGGGGGGCACAGCCCCCCACATTGGGGGTGTGGGGGGCGAAGCCCCCCACCTTGAAAGTTTGTCTATGAAATGAGCTGTCAGCGAAATGGGTTTCAGTGAAATGGGATGTCAGCGAATAGAAGTAGACCCATATATATATATATATATATTTATATATATATATATATACTGACTGAATAAAATTATTTAAATGCATATTACACGCACACTATTTTCATTAAAAACATTTTTATCTATCCAGTACTCTAAGCTTCAATTTACTACTAATAGAAATAGTATCATTCAACCCTGGGGGGGGGTGGGGGGGTGTGGGCATTAATTACTTGGGGTGGGAGTGTTATATAAGCTGAACTGTTATATTATTGAATTGTCTGAAGAAGGTTGGTCTATGTGCCTGACGAAAGCACTTACTTTTTGTATCTATGTACTGAGTGGTTACACTTATTTCAGTAAACTTGTTTCTGCTCAACGAGTGGTTCCTTTTTAATTATTTTAAAAACAAGAGCGTACACATTCCCCATGCAAGATATAGACCAATTGTGCTATGCTTAATTTATGGATCTTGCTCATTATTTAAATGATAAATGTTGTACATATACCGAAATAATAGTGGTTAAGGTGTTTGCCTTACAAAGACAAGGTGCAGGGTTTGAGCCTCACAAGGGATAATTGGCTTGACATACAATGGCTCGCAAAGGCAGTTAGCCTAGTACTAACCTATGAACCTAACTGTACTGCTGAAATACTTTATCTGTTGATGTCTGTTTGTATGCTCCATGTGCTAAGCCTGACAATGGACCAGACATATCCGTGCTTCACCCTGGTCAACAAATACATATATAAACAAATGCATGGTAGTAAAGAAACACTACAGAAAATACAGTTTTGCCTGTTTGCCCATTTATGATTATCATCACCATCTACAGACGTAATGCTAACATATCAAGAATGGTAAAGAGCGTGAAGGTGTCTTTTGCACTCTAATATGAATTAGTGTGTGTGTGTGTGTGTGTGTGTGTGTGTGTGTGTGTGTGTGTGTGTGTGTGTGTGTGAGAGAGAGAATGCAGTGAAACAGTATGCAAGATGCACAGACTCTGGCTTATTGAGAAGTGTGAAAGCTATGGAAAAATACAATACAATACATTTGCCACTTACACTTTAATGAACTGGCAACAACAGAACAAGTATGTGACATTATGACAGTGGTAAAAATGATATTAAAAGGAGGAAAATTCACACAACCTGAGCTATCCACTTTTGTTTCTGCAGTTAGGAATGTCAGCAATATCTGCATATTGATATCACTATCACAAAAAAATGATCCTTAGCATCAGACAGCAAGGTGACATGGAATCTGATATGATTTGGTCTGGCAGTTGGCATACAGAATTAAGGCTCTGAGCTGTTAATGCTCTTTCCCTGCAACCAAGGGTTTGATTCCATCTATCTCAAGTTTCCCACTGTGTGACTCTGAGAAAGTTATTTGTCCAGAGAGTGACATTGGGTCACTCCTGAAAAGGGATACCAGTGCCCAGTGAGCTTACAGGGTTAACATGTATAAAAAATATGAACACAGTAAAATAATCATGGTTGGATGCACAGGGCTTAAATAATTGAAGTGTTTGAAGTCATTTATGAAGATTACAAAATATTTCCATAACCTCATTACTAATGCAGACCTGTGGAAATAATGGATGTTAAGAAAAAAAAGTTGTATAAGATAAACATATCCACAGCACAACTGTTTGCTTTAAGTACAAGTTATAGTAGCAATCCTCTAATATTAGAAATAATATCTCATGAATGGTATGAGCATCAATAGGGAGCAAGCCACCATCGCCAAGCTGACATGCTATAGAAGACTAGGGCAGTGAACAAAGAAGGACTTGTTACTGAACAGAATTTGCAAAACATTGTAAAAAAATATGAAATTTTCCATACCTATATTAGTAATGCAAAAAAAAAGGCGCCATACTATTATGCTGTGAAGGGCCTAGTGGGTATAAGATGAAAAATGTCAGTAAAAGAAGCTGAATAAGATAAATACATCCAGACATGCAACTGTTTGATCGAGGTACATGGTATTAACATTAGCAATAGCCTAATATTATGACTAATATACCACATGCACAGTGAACTGTGCTTTAGGGAGGAAGTTGGCATGCTCAAGCTACGAATTTGGTGTACAAAACTTTAAAATACTGAAGGGTGTTAGCATAAAGTTATGAATAACATAACATACTGCTTATTTATATTAATAATGCAAAAATACTGTGTGCTATGGTCATGTTGGGGTGGTATAAAAAAGCAGTGGATGTTCATTAAAAAAATGACATGGTATGAAATATGAAAACAGCCAGAAATACCAAACTTTTCCATCATGCAGTTATGAATTTCAGCAATATCTTCATATCTGCAGTTTGTTTGTCTTTCGGCTTTTTCCCGGTAAGGGGTCGCTACAGCGGAACTCTGGTCCGCTAATGATTGGCAGTAGATTTTTACGAAACGCTGAGGTGCCAGCTCGACACCCAACCTTCAACGAAGGCACGCCCATTTACGCACGCATGTCTTTCGAACACTACCCAACCGTGGGTTGGACATGCAGACTCCACAAAGAAGGCACTCCCAAGCCAAGCATCGAACGTGAGAACCTCTTGCTGTGAGGTAACAACGCTACCGCTGTACCACTGTGGCATTCATCTTCATATCTGCAGTAATACGGTAAAAGCTGCATGACAAATACTGTCTTCTTACACACACACAAAGGCACATCATTTTGATATTGATATTTGCCATCTAACATGCACATTTCATTGATCACTACTGCTGTTTGGAAATTTTGTAAAAATATACACATTTTGCATATACTTTGATTTGGTCTGGCAGTTGGCATACAGAATTAAGGCTCTGAGCTGTTAATGCTCTTTTCCTGCAACCAAGGGTTTGATTCCATCTATCTTAAGGTTCCCACTGTGTGACTCTGAGAAAGTTATTTCTCCAGAGGGTGCTATGGAGTCCTGGTATTAATAACCAGAGAGCTCTTGAGCAAACAAAGAATCCAAGTGATATTTTGCATCTTTCTTGATCACTTAATAAAATAAAAGTCTTTGCTTGACCACAATATTACAAATGTTTAGCAAATAAAATACAATTTTCTTTCATAAACTGTCAATATAAATAGCTTTTATTACTCAGACTTTTGTACTAACACCATTGCATAACCCAATGTCTAACAAGCAAGTTTTGGATTTTAAATTTGCTTTCTAGTTTGCATAGTTTATAAGATACTGTAAATTCTATGTAAATTCTATGATGTGTATTGTTTTAAACAAGAAACATCTTTATTGAATTAGCACTTTTGGCATAGGCAATCACATTTTTTTCTATGTAATTTGCTCCTACCCTTTTCTAAGGATCCCACTTCCAGTTATTTTATCTCTTGTTACTATATTCTGGTATGGTTGGCTTAGACTTTGATTTCCATTCTCCAATAACTTTTTTTTTTGGCAGCCAATAGAATTAAACTCAACAAAGCCTTGCTATATCTAGGAAAGTCCAATTCTGTTATCACAGCTCAAGAAGTAATTTCCTTAGTTACCCCAACTTGCTCAATCAGTACTTCTGACACAGTCGCCTGCAGGGAATTTTTAAAGTCTGTCAATACATTACAATACCAAAAAAAATATGATCCTAATTACCTCTTTCTTCTCCATCACACCTCCAATACTTATGCAATCTATCTGAGGAAAATTCTTTGGAATCTCCTTGGGGTATAAAATACTTATGCAAACACTTCCAAGCTAAAGTCCTAAATCTTCTAGACTTTGTTGCATATTTGGGAGTCACACATATATCCTCTCATTGACTTTTTGTGAACTGCTTATCAAATATCTCTTCCTAATTCCTTTCTAACCTGCTCTGACTGACTCCTATAGTTATTGTGCAATATTTCATATGCCCTACTAATTACCCCTTTTTAACTGCAGCTTCTATTCTAGATTCTACTAAAAACTACCAGTGCTGGTATTTCACTTTCTCTATTCATTGTCTCTTTGCCTATACTCCTATATTAATCCCAGATGGGGAATGCGGTCTTGATGAGCGTGCAGTCCAAATATTTCTTGGCATCTTCCCATTCTGTTACATTTGCTTCACTAATTATTTGCTCCCAGTACCTTAATTCCTCTGTCAGCTTTCTCCAGTAAATCCCAGTGCCCACTTGCCTATTTTCTGTATCCCCAACCTCAGTCATCTATATTAGAAGAATCTCCTTTTTCCATTTCTGTGTTGGCTTAGTTCTTAGAATGCTTTCTACTACTTTATGAAGATGTCTCGCTTGATTACTGTTATTCTTAAGGATATGCATCCAAAATCCCACTCTCTCCTTATTTTTTCAGACCCCTTCCATTTCATCAGCATCCCTTTCCACTTTGAATTATAGCTTTCGACTTGTGCTATATATAGAAGCCTTACCTGTGTAGCTCTGAAATATCCCTTCAAATCAGGTAATCCTAAACCACCTTGTTCTATTCAGGGATCAACTTATCCCACTTGAACCTTGCCATCTTCCCCTCCCAGACAAAATCCTTTAACTCTAATTGCTATCCACAACTTATCTGCTGATTGATAAAAATATGCCTGACCAGTGTACAAGGTTAAAGGGACTAAAAATATTTTCACTGTTGGTATCTTACTATTAAACATATCTATAAAACAGAGCTTCTGATCTATCAGTTTTTGTATTACTTTCTATTTAGTCTCTTACCACATATTGTGAGCTGCCATAACAGAATCCTTTTTAACCCATACTTGTAAACACTTAAATTTATCCTGTATCCATAAATATGGGTATTGCTGAACCAATTCATGTGTGGGTATGTAGTATGTGAGTTTGCTGCTATACCATTTGTTTTATCTTCATTCATTTGTTGCTCACCGCTTCCACATAGAGTTGTATTTCCTGTTGCTGTACTGCCTGGGTTTCGCTCCCTGACGCTGGTAAAAATCCTCCTTGGGTTGTGCATTTTCAGCATTTCCTTGTGCTTCTGCATGGATTCTTCCTGAGCGCCTTAATTCACTAGATGGAGCCATTTCGTTAGTGTCATTACTGGGATCCCCCCCTTGCAGTAACTTCCTCTTCATTATGCGAGTGGTTGCCCTGCCCCCTTTGATGATGTCTCAATCTGCTACTGGCTGGTTCCAGATAGGCATGCCCACTCGTATAAGCACTGGCACCCCCCTGAAATTTCTTTTTCCTTTCAGTGTTCTTTTCAATCACAATCAACCCTAACAAAAATGTTCTCATAATTAGTTTTATAGCTATCAAACAATAGATCCTGCGCAATGTTTGTACTGAGGCTGTCTAATTCAACTGAAAGGTTCTCAATAGATTTACCATTACTTTTAATGACAAGGCTGGCTAGTTTACAGCCAGCATTATTGAATTAAAGCACTCAGAATGAATCTGAGCAAAAGTTCAAGGAAATGCTAAAAATGCACAACCCACGGAAGATTTTTACTAGCGTCAGGGAGCAAAACCAAAGCAGTACAGCAACAGGAAATACAACTCGAGGTGGAAGTGGTGAGCAACGTGGATGATTTAGAAAGTACAGTTGTGTACACTTACCATAAATGTAGATATTCGAGTGTATTCACTGTTGCAGTCGTCACATTTGGCTTATCCCTGCCAGGGTACCCACAGCCGGCCCGAATATCAGAGACTTAGTATTTCTGCATCAGTTGCTGTCGCTCAAAGACTGACGTCAGGTCATCAGCGGTATAATATAAGGCAGCTGACGTCACTACATCAGTTTTTTTCTTGCCCTAACTTGTCAGGAGCCCCCAAAGTAGGAGGCCAATTTCTGGTGGAAGAACCCCACCAGTGGAAAATAAATACCAATATGTCTCTTGTAAAGAAAGGAGAACAAGGAAGAATGGTAACACAAGGAGAAAGAGAAAAAAGGGGGATGGAGGGAGGGAAACCAGGACTACAACAGTGAATACACTCGAACATCTACATTTATGGTAAGTGTACGCAACTGTACTATGTTCTTCATGTTTCACTGTTGCAGTCATCACATTTGGGTAGATTCCTAAAGCTGAGGAAATGGGTGGAGGCAGTCAAGGAAGCTAGGGACTGGTTGGAAGCCCTGCAAGACTGCAGAGGCAAACCCTGCCCTGGATTTGGAGAAGAGAGGCACGTAGCAATGTTTGGTGAAAGTGTGAACAAATGTCCAGGTGGCAGCCTCCAGGATGTCCCTGGTGGTGACTCTGAGGAAAGCTGCTGAGGTGGAGGCTGCTCTTGTGGAGTGTGTCCTGACCCCTTGGGGGTGGCTTACCATGCTGCTTGTAGAAGAAATGGATGCAATGTGCTATCCATTTGGAAATGGTTTGCTTGGAAATGGCTTTGCATTCTGCCCCTGTAGCAAAGCTAACCAGCAATTGATCAGACTTTCTGAAGGATTTAGTTTTGTCCAGATAGAATCTGAGCTGTCTGTGCACATCAAGAGAGTGAATAATCTTTTCCCCCTTATTCTGTGGATTTGGAAAGAAGGTGGGCAAATAAATGGATTGGTTGAGAGCCACACAGGACACCACCTTGGGCATGAAAGATGAGTTAGTTCTGAGCGATACCCAGTCTGCAAGGAAGATGATGAAGGGTTTCACAGCCATAAGTGCCTGCAGCTCAGAGACTCTTCTGGCTGAAGTGATGGCCAGAAGGAAGGCAGTCTTCCAGGAGACAAATTTTAGATCTGCAGAAAAAGCTGGTTTGAAAGGAGGCAAGGTGAGCTTTTCCAAGACAAAGTTAAGGTCCCAGGCCAGTGCTGGTGCCCTTCTGGTAGGCCTCAAGTTGCTAGCCCTCTGAGGAACTGTTTCATCAAAGGGTGCGAGAAAAAGGGCTGCTCAGTGGGAAAATGAGCAGAAATATCAGAGGCATGAACTTTTAGAGAGAAGAAAGAGAGGCCACTGTGTAGTAGGTCAGCTAAGTAATCCAGGATGAGAGGGATGGAGAGCTGTGCCGTATTGGCTCCCTTAGCCTGGGTCCAGGTGAAGAACCTTCTCCATTTATCTGCACAAGACTTTCTTGTGCTAGGGAGTCTGGCCTCATGGATAACATCCAGAACCTGTAAAATAACCAAAGCCAGGATAAACTGTAGAATAATATAACATCCAGAGCCTGTTTACTGAGAATGGCAGATTGGTTCGGGGTTAGGGAATAAGCCAAGCTGCCAAATTGAGTGTCTGCAACTGGGGACACATGAATTCCTCTTCCCTCTGGGCTAGGAGGTTTGGAATCTGAGGAAGATGCCATGAAGGCAGCAAGGACAGGCTGCTCTGCAAGGGGTACCAGTGCTGTCTGGGCCAGTCTGGAGCTAAAAGAATGGTCCTTGCATTTTCCTCCCTTACTTCGAACAGTACCCAGGGGATGAGAGGAAGGGGAGGAAAGGCACAGACAGTACAGTTGTGTACACTTACCATAAATGTAGATATTCGAGTATATTCACTGCTGCAGTCATTACATTTGGGTTATCTGCTTGCAGGTAGCCCTCAGCCAGCCTGATTAACAAAGTCTTGGGTCCTGCGTTGGTTGCCGTCCCTTCTTCTATGACATCAGGTCGTCAGGGGTATAAAACATGCAGCCAATGCCATTACATCAGTTTTTCTTGCCCCAGATGTCAGGTGCCCCCCTAATGGGAAGCAATTAAATATAAAAGTACAAAGATATACATCCAACAAAAAAGCAAATACACCAAAAAGGCTTTTAAGCATACTAATGGAAAGTAGAGGTATAGTAAAAATAATTTAGGGGCTGGAGGGAGGGTAACCAGGACTGCAACAGCGAATACACTCGAACATCTACATTTATGGTAAATGTACACAACTGTACTATGTTCTTTATGTTTCAATGTTGCAGTCATTACATTTGTGTAGATTCCCAAAGCTATGGTTGGGAGGAAGAATTTAGATAGCATTAGGACCAGCTATAAGGCCCTGCAAGACTGCAGTGGCAAAGCCAGCTCTGGATTTAGAGAAAATTGGCAAATGATAATGATTGGTGAAAGTATGTACAGAACTCCAGGTAGCAGCTTCTAGGATGTCCCTGGTAGGGATGCCTCTGAGAAAGGCTGTAGAGATAGATACAGCCCTGGTGGAGTGAGGTCTGATCCCCTGTGGGATAGGTTTTCCATGGTGCTTATAGCAGAAATGAATGCAATAGCTTATCCATTTAGAAATGGTTTGCTTTGAAATAGCCTTCCCCTCTGCCCCTGCAGCAAATGCCACCAGCAGTTGTTCAGATTTCCTTTGAGGTTTAGTCCTGTCCAAGTAGAATATAAGTTGTCTGTGCACATCTAAGGAATGCAGTATCCGTTCCTCTTTATTCTGTGGATTGGGAAAGAAGGTTGGCAAATGAATGGACTGATTAAGAGCCACACTGGATACCACCTTGGGCATGAAGGATGGATTGGTTCTGAGGGACATCCTGTCCACATGAAAGATGATGAAAGGCTCCACTGCCATAAGGGCCTGTAATTCAGATACCCTTCTAGCTGAAGTGATTGCTAAAAGGAAAGCTGTTTTCCAAGAAATAAATTTTAAGTCTGCAGTAGCAACTGGCTCGAAAGGAGGTAGAGTGAGTTTCTCCAAGACAAAGTTACGGTCCCAGGCTGGGGATGGAGCTCTCCTGGGTGGTCTCAAATTTTTGGCCCCTCTGAGGAACTGCTTGAGAAGTGGATGAGAGAAGAGGGGAGGGTTCTGTGTTACAATGAGCTGAAATGGCTGAGGCATGGATTTTAATGGAGGAAAAAGACAGGCCCTTATGAAGCATCTCAGTTAAGTATTGTAAAATCTGAAGTAAATTGGGCGCTGCTGTGCTCATCCCTTGAGATTGGTTCCAGGCACAGAGTCTTTTCCATTTTTCAGCATAAGATTTTCTAGTACTAGGCCTCCTTGCCTCTAAAATAATAGCCATCACAGGTTTGCTGGAGAGATTAAGTAATTAGCCAGGCTGCAAGGTTCAGTGTTAGAAGCTGAGGGTGCAGAATCTGGTTCTCCTGCTGAGACAGCAGGGAAGGAGCCTGAGGCAGGTGCCATGGAGATAACCATGACACACTGCGCAGGAGGGGGTACCAGTGTTGGCGCGGCCAGTCTGGAGCAATCAAAATCATCCTTGGTTTGTCCCGCTTGATTTTTAGTATTACTTTGGAGAGCAGAGGCAGAGGGGCAAGGCAAAGACTGATAGGTTTTTCCAGCTGAAGGACAGAGCATCCACTTTCCAAGGCTTGTTTGTGGGGAGTCCTTGTGCAAAATTTGTCCAATTGGTAGTTCTGGGGAGAGGCAAACAGGTCTATATCTGGGCACCCCCATTTGCTTGTCAACGTGTTGAAAATCCTTGGTTACAGTTTCCACTAGTGTGGTTCCATGAGTTTTCTGCTTAGTCAGTCTGCCAGTGTATTTAATTTTCCTGGCGGGAATTGAGCTTGTAGGTGCACTTGGTAGCTCAAGGCTGTGTTCCACAATGCCATGGCTAGTCTACAAAGGGGGTAAGAATGTGTATCTCCCTGCTTGTTTATGTACCACATAACAGTGGTGTTGTCCGTCTTTACCATTAGTTGTCCTGGAAGAATGTAGTCCTTGAATGCTGTCACAGCATTCTGTACAGCTAACATTTCTTTTTGATTGATATGCAGGTGCATTTGATTTGGGTTCCATTTGCCCTGAAGGCACTTCCCTGCCAGGTGAGCCCCCCAGGCATAGTCTGATGAGTCTGTTGTTAGGGTTTGGGCAGCAGGGGGTGGTGTGAAAGGTAGTCCCTTGTTTTGGTGACAGGCCTCTGCCCACCAAAGGAATTCTAGGCGTAGGCAAGGTATGATGGGGATCATTGTTTCTAAGTCATGAGAATGTTGACACCATAGGCTTTTTAGATACCACTGTAGTTTCCTCATATGCATGCAGTCTTGCATATGGAATTAGAAGAATGCAGGAGGCCATGAACCCCAAGGCTTGCAGTATTTGTCATGCAGACAGCAGGGTTTTTGTGACTACTTGTTTGAAGTAGGTTGTCAAATAAATGTGTTTCTCTGGTGTGACATAAGCCATCTGGGAAGTTGTATTCAAGCTTGCTCCCAGGAATATAATTTGTTGACAGGGTACCAGGTGTGATTTCTTTTCGTTTATGGTGTACCCCAGACAGGTTAGAACCTTTTGTACAAAGGCCAGATGATTCAAAAGTATGTCATGGCTTTCTGCCTGAATTAGACAATCGTCCAGGTATGGGTATATTTGAATACTTCTTAGTCTGCAAAATGCAGTAACTTGAGCTAGGCACTTTGTGAATACCCTGGGGCAGAAGTTAAGCCAAAGGGCAGTGCAGAGAACTGATAGTGCATGTAGCCTGCTTTGAAATGTAGGCATCTTCTGCAAGATTCCCTGATTGGGATGTGCAGGTATGCTTCTTTTAAATCTATCGTTGCCAACCAGGCATCTCTGACTAGCATAGGAAGTAATTGGTGAAGAGTCAGCATCTTGAATTTTGGAATCTCCAAAAAGGTGTTTAGATGAGACAGGTCCAGGATAGGATGCCATGAATTGTCTTTTCTGGGTACCAGGAAAAGTCTCGAGTAGAAACCTTGTCCCTTTTCCTCTTCTGGTACCAGCTGAATAGCCCCCATGCTTAAGAGCAAAAGTACATGTTTTTGGGCCTATGTCCACTGATTTGGGGGTAGGTCCGGCCACCCGCTTGGTGTTGGCAATGTGTGGAAGTGAAATCTGTATCCCTGGGACACTATATTTAAAACCGATTTGTCCAGGGTAATGAGTTCCCAATTCTTTGCATGAAGAGCAATCTTTCCCCCCAAAGGGGCAGTCAGTTGATAAGTGCTTGAAAATTTTAAAAGGAAGTCACTGAGACAGTTTACCATAGGGGGGAGTCTTATTATTCCCAGATTTGGAAGTGGAGACCCCCCCCCCACTGCCTTAGCTCTGTTTGTTCCCTGGACTGAAACCTGGGGTTTTTGCTGTGTCTGTGTTTGGCTTGAGAAGACCTGGAAGGGGCTGGAAAGGACCAATTCTTAAGACGGCCAGTGCCTATTAAATCTAGGAGGCTGAACTTGTAAAAAATCTTTCACAGTTTGCATAGCTTTAGCTTTATCTTCCATCTTTTTAAGAACTTCCTCAGCCTTGTTGCCAAACAAGTGGTCCTGATTTAAAGGAGCATCCAACAATTTAGCTTTAACATGATCAGGCAAAGATTGCCCCTTAAGCCAAGCATGCCTTTTGAGCACAGACCCAGTAACAGCAGCTCTGCAAGAGGCCTCTAATGAATCAAAACCACATTGCAAAGTATGTTTTTCAACTTGTTCAGCAGAATGCATTAAATCTTGTAATTCTTTATTTTCCACACAGTCAGGAATCAACATCATTTTCTGTTTAAGCAGTCCAATAACATGTTGCTGATACTTTAACATATGAAACTGGCTGTTTAAAGCCCTAATGGCCAAGGTTGAAGAAGTGTAAACCTTCGTACCCCATCTATCCAGCGCCCTGGAGTCTCTATCAGTAGGGATAGGATTTTTAGCAGTAGAAGCCTTAATGCCCTTGGGCCCCTGTGAAATAGTCTCTGGATCTGCAATAGGATTTTTAAAAAGGAACTTGTGGGACTCAGGGACCCTGTAGTATTTGTCAGGTTTTCTGGGAGCAGGAGGCAGGGTATCAGGGGCCAAACTAGATTTCGAAAAAGCATCAATAATGTCTAGTACAGGAGGAATAGCTAAAGACCTATGCTGAGGTAGAAGGAAATCCTTAAGCCTCTTTTTTGAATCAGAAAAATCCTGGCTTTCCCAGTGGAAATGCTCCCTTAGAGTATGTAAGGTTTCCCAAAAAGAAAAATCCTCAAAAGGGGAAGCAGAGGGAATGGAGTCCTCTTCATTAGAATCTTCATAAGTAGATAAGGGCAAATCCAGATCAGAAGAATCAGAAACAGAATCCTGATCAGAAGATTCATAATCAACTTCAGTCCTAGGCCTCTTAGAAGGGGGGGGGGTTGGCTACCCCTGATTAGAATTATTAGATCTTCAGCCATTCTTATCATTTGTTTTTTAGGCATAGAGGCCTGAGCATGTGGCCTGGATGTCGATTTTTTAGGCATGGATCAGATTAAGGCACAAGAAAAGAAGGAGGCGTCGGCTTAATATGCAAGGTCGTAGGCCTAAATACACCCTCAGAAGCTGAGGCCTGCACAGTGGCTCTGGACCCATCCAAGGTAGAGACATCTGCGGGTTCCATAGTTGAAGCATACCGGACTCCGAATGGGTGTCAGTAGGGGCTTGCGAATCGGAAGTAGCGGGTATCAGAAACCGCCTCACTGAGTACCGGCAAACTGGCGACTGGCTTAGGAGAAGAGTCATCGGCAGTTTTGGACCTTGGCGGCCTGTCTCTGTCTTTATCTTTGCATTTTTTTCGGAATCCCGGTAGTCGGATGGCTAACCGATAACAATTCTGGATAATTAAACCGAGAACCAAAATATTTAGAGGCAAAAATATACCGACGACGGATAGTGAGCTGATTAAATAAAGCACAAAACCGACAGCAAGGTCCGTCATGGTCAGGGCCTAGGCAAGTTATACAGTATGAATGAAAATCTTTGAGGTATTTGCTTTCCACAATTAATGCAATTATTAACTTTTACTGACATCAGTAAGGAGCAAGAAAAAGTTTCCCTAACAGGGTACGTAGCTTTAGTTGAAGAGTTCGGTTCTAAAACTCAAAAACAAAAATTTCAGGAGTCGGCCGACTGGCACTTGCGAACTGCTTCTGCTTCGGGCACTGCATGGCAAGAAAGACTGATGTAATGGAGTAGGCTGCATGTTTTATATCCCTGATGACCTGATGTCATAGAAGAAGGGACAGCAACTGACGCAGGACCCAAGACTTTGTTAATCAGGCCGACTGAGGGCTACCTGCAAGCAGATAACCCAAATGCAATGACTGCAACAGTGAAACACGAAGAACATCGAGAGGCTGACCCAGGGGAAGGACAGGGCATCCACTTTCCAAGCCATGTAGTGATGCTCCCTGGTGCAGAATTTACTGAGCTGATGGTTGGTGTGGGAGGCAAAGAGGTCAACCTTCGAGGTTCCCCATTTCTGAGTTATTAGGATGAAGGTACTTCTGTTGAACTGCCACTCGTGTGGGTCCAGAAGGTTTCTGCTTAATTGGTCTGCCAGGGAATTGAGAGAGCCTGGTAGGTATTGTGCTAATAGGTGTAGTTGCATGGAAGAGGCTGCGAGCCAAATGGACATGGCTAGCCTGCATAGAGGGTAGGAGCGAGTCCCTCCCTGCTTGTTGATGTACCACATCAGAGTGGTGTTGTCTGTTTTGATCAGAAGAACCCCTGGAGAGAGAAAGGTTTTGAAAGCTATTAAGGTGTGCAGCACAGCCATCACCTCTTTACTGACTGATGTGCAGGGGGATTTGCTGTGGGCTGCATTGGCTATGAATGCACCTGCCATCCAGGTGTGCAGCCCAAGCATAGTCTGATGCATCTGTGGTGAGGGTCTAGGCAGTGGAGTGTGGGGAAAAGGGCAGTCCCTTGTTGTGGGAGCATGCTCTTGCCCATCAAAGAAATTCCTTTCTGAGGCAAGGAATTATAGGTAGAAGTGTTTCCAGGTCTTGAGAGTGCTGACACCAAAAGCTCTTTCGGTACCATTGAAGTTTCCTCATATGCAGTCTGGCATATGGAATGAGGAGTACGCAAGATACCATGAACTCCAGAGCTTGCAGGATTTTCCCTGCAGAAAGTTGGGGCCTGGTGGCCAGTTGAGAGAAATAGGCTGACAGGAAAATTTATTTCTCTGGTGTAAGGTATGCCATCTGGGATGCTGTGTCCTGGAGTATTTATCCTTTGGTTGGGCACTTGTTAGATTTCTTTACGTTGATTGTGTGCCTTAGGGAGGCTAGTAGGTTCTTTACAAAGGCCTGGTGGTTGAGCAGCTTTTCCTGGCTGTCTGCCTGAATAAGGCAGTCGTCTAAGTAGGGATACATTTGAATATTTCTTTATCTGCAAAAGGCAATGGCCAGAGCCAGGCATTTTGTGAAAACTCTGGGAGCAGTAGATTAGCCAAAGGGAAGCACACAGAACTGAAAGTGTTGAGATCCTGCCCTGAAGCGGAGATATTTTTTGCATGATTCCCTGATAGGGATGTGGAGGTAGGCCTCTTAGATCCAGGGTGGCTAGCCAGGCATCCTTGGACAGCATGGGTAGCAGCTGCTGGAGGGTGAGCATTTTGAATTTTCGGATCACCAGGAAGGTGTTTAGAATGGATAGATCAAGAATGGGGTGCCAGGTGTCCTCTTTTCTGGGAACCAGAAAAGGTCTGGAGTAGAAGCCTTGGCCTATCTGTTCTGCAGGAGGTGGATTGGACACTCTAAATTGGCCCTAGGTGTGAGTGTGGGCGTGTGTGTGCCTTCTGTGGAAAGGTTGGGCGCCGGGCTGGCAACTTGACACCGTAAAACTCCACTGCCAATCATGAGCGGACAGGTGTTCCGCTGTGGCGACCCCTTACCGAGAAAAGCCAAAAGAAGAAGAAGTGCTCTACTGCCATCACAGGGAGCAGGGAATGGATTTGCTTTTGAGCCTCTGCCCACTGATTTGGTGGTAGATCTCGGAAGCTTTGTGAGGTTGGAAGGGTGTGGAAGGAGAATTTGTATCCCTGAGACACAATGTTCAGAACCCATTGGTCCTTGGTAATGGTGGCCCAGGTGCTTGAGTGAAAGGAGAGTTTTCCTCCTAGGGTCAAGTGAAGGTGGGCGGTGGGGAGGAGGTGAGTCATTGTGAGTTCTTACCATAAGGTGGTGGCTTAGAACTCTCTGGTTTTGAAGTGGAGGAAGTCCACTGCTTAGATCTCTGCATTCCCTGAGGTTGCTGTCTGGGGGGGGGGGGGGTCTGCTTACATGGGGCCTAGGCTGGGCCTGTTTACTCAGAGCAGGAAAGGACTAGTGCTTGGAGGGACAATGCCTGCTGAACCTAGGGGGATGGACATGTAAGAAATCTTTAACTGTTTGCATAGATTTTGCTTTTTTTCCATCTTTCTTAACACCTCTTCTGCCTTAGTGGCAAATAACGTAACTTGGTGCAAGGGGGCATCCAACAATTTAGATTTGACATGGTCTGGCAGGGACCGTTTCTTAAGCCATGCATGTCTTCTAATGACAGATCCAGTTACTGCTGCCCTGCAAGAAGCTTCCAGGGCATCAAAACCACAGTGCAAAGTGTGTTTAGTTACTTGGCTTGCAGAATGTATTAAGTCTTGAAAATCTTTAGATTCTGCCCAAGCAGGAAAGGCAGACAATTTTTGTTTAAGGAGTTCCAAGGTATGTTGCTGATATTTACGCATATGGAACTGACAATTTAGTGCCCTGATAGCAAGGGTAGCTGAGGTGTATACTTTTTTACCCCATCTGTCCAATGCTCGGGAATCCCTGTCTGAAGGGGGTGGGATTCTTAGCAGAGGTTGCTTTAATCCCTTTAGGCCCTTGAGAAATGACCTCAGGATCAGCTATAGGGTTTTTAAAAAGATATTTGTGTGAGTTAGGGACTCTGTAGTACCTGTCTGTTTTTCTGAGAGCAGGAGGTAGGGCATCAGGAGTCAAGTTGGATTCAAGGAAAACATCATCCACCACATCCAGGACTGGGGGGATGGCCAAGGGTCTGTGTTGCGGATGGTCTAGGAATTCTGAGTCTCTTTTTAGACTGAGGGTAGTCCTGACGCTCCCATTGGAAATGCTACCTTAAAGTATGCAGGGTTTCCCCAAAGGAAAAATCCTCTGGGGGAGACGCTAAAGGAATGGATTCCTCTGCATTAGAATCCAAATAAGTGGAGAGGGGTTGCATGTCTTCATATTCAGATGCATCAGACTCTTGTTCAGACAAAACTACTGGGGACAAATCTCTTTTTTTTTTTTTTTATGGGGGGGGGGGGTGCTTGGCTTCCCCTGATCAGCATGATAAGGTCGTCCACCATTTTAAGCATTTGAGACTGAGGCAAGGCAGCAGGCGCCAAAGACTGGGTTGTCGATTTCTTGGGTGTGGTTTGAACCCTGGGCCTAAGGAACTCATTTGTTTTCGAAAGAACGGTAGTCGGGAAAGACATCGTCGGTTTGTGTCAAGATTCGGTGATGCAAAGGACTTCCTCGGAAGCCGGTGTTTGTTCAGTGGCTCCAGACCCATCCAAGGTAGATTATCGCAGGATCCTTAGACGAAGAAGAGTTTTGCAGCATACCAGACTCCAAAAGGGTCACAGTAGCAGCCTGCGAATCAACTGAAGCGGGCATCAGGGGCAGCGAAAGCACCTCACTGAGTACCAGAGAACTGATGACTACCTTAACAGAAGCGTCATTGGTAGGTTTGGACCAGTGCGGTCTGTCTCTATCTTTGCATTTTTTTTGGAAGATCTGCTGTCGGATGGCTTACCAAAGCCATATCGTAACCAGAGGACTGTAAACGAAAATATCTGGCTACAATAAGGACCCAACAATGGATAGTTCTGGCGTTAAACAAAACGCAGAAGCGACAACGGGGGACGTTGTGGTCTGGACCCAGACAAGTGATGCAGTAAGACTGGAAGTCTGTGTGTGGTATTTGCTTTCCACAGGTGAGACAATTATTAACTTTTTCTGACATCGGTTAGTGCAAGAAAAAAGGATCCTCAATGGGGTAACTAAGCTTAAGAAGACTTCAACTTCAATTCGGAAATGAAAACTCGGGTAGCAGCCGACAGCCACTCATGTGAACTGCTTCGGGCTCCACGGCAAGAAAGACTGGTGTAATGGAATCGGCTGCCTTATTTTATACCACTGACGACCTGATGTCAGTCCTCGAGCGACAGCAACCGACGCAGAAATACTAAGTCTCTGGTATTCGGGCCGGCTGAGGGCTACCCTGGCAAGGATAACCCAAATATGGTGACTGCAACAGTGAAACAAGTAGAACATCAGCAACTGGCGAGTTATGACATTGCAACAGTCAAAAAGGTAGTGAATCATGACAAGGATTTTATCACTTTTAATTTTTCAAATAAGGAATTAACTGAAGCACACGCTAATTTATTGTCAAAAGGCTTTAGTTTCATACCGGCTACTAGGGCTCCTTTGGGTCAGTCTTTACTTGATTTAAAGCTTTACATTCATAAGGTGAACTTGAAAGTCTGGTTTGGGGGCAGTTCATCTAATGATTTAGGTAGCAATGCCCTAAAAAGGTCAAGTATATTTAATCCACCAGTCTATGGAGCCCTTTCTATCTATGAACAAATGTGTGACAGGGACATTCGGGATATTGTTAAATATCCTAATAATGAGCAGTTTAATTTAACTTCCGAGGAAAGAAAGCTGTTACATGATACTGTGGATGATAAAACAATTCGTATCATGAAACCTGACCGGGGGGGGGGGGGGATTGTTATGGATTATGTGGATTACAACAATAGGATGTAATTATTGTTGCTCACTGTTACATATGTTGTCATTTCCAAGAATGAGCTGAATATCGCTTATTCTAAACTGGATGTTGATTTGTATGATGTTATTCCAGGGACAAATCACTATAGATGAGTATGATTTTTTGTATAACAAATACCCTGTTGTTGCTGGGATTTTTGGGATATCCAAACTCCATAATGACACTAACAACCCACCCCTAAGAGCAACTGTAGATGGTACCAGGTCTTAAACATATTACATGGCTAAATACATTGATTCTCCCACAGATACGCAGAGATTTTTGGGATCTTTTGGCAAAACTTTCCAATGTGGTATTTGATGCAAACAGTATTTCTGTAATAGATGTGTGTAACTTGTATTCAGTTATTCCACAGGGTGAAGGTTTGAAGACATTATAGGAGAAATATATGTGCTGGCTCAGGATACGGTTAATGTTTTAGTCACACTAATGGACACGTTTTATCCTACAACTTTTTATTCTTCGAAGGGCAATATTACAGGCAGGCGAAGGGGGTAGCAATGGGGGCAGCGTGTTCCCCCAGTTTTTGCTAACCTGGTTTTATCCTACTGGGAAAAATATTTTATTTTTAATTCTGTTTACCATTTTTTTTTTCATTTTTTACACCCTTTTTTTGGATGCTATTTTTATCATTTGGAAGGGTGACACTGATAAACTGAATGAATTCATGGATTACATCAATACAACTACCACTTTCCTTAAATTTGTCCATACCTTTAATCTGGAAGAAATAGTGTTTTTGGATGTCATTATTTATAAGGATGTGGATGGTGGGTGTCTTAAATCTAATTTGTACCAAAAACCCACCTTTTCGAATAGCTACCTCCATTTCGACAGTTTCCATTCATTGGCACAGAAAAAGTCTGTGGTCAAGGGCCAATTGGTGCAGTTGGCCAGGATGGTTTCAGTTGACAGTGTATTTGTGATGGAGTGTAATAAATTATTGGACATGTTTTTAAAAAGGGGATATGCTATAACATTTCTGAACCCAATCAGGGACGAGGTGGTCAGTAAGAGGGTACAGAATATACAAGTTCCACTTTTATGTTGGAATACTGGAGAGCCACAACAGCCTGGTAATGAGGATACAACACGTTCTAGATCTATCGTGCCATTTAATGACAGGTCCAGATTGGGGGATGGGTTAAAAGATTATTCCAAAGCTTGTACATTAACCTATTCTTTGGATGCCTACAACATTACAAGGATGCTAAAGCATAATTGGTTTATTGTTTCTTCTAACCCCCAGTTAAACAAATATTTGATGGAGAGGGGGAGTCAGTACAGCATCAGTGGTTGCTGTAGGTCTGACAAAGGGTATGCACAAATACGGGCATTGCAGAATGTATCATGTGTTGGGTGTTGGTGTAGTGGTAAATGGGCATAGTATTTCAGCAAAAGGTAGGTATAAATGTGACACCAATTGGGCAATTTATGTTGCCTGCTGTCAAATGTGTCCTGCCTTTTACATCGGGAAGACCATTGGAAAGGTAAAGGACAGAATATATGAAGATGTGAGGGATATTAAGGGTAAGGACACCAATGCACTATATAGGCATATAAAAGATTGTTCCTCACATGTTTTTAAGTTTTGTGTCATTGAACAACTTAAAAGGGATGTAAGAGGCAAGATTATAGAGGACCATTTGTTAATGAGTGAATTATTATGACAACTCAGGTTAAAGGCCTTAGTATTTCCAGGTCACAACGAAGCATGGTCTATTACCCCTGTTTTGAATCTTAAAAGTTTGGAATACTGACTATTGTTATAATGTGAGCTGTTTTTTTAGCTGGATATTTATCAGAGTATTTTTAAATATTTCACTTTTTCATAATTTTTTTTAAATATTTTTAATTGTGCAATATGAATATATTTTTGTTGGGATGGGGGCTCTTTAAATGTGAATTTATGGTCATGTGATGTCAGTGTTTTAAAAGTTTTTTTTCAATTTGCAGTAGTTCTTTTGAAGCCCCATAGCGGATGAAAGCGCTCAACTATTCTACTGCTGGTTTGTTTTTGCTTTTCTAATAAAGTGTTGTGCGAGTTCACCTGGTTGTCTTCTTGGATTATTGGTTTGGTATGTAGAATGCAGTAATTTGTCCTGTATGAATCTGGTTTAATGGGACTTAACTGTCTTTAGGTATTACAGCCACAACAGCTTTCTTCCAGGATGCGGACTGATGCTTTCCCTCTTTTTAAAATACTGTTAAACAAAGCCTTCTAGATCTTTATCATTTTCTTCTCTCTTACACTCCAAACTTCCACTGGAATACCACCTACTCCTGAAGGCTTTTCTGCAGACTCATTATATGTCATCATTTATTTTTATCTTATCTCCTCCTAGCTTAACTGTTGAGCCTCATCTACCTCTAACAATGGCATACTCAAGTCTTCCATAAAAACTTCAATTTGTGCTTTTTCTTGATTGATTTCTACATCCCTCTGTGCTTCACACAAATTTTCATAACCTTTCTAAAATATCTCTAATACCTCACAGGATCTCTGGTTATTTTTCTTGTTACAGGCTCCCTAAGTTTTGCAACAACCTTTTCTACAGTCTGTTTACCAAGTCATTGTGCTAAGTTTCTGTGTTCTAGAGTTATCAAAAAACAGTTGCTTAAACAGTAATCTTCCTAAACTCATGTATATTACCTAGATAGTCTCTCATTTTTTTCTTTAGCACTCTGCAGTTGCACCTTCTCTTTTTCTGTGAGATTATATTTAAAACTCTCAATGTCATCTTATCTCACTCATTGGCTATGACTTCTGAAGAAATTTCTATCCTCCCTAATAACTCTCGAATAATTTCCACAACCCATCCCTTAAACTACTTTAACAAGCAAGCAGTGAAGCACCAGTGACTCATTTTTACTTCATTACCTTGCAGTTTTACCTTGGTTACTGGGGCATGATCTGAAATTGTTACTAGATGTGTGTTGACACATTGAACTAAATGCACATGTTCCTGTGAAATATAATGTCTGTGTAGTCTAGCTCAGTTACTGCACTTTGGGAATACGTAAATTCTCTCAAGAGTTCCCACTACTGAATTCATGTCGTCCATACCAAAATTTTCATAAATTTCTTCAAAAATCTACTCTCTTTTCTTATATTTTCCCTTCTAGTTCCCCTGATACAGCCTCACTGTTGCAAATAAAGTTCTAGTCCCCACCTATAAATAATATTCCCTACTGAGTGCTGATTTCCTCCCAAAAATTTATTAAGCTCTATACCAGCAGTTTTAGGTGGAATATAAATACATGCCAGCATAATCCTCCTCCCTTGTCAGTGGTCACTTACTACCACAAATCTACCATTACTATCTTTTTTCCATTTCAACCAGTATTGGAGCTCCTCTAGTGATTAGTGTAAGTACTCCCCCTTTCCTTTGTCCCTTACATTCTGCTGAATATCCATCATGAAATTCTTTCTTTATCAAATTCACGTTTACTTCTTTTCAAATGTGTCTCCTACAGAACTGCTACCTGCACTTTATTTTCTTAATGGAACTCAATATTCCTTTTTTGTCTATACGTGCTAGGCCATTCATGTTCCAAAATAATATGCCTAGTATAGATAGCCATTATAAGAAATTATTATTCCCACCTATTTTATGTGCCAGCTTTTTTAAAAGTCTGTTTCCAGCTTTTATGTTACATGTATCCACTAATGTCTGGCAGGGTAATCCTTTACACAGTTGCTGGTCATCTCCATTTGGACCTATGCCACGTTTTACAAGACTTCTTGTTTTAATGAAAACCCTAAAAAAAAAACACCCCTAGGACACCACCATAACCAAATAACTTAAAACACACAAAACTATGTACATTTTAAAATAATGAAGTTTAACCCATCCTAACAGGAGCAATGTCCTAAACTGACAGCTGCATCCACAGGTTTTAACCTAAAATTAAGGTTATCCATGTTAAGATGCATGTTATAGCCTGTGCTCCTATACATACACTAACTGCTATCTGTTCTTGTCTCATCTTTATTCTCCTCCTATATGTGAAAAATAACATGAATGCTTCCAGTAACTTTAAAATTTAAGAAAAAACTACACTGGCTATCCTTAAATGACTCTAAGTTATACACTGTTCTAGTAAATGCATTAAAGTATTTACTTACCAGGAAAAGCTGCTGCTGTTCACTTCCGATAATGTCAAACTATTTTTTTAATGAGCTGCTTGTCCTTGTACCTTTTAGTTTAGGTTTCTCTCAATAAGCAATGTCCGGACCTCTCGATGTATTGCCTTCACCTTCAGTCATCTTATTTCCACAGAAACATAAAACATAGATCTGTCCTCAGCTGCAATTTTCTCAACTGGCATTGAACATTTCCTTGCTTAAAGAAAACTAATATATTGTGGTCTCATTTTTTTAAAACCCACTTGCATTCACAAAAAAACGTATTAGATTATGCTAAGGGTATTGATCCTGACATTCACCTATGAAAAAGCAAAAGACAATTTTTCAATTCTACATATAAGTGTACATTTACAGCCCATCCTCCATCCCAACAGCCCAAGATTACAAGCTACTGTCTTAAATGTGCTTTTGTCCACCCATTCTTCTCTTTTTTACACTGTAATGCCTACATTTCTTAACACAAAAAAGAAAGATACTAAAGTAAACATATAACAATCACTGAAAATGCTTTACTATATTATAAGAAATTTGTACAATAAAATGTTTTACACGAATACTGTTAATGTTTTAAGTTAATTTTTCCATTTTCCCCTCTTGGTACAGTGGAGCATATGACTGTCAGTCCCCAATAAGTTTAACAAAGTCTACAAAAATCCAGTCTTTCTCAGCCACTTTTTCTTGCAAAGCCATATTTCACAAATGCCACTGATGCTTCATAGTCTCACATTTACTCACTAATTTCAGTGTTGCTGGTCTTCTTCCTTTCATCTCTATCTCCCAGCCCAGACTCTGGTTCAAGTCCAAGGTACTCTGGATTTGTCTAGTCAACTCTTGTGCTTTTTTTTTTTCTCAAGCATTTCCCTTTAGAGCACTGGAAAATGTTTCACTGGTAAAGTCTCCAAGCCTTACCATCAGAAGAATGATGAGCAGAGCCCCCGCCCCCACCCGTTTAATGGTTCACCCCTTGCTGAATAAACTTTTGTATTTCTGCCTTAGTTCATTATGCTGCAAAAAATTACTTTGATCCTCCAGGGAAAAAAACATTCTGAAGTCAGCTGGATACAGCAGCTTGAATTTTGCACCTGCTCTCAACATTCCCTGATTGCTGGGATTAATTTGCTTCTCTTCCGCTTGGTGTATGGTGAATATTAATTTCCCACAAACACTCTATAGTGTCTTCAATTATACATCTTTGTTGTCAATTTTCATTCTTCCTCAACATCTCACCCTCCTACCCCCTTCCCTTTTTTTCCTGGAGTGACCTTATAGCTGTTGTGGAACCCTTGCTCCTTGTTTGAGCCCCAGTCCTTTCTACCAGCCTTACTTCTATCTTCAGATTAGAAATACTTTATTGAGTCTGCAGGAAATTGCTTATGCTACAACTGCACAGATAAACATGGACACAATGTAGACCAAACACACACATTACATAATTAGATACGATAGATACTATACTCACTTATGTTACCACACATATATAACAGCAAAACCTGACATAGGTACACTGTTGACCACAGTGAAAGTATTAGACGAGTTTGATACCACATATATTAGTGACATGAAAGGGGGAGCCTTTTGTGTTAATTAACACTCATACTAGGACATGGGGTATTGCACATTTTGCACATTATGATACTTTAAAGTATAGCATACTGCAAAAAAGGATAATTACATTGATGATTAATATTGCACTGAAAAAGAGAGAAAAAGGATGGGAAAAAAAGAAAAAACATGGGTAAGAGTTAACACTGCACTATGTAGTCTCCTTTAGTTGTGGGGATGGTGCTAAGATGGTAGGAGGTGTTGTAGAGTCTGATGGCTGTGGGCAAGAATAATTTCTGTAATGTTCAGTGGAGCACTTTATGCTCGTCAGTTTCCTGCTAAAGGAACTTCTCTGTCCACCCATCACTCTGAGTGGGTGGTCGATATTTTCCATGATGGACTTCAGTCATGCTAACATTCTTCTCTCAGCCATGGTTTCAAGGGTGCCCAGTTCTTCTCTAACTACTGAGCTAGCCTTCCTTACCAATTTATCGAGTCCGTTTATCTCTGCCTTTTTTATGCTACTACCCTCAGCAAATCACTGTGAAGACGATAGTGGTGGCCACTAGTCTCACAGAACAACCACAGCATAGTGTTGCAGACTTCAAAGGATCTGAGTCTTTTTAGTAAAGTGCAGCCTACTCTGACCCTTTTTATATGCCACCTGTGAGTTTTGGTACCAGTGCACCCCCAAATATGAACAAGCTCCATTGCAACCCCCATAATTGACAGAGGAGTCATTGCGGGATGAGATTGTGATTTCCCTGCATCTACTACCAGCTCCTTCATTTTACTGATGTTCAGCTGTAACGGATTAACCTTACACCAGCTCACAAAGCTGTCCACAACCCTCCTGTATTTCCTCCTCGTCTCCATGCCTGCTTCCTACTACGACAGAGTCATACAAGAATGACAGCACTCAGTGTTATAGCTGAAGTCTGTGGTATACTGGGTGAAAAGGAAAATGGATGAAACTATCCCTTACGGTACTCCAGTGCTACATAGCACTGTGTCAGACACACAGCCCTACAGTCGCACATACTGGGGCTTATCAGTCAGACAATCCAGGATCCATGAAACTAAGGGAGCATCCACATTCATCGCTGACAGCTTACTCCCCAGCCTGTCTGGTTGGATGGTGTTAAAGGCACTTGAGAAGTCGAAGAACATAATTCTGAGGGATCCTCCCAGTTTGTCTACGTGACTGCATGCTCTATGCATAAAGTGGACAATGGCATCTTTGACCTCTATCTTCTCCTGGTGTGTGAACTTGGCCTGAGGTTAACTTTCTGTTGGTTTTGGGGCAGCAAAGTTGATCCGAGTTATTGCAGAGTAACTAGGGCATTGTGGTTAAGTGGGAGGAGCTCGAGAGTTGGATGCAAGAGTCTAGTAAATGCAGCCGAGCTGGATCTGAGGACAGATCAGAGACCAATCAGTTGAGAACGAATGAAAAGGACATTCGATTTTTAGGTTTACTTTGCGTGTTCTGTCCTCTAATTCTACCATTTTTTGAAACAGCTCTTGAGCAGTCTTTAACTCAACCAGGCTTTTTTCATTTTGACCTCTGCTTTTTACAGATTTATCAGTTCATCTGAACAGCCGTTTAAAACGTATTCCATTTTTTTCCAGACATCTGAGTTGATATACTACTTCAATGCTTCATTCATTTTAAACAGTTTTGAGAACATTTGATTTATTTTTAACTCTAAATTATTGGAAGCTATCACTTGTACCAAAGCTGCAGCTTGAACTGCTTTCTGCTGAACAGCTGCAGGATTCTTCCCAGTCACTGTTTTCTCTTCACCTTAATTAGCTGATGTCCATTCAGGCTCTCTAAGCTTCTTCTTTGATTGCATTTAGACAAGGTACTTACTAACCTGTAACTGAATTTTACTAAAATAGGCAGAATTACTGGAGATTATCTATCAGATTCTTTCTTCACACTGGGAGAGCTGAAATTAAGCTGTTGATCAGAACACAACCATCTTGGAAAACCATCCAAATGGCCTAAAAAGGCTCATGCATCCCAGAAGAGATGTCATCTGAAGTGCTCTCTTATGAATAACAGCATTATCAAAGGAAATGTTCTCAAGGGAAAGACCCAGAAGATGAAATGTCCTCTACCTGTGCTACAATTGAGAAGGGAGAAAAGTTGAGATGTGTAATTTAGCTCCTCCCCCCGAGTCAGTTTGGCCCAATTCCTTCTGGGGAGAGGCCTTTTTCTTTTTTAGAGAATATACCCAATGCACAGACAGTCAGGGTCTGGCTGTCTACTCTGCATACAGTTCAAAACAAATCTGAGCCAGCCAGATCCATTTAATGGAGGTCTGCTGGAAGGGTAAAGGGCAACATCATCTAATGGCAGCTGCTGAAGTGTGGTTAGCATCTTCACCTCAAACACAATGGCATGTTTGGTACTCTTTAAGGGGTCATCCCAAGGCTGACTTGCTGATACAGATGCCTTCTTTTTTTGGCATTGTGACGATGTGGCCTCTACTTCCTTAAATAAGCAGTACAACAACTATGATGACAAGGAATTCAGATATCCAGCTCAGTTAATAATTGTATATTTTTCATGCAGGAGGACATGTCAGACCGATGGTGCGGCAGCCTCTACAGGTGCAGAGGCTTTGGTACAAGTGGGTAGTATGGCTTGGTGCTGCAAATGCACCTCCACAGATGCAATGTCCTTGGACCTAGACAACCTCTATGAACCAGTAATTGTTTTGGTCTCTCTTTCCTTCTCTTTCTGGGCTCACTTCTCTGTTTCAGTGTTCTTTTTTTTTTTTGGTGTTGTCTTTGGATCTTTTTGCTACTGCATTTCTGCAGTTGAAAAAGGCATCTTAACTAAGGGCTATTAGTCATCTTGTTATCTTGGTACACCTGTTCTCCTTAATGTTTTACAACTGACCCCTTGAAAGGTCTCACAATTTGTGAAGCTGGGTTCCAAACCAAGGTATTAAAAGCACTGAGTGTATAGCCTCTGTGCATATGACTTCATTTACTAGAGCAGACATCCAACACATAGGCATCAATCTGCCAGAGTACCAGCCAGAGTATCTTAACTCATATGGCTCATCTCTGCTAACAAAGTTACAAGTAAACGTCCCCAGCGGTGTACACACCTGCTCAGTTCGTGTCTTTTGACCTTGGTTGAGGCCAGACTGACAAACACTCTTCTTAGAACAATGTATACATATGCCTATAGTAAGAAAAAACTGAAAAAGGCCTGGGCGAATGCCAGCTTTATATCAGGATTTGCTGACATCCGAGGGAAGGTAGTATCAGCTCAGCAAGAGGGAGATAGGATGCTTAGCTTTGAGCAGATGGGTCAGACATCAGACTTCTCATGACTGCAACAGTGCAACATGCAAAGAACGCTGTGAATCAGAAGCTGGTCACAATACCATCAGCTACCTGTATGTTATCTGTCATCAATATAAAAAACAGGGAATGTAGAGGCACTGGAAACATTTATCACAAAGAATTACTGAAAATGAAGAATTACTGAAAATGAAGAATTAAAGATCACATGGGATCATTCAATGCCAGCAATTAAAAAAGCAGTAGCAAGAGAAACAGATATCAAAGTTAAAGAAAAAGGGGGCAAAAAAAGCAGCATTTATTATCGAAATTGTAGTCACCGTCTCTGGGTAAAGCAGTGTCTTATATACTGAAAGATGTAACGTTAATAGGACATACAAGCAGAAACTAGACCAAAGTGGAATAAGTACATACAAATACTTTCATAAGATTGACGGGGCTAAAAAAATTCCCAAGAATACTACACTTAAATATGTTAACAATATAAGTAACACATATGAACTACAGAGAGAGAGAGGCAAACTCTGGGAACTTTGCAGCGGCAGAGAAGACCACTCTTGGTAAACATACAAGACTGAAGCAAAACCGATTCTGTGAACTTTATGTACAGACTTAGGAATGTGGTCCATACACGTCAGTATTAAGAAAACAAACAAGTTGTAGAAATTAAGCAAAAAAATTACTAACTGAAAATAAGTTCATCTTTTGCAGCCCCATCTGTCAAAAAGCTCAACAGCATGGTGCACTTCATTGACTACACAATGTTTGAATTTGTCATTCAGTGCCCACATAACAAAGATGGCAGGAACATACACCCAGTTCCCTCAGCTGTTCATTATAGATTCCTTATCAGGGGTGGGGGACAGACTATTTAGCTCTGGGGAGCTGGAGACTAAGATGTTGCTGAGACCAGGATTTAAGGCAAGTGGGTTTCTGATGAAAAGTATCACGGTCTCAAACTGAATGATCGGTCAGCTTTCTACAGAAATGTGGACACTATCAGGGCTTCTTGGAGGCATCTCTCAGGCTGGTCAAATAACAGATGTACTACTCAAGAGGAAAACTCGCTCATAGACAGATGCCAGGCTAATTCACAGCTAGCACACAGGGTCAATAGACGCCCCCCTCGCTAACCCCTTAATTCTAGATACCCCTGAAATTTGACGTAATCCAGGGAGGGCATATATGGAGCATGAGACCGCAATTGCGGTACAATACGGTACACTTTGGAGGGTAGTCAAGGTACTTCCCCGTCTTCCAGGGCCTTCCTAAGTCTCTCTTTGGAAATAGTGAGTCTGAAGATGAGAAAGAAGTCCTCTTTTTGTGTATATGTCATGGCAGAGGGGTTCAAAAAGTCTGTGGCCTCTCTCTGAGCCACTTTTGTGCAAAAGGCTGCAGGGCTACAGACTCAGGATTTGGCTCATCTATCCTTGCAGGTGCTGGCATTGAGACAGGGAAGAACACAACTGAGGAGAACTACTAAAAGGGAGCTTGTTAGTTTGATGCATATTGTCAACATCTGTAAAAATACCAACAGACTCAGTACTGACTCTCTGGGACCAGATAGTCAGGGCAAACATCACAGACAGAAGTTTTAGTAGCACTGAGAGATACAGCACTCAACAAATCAACTTTGAGGTGGTACCCAATTTCAGAAATACTGAAACTAACCCATAAAATACTATAATAAATACAGCAGTGCTTACTACTGGCATAGGTCCTGACATTGAGAACAAAAGAAAACTGGGGTTAAGGAAGCATCTTTAGGTCCAGTATGAGAAGCTGTGGTATCAGTGAGGAAATATGAGGTGCCAGGAGATGTTGTGAGAACATCACCAAAGATTTCCCTGCTCCTAAAGAAGGTAGAGATTAGAGGAAGAGAAAAGTACATTTACCATACACGTAGATGTTCTAGTGTCTTCACTGTTGCAGTCATTATATCTGGGTAATCTGCTGGCAGATTGCACTCAGTCGGCCTGATTAATAAAGTCTTGGGTCCTGCATCGGTTGCTGTCCCTTCTTCCATGACGTCAGGTCGTCTGGGGGTATAAAACATGCAGCCGACGCCATTACATATTATATATATATATATATATATATATATATATATATATATATATATATATATATATATATATATGGGTCTACTTCTATTCGCTGACATCCCATTTCACTGAAACCCATTTCGCTGACAGCCCCATTTCATAGACAAAAGTAATCAGGGCAAAAACCTGGGATTTGCCCCCCTCCCCACTGTTGTGCGACTGTGGAGTTGTAATATATAGTTGGGGGTGTGTGGGGGTGAAGCCCCCCACCTAGAAAGTTTGTCTATGAAATGAGCTGTCAGCGAAATGGGTTTCATTGAAATGGGATGTCAGCGAATAGAAGTAGACCCATATATATATATATATATATATATATATATATATATACATATATATATATACATACACATATATACATATACATACACATATATAAAATTTAAAACACAAAACATATACATCCAAACAAAAGCAAATACACCAAAAAGGCTTTTAATCATAGTAAAAGAAAAGAGAGGTATAGTTAGAGAAAAACAGGGGGCTGGCGGGAGGGTAACCAGGACTGCAACATTGAATACACTCGAACATCTACATTTATGGTAAATGTACACAACTGTACTATGTTCTTCGTGTTTCACTGTTGCAGTCATTACATTTTGGTAGAATCCCAAAACTATGGTTGGGAGGATGGATTTATACAGCATTAGGAGCAGCTATAAGGCCCTGCAGGACAGGAGTGGCAAAGCCTGCTCTGGATTTAGAGAAGAGAGGTAAATGGTAATGTTTGGTGAACATATGAAACGAGCTCCAGGTAGCTGCTTCTAGAATGTCTCTGGTAGGAACCCCTCTAAGAAAGGCTGCAGAAGTAGATGCAGCCCTGGTGGAATGAGATTGGATCCCCTTGGGGACAGGTGTACCATGGTGCATACAGCAGAAATGAATACAATGGCTTATCCATTTGGAAACAGTCTGCTTTGAAATAGCCTTTCCCTCTGCCCCTGCAGCAAATGCCACCAATAGTTGTTCAGATTACCTTAGAGATTTTGTCCTGTTTAAGTAGAATCTTAGTTGTCTGTGTACATCCAATGAATGCAAAATTCGCTCACCCTTGTTCTGTGGATTGGGAAAGAAAGTTGGCAGGTGAATGGTCTGATTAAGAGCCACACTGGATACCACTTTAGGCATAAAGGATGGATTGGTCCTGACAGCCACCCTGTCCGGATAAAAAATAATGAAATGCTCCACTGTCATAAGAGCCTGTAATTCTGAAATTCTTCTAGCTGAAGTGACTGCTAAAAGAAAAGCTGTTTTCCAAGAGAGAAATTTTAGGTCCGCAGTAGCAGCTGGCTCAAAAGGAGGTAGAGTGAGTTTTTCCAAAACAAAATTGAGGTCCCATGCAGGAGTTGGTGCTCTCCTGGGAGGTCTTAAATTTTTGGCCCCTCTGAGATACTGCTTTAGCAGAGGATGAGAGAAGAGGGGAGGTTCTGTGGACCTCGCCAAGGCCTTCGACACCACCCCCCACTCTGGAATCATAGATAAACTTACTAAGCTGGGCATAAATCCCTACGTCCCTCGATGGGTTGCCAACTGGTTTACTGACAGAACCCAGACTGTAAAAGTAGCAGACTCCAAATCCAGCTCCAGACAAGTGGAGTACCTCAGGGTTCAGTCCTAGGACCACTCTTGTTTGGCATCTACTTCTTTGAAGTACAGGCCAACACTAAGGGACTCTGTAACAAAGTTTGCAGATGACTGCAAACTGGGAGCCATTATTGAATCCCTAAATGATGTGGATATTCTACAAAAGGGCCTTACAGAAACAGATGCCTGGTGCCAGAACCATGGGCTCAAGCTTAATGCCAAGAAATGTATAGTCATCCCCTTTGGAAAAAAACATGTACCCATGAACTACCACATAGGTGGCAGGACACTAAACATTGAAAGTGTGATGAGAGACTTAGGGACACAAGTGGACAGTGGTCTCACTTTCGATAACCATATCTCCACAACAGTCAAGAAATCCTTCTACGTGGCACACCTCATCACTAAAGGCTTTTCATCCAGAAAAAAAGGAGGTCATTGCCACACTGTACTCATCCCTCATTAGACCCATTATAGAGTATAATGCCCCATTTGGTATGGACCTCACAAGACATCTGCAACAGCTGGAAAGGCCACAGAAATACCTCACTAAAAGAATCACAGGCCTAAAGCAGATGCCATATGCTGACCGTCTAAAAAACTCCAGCTATACTCTGTGGCATATCGTCTACTCAGAGGTGATCTCTGCTTAACATACAAGGCCATGTCAAACCCTGAGCTGTTGGACATGCTCCACTTAAAGAAATCCCAATCCCTCAGAGCCACACGCTCCAGGGATCTAAACCTTATCATCACAATGAACAAAACATGCTGGAGGGATAGGTTCCTGACGCAGAGACTCCCCATACTCTGGAATAGACTGCCCATACATGTCAAGCAGAGCACCTCATTGGCCCTCTTCAAAAGGAACCTTGATGATTGGATGGGAGATAGGAAATTCACCTCAGGGATCATGTCAGTCACCCTGCTAGACAGGGGCCCAGAGAAGTAAATATTGTGGGAAAAAAATTCCAGGGAATTGTTATGGCTAGGCTTGCATAGGCCTTAGGGCCGATAGCCTATTACCAACTTATGAACCTATGAACCTATAATGAGCTGAAATGGCAGATGCATGGATTTTTATGGAAGAAAAAGATAGGCCCTTGTGAAGCATCTCAGTTAAGTATTGCAGAATCTGAGGAATATTGGGCATTGCTGTGCTTAATCCTTGTGCTTGGTTTCAGCCACAGAATATTTTCCATTTGTCAGCATAAGATTTTCTAGTACTAGGCCTTCTAGCCTCCAAAATGACATCCATCACAGGTTTGCTGCGAGATGCCAAGGGTGAAATCAGTTTATTAGCCACGCTGCAAGATTCAACGTTTGGAGCGGAGTGTGCAGAATTTGGAAGTTCTGCTGAGACAGTAAGTAAGGTGCCTGCGGCAGGTGCCACGGAGGACAGTGTGACATGGCGCAGGAGCGGGTACCAGTGTTGGCAAGGCCAGTCTGGAGCAATCAGAATCATTTTTGGTTTGTCCTGTTTGAGTTTTAGTAGGACTTTGGAGAGCAGAGGCAGAGCGGGAAAAACATAGACTGATAGTTTTTTCCAGCTGAATGATAGAGCATCCACTTTCCAAGCTTTTTTGTGATGAAGTCTTGTGCAGAATTTGTCCAACTGATAGTTCTGGGGTGAGGCAAAAAGATCTATGTCTGGGCTCCCCCATTTGCGTGTCAACATGCTGGAAACTTGTGGTCCCAGTTTCCATTCGTGTGGGTCCATAAGATTTCGGCTTAGTTCGCCTGCCAGAGTATTTAGCTTTCCTGGCAGGAACTGAGCATGTAGATGTATTTGATAAGTCAAGGCCATGTTCCACAATGCCATGGCTAGTCTGCAAAGGGGGTAGGAATGTGTACCCCCATGCTTGTTTATGTACCACATGACGGTGGTGTTGTTTGTCTATCAGTAGTTGCCCTGGATGAAGGTAGTCCTTGAAGGCTGTCAGAGCATTCTTTACAGCTAGCATCTCTTTCTGATTGATATGTAGGTGCATTTGATTTGGGCTAAATTTGCCCTGAATGCACTTCCCTGCCAGATGCGCCCCCCCAAGCATAGTCTGAGTCTGTAGTTAGGGTTTGGGTGGCAGGGGGTGGAGTGAATGGCAGTCCCTTGTTTTGGTGGCAGGCCTCTGCCCACCACAGGAACTCTAGTTGCAGGCAAGATATGATAAGAATCATTGTTTCCAGGCTGTGACAATGCTGACTCCATAAACTTTTTAGGTACCATTGAAGTTTCCTCACATGCAGTATTGCATATGGAATTAGAAGAATGCAGAAGGCCATGAATCCCAAGGCCTACAGAATTTGTCTTGCAGATATAGCTGGGTTTTTGTGGCCACCTGTTTGAAGTAATTCATCAAATGAATTTGCTTTTCTGGTGTAAGGTAAGTCATCTGGGGAGTTGTATTCAAGTTTGCACCCAGGAATGTATTTTTTGAGAGGGTACCAGTTGTGATTTCTTTTCGTTTATGGTGTACCCCAGACAAGTTACAACCCTTTTTACAAACGCCAGATGCTTTAGAAGAGTGTCCTTGTCTTCTGCCTGAATTAGGCAATCGTCCAGGTATGGATAAATTTGAATATTTATTTGCTGCAAAAAGCAATTGCGGACCGGAGTTCCGCTGTGTCAACCCCTAACTGGGAAAAGCCGAAAGACACAAACAAACAAACAATTTGCCTGCAAAAAGCAATTACTGGTGCCAGGCACTTTGTGAAGACCCTGGGCGCAGTAGATAAGCCAAAGGGCAGTGCAGAGAACTGGTAATGCAAGTAGCCTGCTTTGAAGTGGAGGTATCTTCTGCAAGATTCCCTGATTGGGATATGCAGGTAAGCCTCTTAAGTCTAGAGTTACCAACCAGGCATCTTTGCCTAGCATAGGTAGTAAAGTACAGTTTTGTACCTACCATAAATGTAGATGCAACTGCAGTCATAACATATGGGCTGTCCTGCCCCAGGCAGCCCTCGGTCGGCCGGATTCCAAAGTCTGGGTCCGACGTCGGCCGATGTCGCATTTCTCTCCGACGTCAGAGCGGCTGGAGTACTTAAGCATCAGCTGACGCCATCTTCTTCAGTGTTTCTTGCCCCAGATGCCAGGTGCCCTCCAAGGAAGGCTGTAATCAAATTGGAAGACAAAAATAGGTTTCCAGACAATAAATAAGCAATAAACAGATACACCATAACAGATATCCCCAGCTAAGGATAACAGGGAGAGGAGTGGACCCAAGGCATAGAGGGGAAGGAGGGAGGGAAAACCCGACTGCAGTTGCATATCTATCGGACGTCTACATTTATGGTAGGTACAAAACTGTACTATGTCCTTCAAGAATGCAACTGCAGTCATAACATATGGGTTGAATACCATAGCTTAGCTGGGGGAGGTGGTATGCTCTAAGAAAAGGATGGTGTAGCTATCAATCCCTGCAGGACTGCCGAAGCAAAGCCTGCTCTGGATCGGGAATATAAAGGGAGATTGTAGTGTTTGGAAAATGTATGCACGGAGCTCCATGTAGCAGCTTCTAGAATGTCTTTTGTAGGCACCCCTCTTAAAAATGCTGTAGAGGTGGCTGTAGCTCTGGTGGAGTGTGGTCTGATATTGGCTGGCACACTCTTTCCATGTAAGGAATAACAGAATCTGATGCAATGTCCAATCCATTTTGAAATTGTCTGTTTGGAAATTGCTTTTCCTTGTACTGCAGGGGCGTAAGCTACAAAAAGCTGATCAGACTTCCTACTGGTCTTGGTTCTGTCTAGGTAGTAGCGAAGTTGTCTGTGTATGTCCAAGGTATGTAACAATCTTTCCCCTTTGTTCTCAGGATTGGGAAAGAAAGTAGGCAGATGAATTGCTTGATTTAAAGAAACCCTAGATACCACTTTTGGCAGAAAGGTAGGGTTGGTTCGTAAGGAGACCCTGTCTCTGTGAAAAGTTATGAACGGTGGTATTGCCATTAAGGCCTGTAGTTCCGAAACCCTTCTTGCTAAGGTTATGGCCAGCAGGAAAGCTGTCTTCCAGGAAAGAAATTGTAAAGCCACAGAAGCTGCTGGCTCGAAGGGAGGTAGAGTCAATTTTTCTAGGACAAAATTGAGGTCCCAAGCTGGTACTGGTGCCTTTCTTGGGGGCTTTATACTCTTGATTCCTCTAAGAAATTGCCTTAACAAAGGATGTGAAAACACAGGTGGATCAGTGTTTTATCTAGCTGAGATAGCTGAAGCATGTATTTTTATGGAAGAGTAGGAGAGTCCGTTATGTAACATATCTGCCAAGTATTCCAGAATGAGTGGGATGCTCAAAAGTGATGCATCATGACCCTTGCTGGTATTCCAAATGCTGAATCTCTTCCATTTGGCTGAATAAGCCTTTCTGGTGGATGGTCTGCGGGCTTCTGTTAGTATCCGCTGAACCTCCTTGGAGAGAGGTAAATTGAGGTTATTTATGGGATTTCCCAAGCTGTTAGCTGTAGCGTCTGGATGTTGGGATGAACTGTCCTGAAGTTGTGTTGAGTCAAAAGTTGGGGCCATTGTGGAAGGGCCCACGTTTTGTTGTGACATATGCTCCGTAGTAGTGGGTACCAGTGTTGTCTTGGCCAGTCTGGAGCTATTAGGATCCCCTTCGGCTGCTCTGCCTTGATCTTTAATAACACTGTGGTCATCAGTGGCAGAGGTGGAAATGCATAAATTATTAGGGAGCTCCAGTTGAATGAGAGGGCATCTATTTTCCATGCTTGTGGATGATATGTCCTTGAGCAGAACTTTTGTAAGTGATGATTGAGGTGGGAGGCAAATAGGTCTACGTCCGGCCTGCCCCATGTCGAGGTGAGTCGTATAAAGATGTCTGGATGTAGCCTTTTTCGTGGGGGTCTAGGAAATTCCTGCTTAGACTGTCCGCCAGAACATTGTCTTTGCTTGGAACAAACTGGGATTGTAACTGTATGTTTAGACCCAGTGATTTTTCCCAAAGATTCATTGTCAGTCTGCAAAGGGGGTAAGAATGAGTGCCCCCCTGCTTGTTTATGTACCACATCACAGTGGTGTTGTCTGTCCGTATTAGTAGGTGGCCTTGTTGAAGTTGTTGTCCAAAGGCCTCGATGGCATGCATTACTGCTAGCATTTCTTTTTGGTTGATATGCAGATGTGTTTCCTTTGGAGACCATTGCCCTTGAATACATCTGCCCTCCATGTGCGCCCCCCCCATCTAAGGTCTGAGGCGTCTGTGGTCATGGTCTGTGTTATCTGAGGTTTTTTGAACGACATACCTATGTTTGACTGGCTTACTGTGGCCCACCATAGAAATTCCTTTTGAAGACATGGAATGAGTGGAATAGTTGCTTCTAGGTTGTTGCTGTGTTGAGACCATAAGCTTTTTAAGTACCATTGAAGCTTTCTCATGTGTAGTCTTGCTAGTGGAACCAGGAGAATGCAGGATGCCATGTAACCCAGGGCCTGTAGGAAACTCCTTGCAGTCATCTGGGTGAGCTTTGCTAAACTTTTGAAGTAATGAGTTAACTTCTTTTGTTTGTCTTCTGTCAGGTAAGCCATTTGAGAGGCTGTGTCTAGTTTGGCTCCTAAGAAGGTTATTTGCTGGGATGGCTGAAGTCTTGACTTTTGAAAGTTGACTGTGTATCCCAGAGCCTGTAGCAAGTGTATGACATAATTCAAGTTTTTGTCAAGGTTAGTTTGTTGTCCGCTTGTATGAGGCAATCGTCCAGGTACGGGTAGATTTGAATCCCTGGAGCCTGCAATGAGCAATTACTGATGCCAGGCATTTCGTGAATACTCTGGGCGCAGTAGATAAGCCAAATGGCAATGCTGAGAATTGATAATGCCCTGGCCCTGCAAGAAATCTGAGGTATCTTCTGCAGCTGTGTCTGATAGGGACATGCAGGTATGCCTCCTTGAGGTCCAGAGTAATCAGCCAAGACCCCTTGCCCAGCATGGGAAGGAGTTGCTGTAAAGTCAGCATTTTGAACTTTGGTACTATGAGAAAAGTGTTTAAAGCGGACAAGTCCAGTATTGGTCTCCATTGAGTTTCTTTTCTTGGAACAAGGAACAGTCTTGAGTAAAACCCCTGACCTTGCTCTTGTTGTGGAATTTTTCTATTGCTTTGATCTGTGCAAGCAGAGAAATTTGCTTGATAGCCTCTGCCCTCTGATTTTGTGGAAGGTTTGGCATGCCTTGTTTTCTTGGCAAGGTATGAAAATGGAACCTGTAACCGTGGTCTATAATGTCCAAAATCCATTTGTCTTTTGTCACTTTGTGCCAATTTTTTGAAAACAGAGATAACTTTCCGCCCAAAGGAGCCTCTTTTTGCTCCTTGGTCAGCGGAACTAGAGGAAAGTCACTGAGATTGCCCCTGCGGGGCAGGAGAAACCCCTGTGTCACTTCTTTGGTTTGCTGGTTGCCATTGTCGTCCCCTGTAGGATCCCCTGTATTGCCCTCTTCCTCGGGCACGCCTGTTTTTGCCCCTTTGAAATCTTTCAGGATTAGGAAAGGACCAGTTCTTAGAAGGCCAGTTCCTGCTGAATCTGGACGGCTGAACCTGGAGGAAATCTTTGACTGTCTGAACTGACTTGGCTTTTTCCTCAATGGACTTTAACACATCTTTAGCATTAGCACCAAAAAGCTTGTTCTTTTCCAAGGGTGCATCAAGAAGTTTTGCCTTAACATGATCTGGTAAAGGTTGTTCTTTTAACCATGCATGTCTACGAATGACCGCCCCTGTCATAGCTGCCCTACATGAAGCCTCCAATGCATCATATCCACACTGTAGAAAGTGACTGCTAACCTGCTGAGAATTATGCACAGCCTCCTGAAAAGACTTCCTTTCTAAAGGTTCAGGAGAGGCCAATCTTTTCTGTAAATCATCTAACAGGAAATCCTGATATTGAAACATGTGAAAGAGACAATTGAGAGCTCTCATAGATAAAGTAGTGGAGGTGTAAACCTTCTTCCCCCATCCCTCTAAGGACCTTGCTTCCCTGTTGGAAGGCAAAGGGTTTTTGGAGGTGGTAGCTGAAACCCCTTTAGGCCCCTGGGAAATTGTTTCTAAATCAACAGCATGGGCCCTAAAGAAATGAGAATGGGTTTCTGGGACCCTATAGTATCTGTCAGGCTTGGCAGGAGCAGGAGGAAGAGTATCAGGGGTAACACTGGAGTCAGAGTATAAGTCATCCAAAACATCAAGCACAGGAGGTATAGCTAAGGGTCTGTGCTGGGGCTTTTTAAGGAAGGTTCGAAGGCGCTTTCTGGAATCTGAATATTCCTGGCCTTGCCACTTAAAATGCTCCCTCATGGAATGCAGAACTTCCCCAAAAGAAATATCCTCAGGAGGAGAGGCCGAGGAATGGAGTCCTCTGCATCTGAATCCTCATAGGTCTGGAAGGGCTCTTCCTGGCTTTCGGAGTGAACAGAGTCCTCAGAATCTTCATCTGAAGGAAGAGGGTCAGAGGGTTCAACCCTGGGCCTCTTATCAGGAGGAGGCTGGGATCCTCTCTCAGGATGGGCCTGGGAACCTCTGATCAGGGAAATTAAATCTGCGGCCATAGACATGATTTGAGTTTCAGGTGTAGGCTGAGGTAAGGTTTTAGCAGTAAGATGCTTGGACTTGCTGGCTGCCTTAGCACGTGTGTAGGCCTTGATAGACATGGACATGGGAGGCCTAGCCGCTCCACGTGCAGGAGTGACCTTATCAACAGCAATGGTCTCAGGCATTTCCTCGGTTTCAGTATCCGGAGGAAAATCAATAACTGGCGTCGGAGTGGCCTCCGGTATCAGAGGTATCGGTAATGCGGTGTCTTCGGTTCGGAGCAGTGGAATAACCGCCTCAGAGGGAACCGGGGCTCTCGCGGTTAGTTTTGGCGTGGTGTCGGTGGAAGACGTGGGCCGAGGATGTCGGTCCCGGTCTTTTCGTTTCTTAGGAGTCTGCGTTGTCGGTTGTTCCGACGGCATTGTATAATCAAATTTTTCGCCGAAAAAGTCTTCAGCGAACTCCGCCCGGCGCCTGAGAGTGCGCTTATTGAAGCGAGCACAGGCGGCACAGGCCGAGACGTCGTGGTCTGGGCCAAAGCAAGGGAGGCAGTAAGAGTGGAAATCCTTATGAGGTATTTGTTCACCACAAGACAAACAATTATTTACTTTTTCAGTAATTTCTGACATCGGCTGAGGCAAGAAAAGGTCCCCAACGGGGTACTTAGCTTTTTTGATTACTTCGGTTTCGAAGAATACAGGAGCTGACCGACCGGCACTTGCGAACTGCTTCTGCTTCGGGCACCGCGCGGCAAGAAAGACTGAAGAAGATGGCGTCGGCTGATGCTTATGTACTCTAGCCGCTCTGACGTCTGAGAGAAATGTGACATCAGCCGACGTCGGACCCAGACTTTGGAATCCGGCCGACCGAGGGCTGCCTGGGGCAGGACAGCCCATATGTTATGACTGCAGTTGCATTCTTGAAGGACATCTGTTGAAGTGTCAGCATCTTGAATTTTGGAATGTCCAGAAATGTATTTAGAATGGATAAGTCCAGAATCGGATGGCATGATTTTTCTTTTCTGGGTACCAGGAAAAGTCTTGAATAGAAACCTTGCCCCTTTTCCTCTTCTGGTACTGGCTGAATAGCCCCCATATTCATCAGGGACAGAACTTGTTTCTGGGCCTCTGCCTACTGATTTGGAGGCAGATCTGGCCATCCATTTGGGATTGGCAACTTGTGGAAATTAAATCTGTATCCCTGGGATACTATATTTAAAACCCATTTGTCCTGGGTAATCTGTTGCCAGTTTCGTGCATGAAGTGTCAGTTTTCCCCACAAAGGGGCGGTCAAAAGTTAAGTGCTTGGTGATTGAAGTGGAAAGTCATTGAGACCGTTTACCACAGGGAGGTGCCTTGTTGCTTCCAGATTTGGAGGTGGAGGCACCCCATTGTTTTGTTCTAAAAGTTCCTTGTGACTGAAACTTGGAGCCTTTGGTATGTCTGGATTTGACTTGAGCGGCTCTCGTGGGAATGGGAAAGGACCAATTCCTAGTAGGCCAGTGCCTACTAAATCTGGGTGGCTGCACTTGTAAGAAATCTTTCACAGTTTGCATAGATTTAGCTTTATCTTCCATCTTTTTTAAAACTTCTTCAGCCTTATTTCCAAAGAGACTGTCCTGTTGTAAAGGAGCATCCAACAATTTTGCTTTAACATGGTCAGGCAGATTTTTGCTCCTTGAACCAAGCATATCTTCTTATCACAGATCCAGTAACAGCAGCCCTGCAGGAGGCCTCCAAAGAATCAAAACCGCATTGCAAAGTATGTTTTCCAAGTTGTTCAGCTGAATGTAATAAATCCTGCAACTCTATTTTCCACAGTCAGAAATCAACATTTTCTGTTTGAGTAAACCCATGACATGCTGCTGATATTTAAGCATATGAAATTGACAGTTTAAAGCCCTGATTGCCAAGGTTGCAGACGTGTAAACCTTCTTACCCCATCTATCCAGCGCCCTGGAATCTCTGTCTGAAGGGGTAGGATTTTTAGCAGTAGAAGCTTCAACACCCTTGGGACCCTGAGAAATGGTTTCAGGGTCAGCAGTAGGGTTTTTGAAAAGGAATTTGTGGTAGTCAGGAACCCTGTAGTATCTGTCTGGCTTACTAGGAGCAGGGGGCAGGGAATCAGGAGTCATACTGGATTCTGAGAAAACATCAACAATGTCTAGAACAGGAGGTATAGCCAAAGGCCTATGCGGAGGAAGGAGAAAATCCCTAAGTCTTTTTTTAGATTCAGAGAAAGCCTGACTTTCCCAGTGGAAGTGTTCCCTTAAGGTATGTAAAGTTTCTCCAAAAGAGAAATCCTCAGGGGGAGAAGCAGAAGGGATGGAATCTTCTGCATCAGAGTAATCATAAGTAGGTATAGGTAAATCCTGTTCAGAAGAAGAATCAGAAGAAATAGAAACCTGATCTGAAGATTCATAGTCAGTGCCTTGCCTAGGCCTCTTAGCAGGAGGGGGATGAGTACCCCTGATCAAGGTAATTACATCTTCAGCCATTTTGATCATCTATTTTTAGGCATTGGGGCCTGTACACGTGGCCCAAGCGTAATTATTTTTAGACATAGAAGTAGATTTTGGCCTTAGTTTTGAAGATGGCATCAGTTTAATATACAAATCTTTAGGCCTGAAAACACCCTCAGAAGCTGGTGCCTGCTCAGCGGTTCCGGACCCATCTAAGGTACAGACATCCGCGGGTTCAACACTTAAAGCATCTCGCGGCATACCGGACTCTGAATGGGTCTTAGTAGAGGCCTGCGAATCAAAAGTAGTGGGTATACGGGGCTGCGAAAGTGCCTCACTGAGCACCGTCAAACCTGTGACTGGCTTAGGAGAAGCATAGTCGTCGGTTTTGGACCTCGACAGTCTGTCTCTGTCTTTTTCTTTGTGTTTTTTAGGTATTCCGGTAATCGGATTGCTACCCGACAACATTTCTGGATAGTTAAATCTTGAGCCAAAATATTTAGAAGCAAAATATATCGAAGTTTAATTGTGCGTTGATTAAATTTAGCACAAAACCCACAGCAAGGCACGTTGTGGTCAGGGCCTAAGCAAGGAATACTGTACAAATGAAAATCCTTGAGAGGTATTTTCTTCCCACAGGTAATGCAATTATTAACTTTTACTGACATCGGTATGGAGCAAGAAAAAGTTTCCCCAACGGGGTACTTAGCTTTTAGTTGAAGACTTCGGTTCTGAAACTCAAAAACGAAAATTTCAGGAGTCGGCCGACCAGCACTTGCGAACTGCTTCTGCTTCGGGCATCGCGCGGAAAGAAAGACTGATGTAATGGCGTCGCCGGCATGTTTTATACCCCCAACGACCTGACGTCATGGAAGAAGGGACAGCAACCAACGCAGGACCCAATACTTTGTTAATCGTGTCGACTGAGGGCAACCTGCCAGCAGATTACCCAAATGTAATGACTGCAACAGTGAAACACGAAGAACATCTGGAGAACCTCACGTGAGTACTCAAGGGCCCCTTGTTAATCTATGCCAAGAATGACAGAGAGGGGATAAGTCGTCTATAAGCTTTGTTAGATTGTGGAAATTCTGCTGCCCACATTAACTTCTGAAACAGTAAATGATTTTGGAGAGTGATGTAATGGAGTCAGCTTGACAGTTTTTGATATGTCACAGAGTAACTGAATTTTTGCACTGGTTCAACTTCATTCATAAATTAATTTATTTAAATTTACTTACCACGTTTGACAGCACTGTTATCAATGAACCAATTTCAGTCTAAGCCTAAATGTAAAAAGTACATAAACACAGAAAGAGTACAATGCAGTTGACTGAAGGTAACCATGTCCGTAACTATATGCAGGACGTCAACTGATAAAACCAGTGAAGAATGTTATAGATACACACACATTGAACAAGTTGAAGACACAGCACTAGAGCATATTGCACTATAGCAACAAAAAGTGAAACTTTGATAGAATGCTTCAAATGAATAGAATTGTACTTTGTCAAATGGAATGGCTAATAAAATTCTATTTTGATTTTCTCATGCCTGGGAAAAAAAAACAGAAGACAAAGAAACAGACACTTCTGTACTAGGTTTCTCTGAGAAAGACTGCTGCGTTAAAATAAATCAAAGATGCTACTTTCAAAGTCACATTTACAAGGAATTAAATGAGATAATTTTAAATTGTATACCCATCCCCAGGACAATATAAACACTGTCAGTCCTTGTCATATGGTGGGATTTTCCCCCAGTAGACACAGCAGCAAAATGAATGTTCTGTTTTTAGCAGTCAAGAATGGTCTAGCCTCAAAACAAGAAAAGACAGAAAACTTATTGTAAATGAGAAACATTCCTACAGGCATGAAATGAAGACAAAGTAGTAGTAAATAAGCTTTTACTGACAAAACACTTTTCAAAAGATCAAAAGGCATCCTAGGTTGAATCCTCTTGTAAGAATTTGAGTGAAGCAATGAAGATATGGACATGTTTGTCTCATAGTACGCTATGGGATTGGGAGGGTATCTGGCAGCCTCTTTGCTGAGCAGTACTTATGCCTACTGACTTTAGTTCTGCTATTACAGAGGATGGACTTCTTATCAGATACAAATAATCTGGCAAAATGCATACCATGGACATTTACTGGAATGCAAAAGGGACAATTAATAGTGGAATACGAGAAAGAAATGGTATGTGCATAATAGAAGTGCAAAAAATGGCTATATGGTTCCATGCATCTGATGGTACCATCAAACTACAATGCAAGAGGAAAATAGTAGGGGGTGCAGATGAAAAGGAGGGGTAGAAGGGTGAGAACAGTATCACTTGAAGCAGCTGAAAGGGGAAAAATTCAAAACAGAACAAAAACATCTTACTGTATGAAGAGGGTGGCAGTACACCAGAAAGCCCTACCGAAGGGAACAGTACAGCTCAAGAAAGCTTGGTGGTGACAGAGACCAATGAAAAAGTGGCAAGCAGCTGCAATAGTCATCAGTAGCACTTTGGTTAAGCTTAACAAACTGAAGATCTTCTTTCACTGTTTAGGTAAGAGAGAGAACAAAAACAAAACAACGTCCAGCAAAGTCACCTGTCCTGCTAACACTTTCACTTTTCAATATGCTTTAGCTATATACAGCTACTGCAACAGCTATCACCTCTTCTGGAATCAATTCACTGAGACTTCTTGACCGAGACATACAACCAAAATGCAACAAGCAGGTGCCCCATATTACCATCACTACACTGTGAATGCTGTGTGCCACACAGAACATTTCCAGAAGTATACATTTGGCGTGAAATAAACCCCTTTTTATAAAGTGTTATTGTCATCGTTTAAGCTCTTCCATAAAGAAAGGCTGCTGCACCAGACAGCAAAATGTCAGTATAAGACAGGTTGCCAAACTAACAGGCAGTGAACCAGATTTCCTAAAATGACCCTGTATCAAAAAATAATCATCCTTAAAGTATTTAGTCATACACACCTCACAAACTAACCATACATTCAAATATCAAGTGTAACCTGAAGGCTGCAAGCCAGTTTCCTGGAAGTGTGTGAAGTCTTGGAAGCAGGCAGAGTTAAGTGAGGGAAGCACTATGTCATTTGCCAGCAAGCCTACTACACTGATATAACAACTCTTGTTTTGAAGTACAGGTACAAGGGATCTTAGTCATTAAATTGCAACTGATAACATGACACCCCAAGTAGCTTCATTTGCACAAAACATTCCTGCTAGTGCTCCACATGTCGATGGAGGCTACTGCTTATCTGTTCCCTAGCAACATGAATATTCTATTGCAATTCCACACTCAGGTTTGTAAGCACAGCCAGGCAAGTGCAAAGCTGCATAATGTCTACCTTTGCAGAGAAGATATTCATAGGCTATAAGCTTTCTTATGAACTTGGTCTGCATGTTCCGTGGCAGAAGTCATACTGAACTTTTGGTAAAAGCACACAACAAACAATGAATACACTATTATAATTAATTTAAGGTACAGGTCTCACCGTTTTCTTCTCTTCTCATCTAGTTCAAGCTTTGCATGCCGTTTAGCAAATACACTGTCATCTAAATTCTATAGAAAAAGAAAGAAAACATTAAGTACAGTGCACAGAATTCCATAAATACTAGTCACTCGTACGTTACCAAATTCCTGCAAACTGCAAATCTGACAATTCTGTCAGTGAAGCCTGACCAACTTCAGTTCTTGAACAAATGTATTATTATAAAAGTCCCAAATAAAACCTAAACAAATTATACCAAAGTACTGTTTCTGTACATTGATGGGATGTTAAAACGCCAGCACGGCTACTAAACTTTCATTCAAAAATCCAACAGTTTCACATAATGGACATACTAATAAAATAGTTCAGAAAGCCAAGTATAATATATGACTGCTAACAAGGATATGTGAAATAAGTTGAACAAACACTTAAAAAAAAAAAAAAAAAAAAGTGCAATGAAAATTTCCCACAAAAAAAATCAGTACATTTCACAAGTACAACATACAGCGGTTTGTGGTCTGCAAGTACAGTTGTAGGATACTTGATGTAAACAGTAGATCTTTGTGGAAAGGCCATTAAAGCAGTAAATCACACCATTTGGTTTATACCCACTTAATCTGTGTTGACTCCAGGCCAAAAAAAGCAAAACCAGTGGCTTATTTCTCTATAAACATCAATGTGGTGTCATGCTAAGAAGCACTGCTACAAGTATTGGAATGGCTCCACTATACATCTTGCGCTTCTACACGTGCACCTTAGATACTTACAGCCAAACTCCCCTATGGGGAGGGATGGATGTGCCATAGCACTTATTTCTCATAAGTAACATGTGTACTGATGCACCAATGCTTCTTTCAAAAGAAATAATGAATTTTGCTAAAACAGAGCAGAAGCATTTGAGAGTAACAACAGTAATTCACTTCAGGAGTCACAGTAACCAAACCGAAATGTCTGACATTAAATGTGCTGTGTACATGAATTTTGGAGGCCCTTACTTAAAAGAAGTACTGCTGCTAAGTCAGCTGTATACAATACTTAACATAGCTTTGGAAAAAAAATCCCACTCAATGTAAAAGTTGTAACACGTAAAACTAACAAAAAGGAAAACATGGGACCTTGACTTTGGAAAAAGAGAACAACTTCTCAAAAGTAACAATTCAATAAGCAGTAGTTTTATCAGGATAACCATTAACTGTTTAACAGAAGATGCATCATGTTTGTAAGTTGTATGCCTTTTCTGTGGCTTTGTGGCTTTGCATAAAATAATAAAAGACTAAGATTTTTGAAACCTGTACGAGAAAAATATTTTCACAACATTTTAGTTTTTCAGTATGTGTGAGAAAGTGTATAATCAATATTATACAACGACCCCCCATTAATATTCAAAAACGTGCACACTGATTGGTCAGCGTGCACGTTGTAAATCAGAGTTATAGTAATGGAAAAAGGTCCGGTCGTGTTTAACATAGCGAGACAGCTTTAAAAAAAGCAACAGAGATTCTTTGTTGCTTTTTTTAAAGCTGTCTCGCTATGTTAAACCCATTTAACATAGTGAAACAGTTTGTAAGAAAGCACCGGAGATCTTGCTTTCTCCATTGCTTTTGCCCACAGCTCTGATGTACTGCATAGGCATACGCATGCGCAGTACATCAGAACTGCCGCAGAATACCAGACAGCTGCGGAAGGGCAGCGAGGAGGCATTATACAATGCCATTATTTAAGAAAAATAATAATTTTTTTTCTTAAATAATGTCATTGTATAATAGCAATAATCCACTTTTGGGTGTGGGTAATGCTGGATTTACCCACGGTTGGCTTTGTTTGGCCACTCGGGCTTCGCCTCGTGACCAAACCACACCAACCGTGGGTAAATCCAGCATTACCCACACCCAGGCATGGGTTATTGCTATATTAATAAGCACAACAGAAGACTCATAATACTGTATGAGTAACATGGTGAGGAATACGTTACCATCCATTCAATTTTCTGATAAACTGCTTTATTCTTTTACATGGTTGTGGTAATGCCAGAGCCTGTTCAGGCAACAAATAGATGTGACCAAAACCAACCAATGAAGCAAAAAGCACCAAAAACTGATAAAATTGAAAAGAGGTCCAATAAACCACAATCGCAGCTGCTGAAATCCAATCTTTAATGAAAACACAACACAGTTTATTGAGTGTTTTCATCTAAATAAAAAAGAGACTTCATCAGAATACAATACTATTAAAAATGAGCAATTTAAATACTCTATTACATCTCCACCAATCACCTGTAAGAATTAATTAGCCTTAATAACAGACCATTAACTTAAAAAAAAAAAAAAAAAAAAACTGGCTAGGATAAGTACTACATAAACACTATTAACATAATAAAATATTGCAATATATACAATTATATCTAAAAAAACTAACCTCCTAACATATATATTATATATGGAATTATAGCTAAACTCACTAAACTAGGTATAAATCCCTACGTCACAAGATGGGTTGCCAACTGGCTCACTGACAGAACCCACACTGTAAAAGTTGCAAACTCCAAATCGGACTTCAAACCAGTGACAAGTTGAGTACCACAGGGCTCAGTCATGGGACCTCTACTGTTTGATATCTTCTTCTCTGAAGTACAGATGACTGCAAACTAAGAGCCATAGTCGAGTCCCCAAATGATGCGGACATCCTGCAGAAGGACCTCACTGAGGCAGATACGTGGTGTCAGAGCCATGGCCTCAATCTCAATGTCAATGTCAAAAAGTGCACTGTCATCCCTTTTGGTAAAAACTCTGTACCCATGAGCTACCACATAGGCGGCAGTCTACTTCACGCCAAATTTGTGATGAGACCTTGGGAGCCAGGTGGACAGTAGTCTCTCCTTTGATAATCACATCGCAGATTAGATTGTCAGGAAATCCTTCTATGTAGCACACCTCATCACAAAAGGGTTCTCATCCAGGAAAAAAAGAGGTTACTGTTCCCCTCTACTCACTCATTAGACCCATTATAGAGTACAATGCCCCTTTTGGGATGTACCTCACAAGACATCTGCAGCAGCTGGAAAGGCCACAGAAGTACCACACAAAGAGGATTACTAGCCTCAAACAGATGCCCTACACTGACCATCTCAAAAAACACCAGCTTTACTCCATAACATATCGCCTACTCCGAGGTGCTCTCTGCCTAACATATACAAGCTATGTCAAACCCAGAGCTGCTGGACATGCTACACCTAAAGAAATCCCAATCTGTCCAAGCTACATGCTCTAGGGACCTAAACCTCATCACCCCAATAAACAGGACATGCTGGAGGGATAGAGTCCTGTCCCAGAGACTTCCCATAGTCTGGAACAAGCTACCCATCTATGTCAAGCAAAGTTCCTCATTAGCACTCTTCCAAGAAAAATCTTTATGAGTGGATGGGAAATAGGAAATACACCCCACGGATCACTTCTGTGGGTCTGCTCGACAGGGGCACAGGAAAAAAAAACTTTCTTGGGTGATGTAAGCCAGGGAACCTTGTTGGCTAGGTTTACTTAGGCCCTTGGGCCAATAGCCTAGTACCTACCTATGAAACTATGAACCTATACGTAAGTTTTTATATTTTACTTGCCTTTTCATTTAAAATAGGCGCAATGGAAATTGCATTGTTTAAACCTGGGGGAAACATTGCAGCTAACCTAAGCTGCCATTCTGTTTCTTTTTTCTTTAATGTATTTTTCCACTCCAACCCCCCCCATCCCCCACAGCATCAAGTTTAATGATTTCCAAGATCCCAAATAGGAACTTTTCAAACTTCAAACAAACCTGAGAATGCTTATATAATGCACTATTCTGTTTCCCATTCCTTATATCATTTACACGCTCATATATTCTACATCTTAGAGGATGCTCAGTCTTGCCCACATAGAAATGAAAACATGTAGCACAGATACCTAAATAAACTACCCTGCTCATCCTGCAATTACTTTTCTTGAATAGAACTCTACTATGCATTCTTATTATTCAAAGTAAACGTATTCTCCTTAAAAATAAATTGACACTGACTGCAAGCTCCACACACAATTTAGTACAGGCATCTATTGTACATGAAGATTCTATTTCACATTCAAGAAGTTTCTTAAAATTTGCTCCTGTACTATTGATAAAGCTAGGTGCTTTACCCACTTTATCCAAAATGTCCTGATTCACCCTAAAAATATTCCAATTAGAGCTCAAGGCTCTCTTGATTTTATTAGTTAAGTGATTATACAAGCTTTTTCGGATTCACTTTATAATCTCGAAATACTGAAAGGTCGAATTTCAGTATCTCGAGACCATAAAGTTGAATCGTCAAAATAGCAAAAGTGCATGATCTTGAATCCTACTAAGTCGAATTCGCAGTTATGGGTTTACGTTACTTGATGTGTAGTGCATTGTGTGCATGGTGTCCGGTGTAGTCTGTGGATTTAGGTGGAATTTAAGGTAAGTGAACATTCTGTAAGGGCTTTGTGTAGGTGTTTGAGTGTATGTGAGTGTGCTTGTAAGTTGTACGTGTGCATTAGGGTAGTCAGGTAAAAGTATGAGTGTTTAAGTATTGGATGTGGTGGTGTTTGTATATGTGTGATGTGTAGTGTGTGTGTGAGGGGCTGTAGGATGTCTGGGTGTGAGTTTACTGTCTTTCTGTTTGTGCGATCTCGGAGTTAGTATATATAAGAAGGGGGGTGGGGGTGGGGGGTGCAGGGGGCCTTGCCCCCTAGCTTAAACGTAGTGTAGGTTTGTAGATGTGTGGTGTTATGTTTTTGGGTGTGTGTTTTTTTTTGTAGTGTGGGCATTGTGGTGTATATGTGGTGTGGTGTATGGTTTGTGCTCGTGATTTGAAGTTTTGGGCTCTCGGTGTTTTGTGGATTCGACTATGGTCTCAAGATACTGAAATTCGACCTTTCAGCATTTCGAGATTATAAAGTGAATCTGCTTTTTCATAAGAAGCCTTATTTGTATGCACCAATCTCTCATTACCTGTTGTAGGTAAACCAACCCCCAACAATGGTTTATAAAGAGTACCCCATTTTTTATATACTTCATCTATTATCTCTTCAGTAAATTCTTTGGGGTACCCTCTCTCCTGAAACATGCAAAAGATTTTATTCAATTCACTTTTCACATCATCTTGATGTGATGTCATATGTGCTACTCTAATTGCTTGCCCCTTCACAATGCTTTTTTTCTGAGTATCTGGGTGATTATTTTGAAAATGTAAACATGAATTACAGAACGTGTCTTTACGAAGAATCCTTGATCTAAACCCATTATTATCATAAAAAATATAAGTATCTAAATAATTAATACCAGAAACATCCCAACTACATGTAAATTGTAAAAATTCTGTAGTATTATTCAGATATTGTATAAATTGTTCAATCTCACCACTAGGACCATCCCACAAAATAAGGATGTCATCCAAAAATCTAGAATATATCTTTATTCTGTGGCAAAAAGGGCACTGAAATGCATAATTGATTTCCCATCCAAGTAATACAAGATTTGCATACACAAGGGAGGCAAGCCACCCCCCATCGGTACACCTTTGATTTGTTGATAAAACTCCCCCTCAAAATAGATGTAATTGTTTTCTAAGACAAAACTCAAACTTTCACACATTAATGTTAACTGGTCATGTGTAAGGTCAGAAAAATAGAAAAGGGTTTCCTCAAACAAAGCCATCCTGTCCTCCCTAGGAATAACAGTAAACAGATCTCTTACATCTACTGTAAGATAAATGAGATCTTCCTTTCATAGTTCTTTCTTTAAAATGGCCCCAAAATTCCCATGAGTCTTTCACTAGGTGTTCAGTTTTCTGCACCACATGTTGCACCCAAGAGTCCACATACACCGCTAGCGGGTGGGTCTTAGACCCACTTGCTGCAACTATAGGCCTAAAAGGAGGAATTTCAACATTTTTGTGGACCTTAGGAATACCAAAGAACACAGGGATAATGGGCTCTTTATTGTGCAAAAAGTTAGAATCTTCTATATCAGTCCTCTGATTTATCAAATATTCTTCTAAGAATGAATCAATACAAGAATAGGCTATGTGTATTTGATTTTGCGAAACCCCTACATATGTAGTAGCACCAAATGGCATCTCCTGCACCAAATTTGAATAATCTAGTGTTACAGTTTACATATAGTTGGGATGTTTCTGGTATTAATTTAGATACTTATATTTTTTATGATAAAAATGGGTTTAGATCAAGTATTTTACGTAAAGACACATTCTGTAATTCATATTTAGATTTTCAAAGTACTCACCCGGATACTCAGAAAAAAAGCATTGTGAAGGGGTAAGCAATTAGAGTAGCATGTATGACATCACATCAAGATGATATGAAAAGTGAATTGAATAAAATCTGTTGCATGTTTCAGGAGAGGGGGCACCCCAAAGAGTTTACGGAAGAGATGATAGATGGAAGTATATAAAAAATGTGGTACTCTTTATAAACCATTGTTGGGGGTTGGTTTACCTAGAACAGGTAATGACAGATTGGTACATACAAATAAGGCCCCTTATGAAAAAGCTTGAATATTACAATATAACCATTTAACTAATAAAATCAAGAGAGCCTTGAGCTCTAATTGGAATAATTTTAGGATGAATCAGGACATTTTGGATAAAGTGGGTAAAGCACCTAGATTTGACAATAGTACAGGAACAAATTTTAAGAAACGTCTTGAATGTAAAACAGAATCTTCATGTATAATAGAGGCCTGTACTAAATCGTGTGGATCTTGCAGTCAATGTCCACTTATTTTTAAGGAGAATACACTTGCTTTGAATAATAGAATGCATAGTAGAGGTCTATTCACGAAAGGTAATTGCAAAGACGAGTAGGGTAGTTAATTTAGGCATCTGTGCTACATGTTTTCATTTCTATGTGGGCAAAACTGAGCGTCCCCTAAGATGTAGAATATATGAGCATATAAATGATATAAGGAATGGGAAACAGAATAGTGCATTATATAAGCATTCCCAGGTTTATTTGAAGTTTGAAAAGTTCCTATTTGGGATCTTGGAAATCATGAAACTAGAAGCTGGGGGGGGGGGGGGAACTGGAAAAATACATTAAAGAAAAAAGAAACAGAATGGCAGCTTAGGTTAGTTGTGATGCTCCCCCCAGGTTTAAACGATGCAATTTCCATTGTACCCATTTTACATGAAAAAGCAAGTAAAATATAAAAAAAATATAATATATATATTAGGAGGTTAGTTTTTGTAGATATAATTGTATACATTGCAATAGTTTATTATGTTAATGGTGTTTTTGTAGTACTTATCCTATCCAGGTTTTTTTTTTTTTTTTTTTTTTTTTTTTTTAAAGTTAATGGTCTGCTATTAAGAGCAATTCTTACAGGTGACTGGTACAGATGTAATACAGTATTTAAATTGCTCATTTTTTATAGTATTGTATTCTGATGATGTCTCTCTTTTATTGACACGAAAGCGCTCAATAACTGTGTTGTGTTTTCATTAAAGATTGGATTTCAGCAGCTGCGATTGTGGTTTCTTGGACCTCTTTTCAATTTTAACAAACAGATGTAAGCAGCGGTGGTGCAGCGGTAGCGTTGTTGCCTCACAGCAAGAGGTTCTCCTGTTCGATTCTCGGCGGGAGCACCTTCTGTGTGGAGTCTGCATGTCCTCCGCGCGGTCAAATGGCGTTCGAAAGACTAAAATCAGTTATAGACAGGGCAGTAGTCTACGGTTGTGGGGGTATGCAGACCCACACAATACAAAGACACTTACAGACTGTTTACCGAATGCCAATTCACCTACTACACTGTCTTTGGGAGACAGGAAGAAACCAGAACAATTGTGGAAAACCCATGAGAAAGCAGCAAGGACATGCAGACACCACAAAGGTGGCACCCCAGCTGAGAACTCTTGCTGTGAGACATGCACAGCATCACTGTGCCATCCAAAATATAATCATTACCATAGTAATTAGTCAGCTGTAGTAGTCCCATTAATGTAGTCACATAAAAACCAACAAAAGGGCCTCAGTTAAAGTTTATCATCTACAGGAAGCTAAAAGATGTCCCAGAAATACCAGGTGGAAATTACAATAGCTCTACTGTTTCAGCGACTTCCTGGTGTTATGCTAAACATCCTTCTCAAAACTGAACGTTTTTCTTATCAGAGCCACTGTTAATGGAAGATCATAGCATTCTAGCAGATTTACAAGCAGTTCCCTATTAGGAAGGTGGCAAAGTTAAAGAGGGTATTAAAAGAATCAATACAACTAAAATAAGGCATGTTGGTAAAATAAAATATGCTGTACAATAACATACTGTTAGAGCACTGCTTACTAAGATGACACTGTGAAATCAAGCTCATTATTAATACCTGCAGGATGTAAGCATATGAAGTATATAAAGCTTCAGCAATTCTAGTGCATTTCTGAAGCTATTAACACCATCACTGGTACCTAGATCATTCACATATGTAATGGATACAAAATACTGTAATCTGTTCCTTGCAAAGACTTGAACAAATAAATACAATCTCTCTGCAAGAATAAAAGAAAATTACAGTTTACTAATACTGGCATTGTATGCCCTTAAACTATGAATCTAAATCCTGGGCAAATAATAAATCAGACTGATGACTTCCAAGACGGCTTTGCATTGAACAGCTTAATTTCAACTCTCTCAGTATGAGAAAAGAAACTAACGGGTAAGAGCCAGTGATGGCCAGTGATACTGTCTGCTTGAGTAAAATTCAGTTACTTGCTACTAAGTATACTGCCTGGACACCAGCAAACAAGAAAGTTAGAGATCCTCAAAGAAAATCAACCAGAAAAGGTGAAGAGAAAACACCAACTGGGAAGAATCCTGCATCTGTTTAGAAAAAGCAGTTCAAGATTCAGCTTTGGTACAAGAGATGGCTTCCAGTAATTTAGAGAAAAAATAAATTAGATGTTTAAGAGGTAACTAAAATAAATTTAACACAGGAGGAATATACCAACTCGAATAACAAAAGGCTAGAAAATACATAAACATAAGTTTTAACTTCCTATGCAGATGAACTGATAAAGAAGCACAAATCAAAGCATGGAATGAAGACTTCTCAAGAAGAGCAGTTTCAAAAAAATTACAGAATAGGAAGGCACACCACACAGAGGAAACCTGAGATTTTGTGCTATACCAGGAAAAACTGGAAAGAACAGACTATATTAATTTTATGTAAGCAAAAACAAACTGGAAAAACCTGAAAGGAGCCATCATGTGTATGCACCAAACCTGGACATGAGAAAGCAGCCAAGAGAAAGTACAATTTTGTACCTACCATAAATGTAGATGTTCGAGTGTTCACCCTGCTGCAGTCATCACATTACGGGTTATCCTGCCGTCAGGCGGTCCCGCAGTCGGCCTGAGTTCCAAAGTCTTGGTCCGGTGTCAGTTGCTGTTGCTTCTTCCCTGACGTCAGTGTGCCAGGGGTATATAAGAGGCATCCGACGCCATTTTCTTCAGTTTTTCTTGCCCCAGATGTCAGGTGCCCCCAATAGGTAGGCTATATATATATATATATATATATATATATATATATATATATATATATATATGTATATATATATATATAGCTATATAAAAATAAAACAATACCTTCAGGCACAAGCAAATACACCAGAGGTTATATAGGATAGAGTGGTATAGATAAGTTCAGCTAGTTCAGAGGGGGTGGAGGGAGGGTAACCTGGACTGCAGCAGGGTGAACACTCGAACATCTACATTTATGGTAGGTACATAACTGTATCGTGTTACCCTGCTGCAGCCGTCACACTTGGGTTGAATCCCAAAGCTAAGGATGGGTGGTGGAGTTAAAGAGGGTTAGAAGAAGCTAGTAGGCCCTGCAAAACCAGCTCTAGTCTTAAAATATAGAGGTAAGTGATAGTGTTTGGTGAAGGTGTGCACTGAACTCCAAGTTGCAACTTCCAGAATATCTTTGGTTGGCACTCCCCTGAGAAAGGCTGCTGATTCATAGGTTCATAGGTTCATACTAGGCTATCTGCCCTAGGGCATTTATAAGCCTAGCCAGAGTGTGTTTGGCTTTCGCCACCCATTTTAAATTAATTTTGCTATGCGTTTTTTGAAGTTAGTATACTGTGCCTCTGTCTAACAGTGACACAGAAGTGATAGCTGGGGTAAACCTACGATCTCCCATCCACTCATCAAGATTCCTCTTGAAGAGAGTCAATGTGGGACTCTGCCTAACCTGGACTGGGATTTTATTCCAGAGTGAAGGGAGCCTCTGGGTTATGAATCTGTCCCTCCAGCATGTCCTATTTATTTCAGTGCTGAGGTTTAAGTCTCTCGAGCGCGTAGCTCGATGGGATTTGGATTTTCTGAGGTGCAGCACGTCCATTAATTCTGGGTTGGACATGGCTTTATATGTCAGGCACAGATCGCCTCTGAGCAGGCGGTATGCCACTGAGTAGAGCTGGAGTTTCTTTAACCGGGCAGCATATGGCATCTGTTTGAGCCCTTTGATCCTCTTGGTGAGGTACTTTTGGGGTCTTTCCAGTTGCTGCAGGTGTCTGGTAAGGTACATCCCAAAAGGGGTATTGTACTCAATTATGGGCCTGATGAGGGATGAGTAAAGAGGTACGATGACCTCCCCTGATCTAGATGTGAATCCCTTCATGATTAGGTGGGCTATATAAAATGTTTTTCTAACCACTTTGGCCACGTGGTTGTCAAATGAGAGATTGCTATCAACTTGTTTCCCCAGGTCCCTAATGACGACTTCTGTACTTAATGGATTACCACCTATGTGGTAATTTGTGGGCACTTTGTTTTTGCCAAAGGGGATGACTATACACTTTTTGGCGTTTAGCTTGAGGCCATGGCTCTGGCACCAGTTGTCTGTTTCTATGAGGCCCTTTTGGAGTATGCTTGTGTCGGCTGGAGAGTTGATTATGGCACCCAGTTTGCAGTCATCTGCGAACTTGGTCAGCCACAGTCCTTCTGTGTTGGCCTGTACCGCCGAGAAATATATACCGAACAAGAGAGGTCCAAGGACTGAGCCTTGTGGGACGCCACTTGTAACTGGTTTGGAGTCTGACATGGCTCCAGCAATTCTAACCATGTGGGTTCTGTCCTTGAGCCAGTTTGCAACCCATCTAGTGACATAGGGTTTATATTTAAGCTGGTGAGCTTATCTATAATGCCGAGTGGGGTACTGTATCGAAGGCTTTGCGAGGTCCAGGTAGGCTGTGTGGACCACCTTCCCCTCGTCAATGGCCTTGGTGACTGTTTCAAAGAAATTGACCAGGTTTAAGAGGCAGGATCTGCCCTTAAAGCCAAACTGGGTAGGATCCAGTGTCTGTAGGTCCCCAATATCTTTATTTATGAGGTCCATGATGATCCTTTCCATAGCTTTGCAGACCAAGCTAGTCAGGCTTATGGGGCGATAGTTTCCAGGATCCGTTGAGGCACCACCTTTGTGGAGAGGGACCACTGTTGCTCTACGCCACTCTTTGGGTACATATCCTGTAGTAAGGCTAAGATTGAACAGTAGTTTTATGTTTGGGTTTACCTCTTCTTGGAGTTCATGTAGGACTCAGCCCGGGACACCATCTGGTCCCATTGATGCTGTGTTTTTTGCTTTGGAGAGGGCGGCTCTTACCTGAGCATCTGAGATGTCAGGGGGGCAGCACTCTGTTGGGATAGATATTTGCCCTTTTTGGGGGAGAGGGAGAAGTTTGCACTGAACCTGTCAGCTAGGATGTTGGCAATGTCTGTGGGCTCGGTGTATTTTTTGTCATTTTGGACTAATTCTGAACATATCTGGGAATTCCCACCCAGGTTCCTAACATAACTAAAGAAAGCCTTGTGATTATCCTTAGTGTCCTGTGCAATTTTTTTCTCGAAGCTGTCCTTAGACGATTTTATGAGTGCCCGTAGTTTTTTGCTAATACTGATCAGAGATGCCTTCCCTTTTGGGGATTTTGCTCTATCATGTAGTAGCTTCCTCCTTCTATTGTATAGTTTGTTTATGGCTGGGGTCCACCAGACAGGACGTCTGCCTTTGGAGGATTGGGTCTTGGTTTTATTTGGGATTGCATGATCCATGCATTCCTGAAGGTGTTCATAGAATGCGTTTATAAAGGATTCTGCGGTCTGGGCCGTATTTTCCACAGGCCCGGGGGCTTTGAAGGATTTCGCCTCGGTTTTGAGGCGTGTGAAATTTGCTTTAGAGAAGTTTTTCACTGTGGTTTTCTGGGCAGGGTGTGGGGTCGGGATGTAAATATCCAGTGAGATTAGTTTATGGTCTGATCTTACCAGCGAGGGATACACTTCTGGTCTGGAGCATAGTGTCCCCATGTTGGTGATGATCAGGTCCAGTATGTTTTCCCCTCTTATGGGAGTGGTAACAAGTTGTTCCATAGCATTTGAGTTTATAAATTCTAGGAACCTTTGGGCTAGGGTGTTGGAGCTAGAGTAATGCTCCCAGTCTATGTTTGGGTAGTTGAAGTCGCCCAATATAATGGTGTTTGGAGAGACCTTCATATTTTCCAGTATTCTCAGGAAGGCCAAGTGGGGTTCCTGTGTTTGGGAGGGTGGTCTGTAGCAGGCTATAAACTGGAAGGCAGTTTTACCCACAGTTAGTTGCACATGGATAGTCTCTGATGCTTCGTGCTGTGCCACCAACCTGGAGGTGTGGGTATCTTTGACGAATATTGATACTCCCCCTCCTTTTGTGGTTCGGTCCAAGTTTTGGGGCCGAAAAGCATGGTATGAGGTATAACCTGGTAGTGCTGGGGTGCTCTCGGGAGCCTTGAACCAGTAGCTGTAGCCCTGGTGGAGTGGGACCTAATGTTAGCAGGTACCGGTTTCCCATGATGCGTGTAGCAGAAACGTATGCAATGCACTATCCATTTAGAAATGTTCTGTTTTGAAATGGCTTTTCCTTGTGATCCTGCAGCATAGGCTACAAAGAGCTGGTCAGATTTTTTGAAAGCCTTAGTTTTATCCAAGTAGTAACGTAATTGCCTGTGAATGTCCAAAGAGTGCAGGAGTCTTTCTCCTTTGTTCTGGGGATTTGGGAAAAAGGTGGGCAAATAAATGGTTTGGTTTAGGGCCACACTGGATACCACCTTTGGCATAAAGGAAGGGTTAGTTCGTAGAGAGACTCTGTCTTGATGAAAAATGAGGAAAGGCTCCAGTGCCATTAGTGCCTGTAGCTCTGAGACTCTTCTAGCTGAGGTTATTGCTAGTAGCAGGGCAGTTTTCCATGAAAGAAATTTTAAATCAGCTGAAAAAGCTGGTTCAAAGGGCGGCAGTGTAAGTTTTTCCAGAACAAAGTTGAGATCCCAAGTAGGTGTTGGTGCTCTCCTGGGTGGTCTTATGTTCTTAGCACCTCTGAGGTACTGTCTTAGGAGTGGATGTGAGAATAAAGGAGGATCCGTGTTGTAATGTGCTGAAATTGCTGAGGCGTGGATCTTAATAGATGAAAAGGAAAGTCCTTTGTGCAACATCGCAGTTAAATATTGTAGAATCTGAGGAATGTTTGGATCAAGGGGATTTTGGCCTTTAGCCTGGTTCCAGGCGCAAAATCATTTCCATTTGTCTGAATAGGTTTTCCTGGTGCTGGGTCTCCTGGCCTCCAGAATGACATCCATAACAGCTTTGGATAGAGGTGTTGGCTGGTTGTTTAGGTAATTTGCCATGCAGCCAGGTTTAAAGTCTTGAGCTGGCTGTGTAGAATCTGACTGTCTCGCTGGGTGAGCAGGTGAGGAATTTGTGGTAAAATCCATGGTGGGCCGTGGGCCATGTTCCTTAGAATTGGATACCAGTGTTGGTGTGGCCAGTCTGGTGCAATGAGTATCATTTGTGGCCTCTCTAATCTGACTTTCAGCAGTACCTTTGCTAGAAGAGGCAGTGGAGGAAAGGCATACACTGTTAATGTTTTCCAACTGAATGAGAGGGCGTCCACTTTCCAGGCTTATGGATGGAATGTTCTTGTGCAAAATTTTTGAAGTTGGTAGTTTTGGGGGCTGGCAAACAGAACTATGTCTGGGCGTCCCCATTTTTGAGCTATCATTGCAAATACTTGTGGATCTAGTTTCCACTCGTGTGGATCCATGATGTTTCTGCTTAGGTCGTCTGCCAATGTGTTTTTCTTTCCTGGCAGGTATTGTGCTTGTAATTGAACCTGGTAAGACAGTGCTGTGTTCCACAAGGTCATTGCTTGCCTTCATAGAGGGTAGGAATGTGTGCCCCCTTGCTTGTTTATGTACCACATAACTGTGGTATTGCCCGTCTTTATTATTAGTTGTCCTGGGTGTAAGAGGTCCTTGAAAGCTGTTAGGGCATTCTGTACTGCTAGCATTTCTTTTTGATTGATATGCAGATGCCTTTCATCTGTAGTCCATTGGCCCTGAATGCACTGTCCTGCCATGTGTGCTCCCCAGGCATAGTCCGAGGCATCTGTTGTCATAGTTTGCCTGGCTGTGGGTAAGGTGAAAGGCTGACCCTTGTTGAGGTGACATGCCTGTGCCCACCATAGAAATTCCTGTTGAAGGCAGGGAATGAGTGGTATCATTGCTTCCAAGCTGTGGCTGTGCTGAGTCCATACGTTTTTCAGGTACCATTGTAATTTCCTCATATGCAGTTTTGCAAATGGTATTAGAAGTATGCAAGATGCCATGAATCCCATGGCTTGCAGAATTTTTCTTGCAGGGAGTTGGGTCTTTGTTGCCATTATTTTGAAATATTGAGTCAGCTGTTGTTGCTTGTCTGGCGTGAGATAAGCCATCTGGGCCGTTGTATTGAAGCTGGCACCCAGGAATATTATGTTTTGTGAGGGCACTAGTTTTGATTTCTTTTCGTTTACTGTGTACCCTAGGCAACGTAGAAGGTGTTTGACAAATGCCAGATGTTTTAAAAGAATGTCCTTGCTTTCTGCTTGAATAAGGCAGTTGTCCAGGTATGGGTATATTTCAATTCCTCTTTGTCTGCAGTATGCAATTACTGGTGTCAGGCATTTTGTGAAGACCCTGGGTGCAGTAGATAGGCCAAAGGGCAGTGCAGAGAATTGATAATGCGTTGAACCTGCAATGAAGCGGAGGTATCTTCTGCAATTTTGTCTGATAGGGACATGCAGGTATGCCTCCTTGAGGTCCAACGTTACTAGCCAAGCATTCTTGCCCAGCATGGGAAGAAGCTGCTGTAGTGTTAGCATCTTGAATTTTGGTACTTGCAGATAGGTGTTCAGAACTGAAAGATCCAGAATGGGTCTCCATGCTTTGTCTTTTCTGGGGACTAGAAAGAGTCTTGAGTAAAATCCTTGTCCTTGCTCCTGTGTAGGTACCTGTTGAATGGCTCTCATGTCCATTAGAGCTGTAATTTGTTTTTGTGCCTCTGCCCATTGATTTGGTGGGAGGTTTGGCAATCCTTTTATCCTTGGCAAGGTATGAAAGTGGAATCTGTATCCTTGTGAGACAATGTTTAGGACCCATTTGTCTTTTGTGATGATGTGCCAGTTGTCTGCAAAAAATGCTAATTTTCCTCCCAAGGGAGCTGCCAGGAGAGATTTGCTTGGTAGTTTGAGGACTGAGTCATTGTGTTTGTCTTCTGCTAGCTTGGGGCCTGTCTTCTCCTCCTTTCTGGGTAGCAGTACCCTATTGACAAGGTTTGTAAGGGCTTTGTGACTGACCTCTTCCGCTTGGGTGTCTGTATTTGCCCCCTCTGTGATCTGTCAGAAGCTGGAAAGGACCAGTTTTTTGTTGGCCAATTTCTGCTGAAACGAGGGGGTTGTACCTGTAAAAAATCCTTGACAGTCTGCATAGACTTTGCCTTATCCTCCATTTTCTTTAAAACCTCTTCCGCTTTGACACCAAATAATACATCCTGCTGTAAAGGTGCATCCAATAACTTTGCTTTAACATGATTAGGTAGGGTTTGTTCTTTTAACCAAGCATGTCTACGTATGACAGACCCAGTAACAGCTGCTCTACAGGAAGCTTCCAATGAATCAAATCCACATTGTAAAGTATGTTTGCCCAGCTGTTCAGCAGCATGCAACAGATCCTGCATTTCCTTGAATTCAGACTGTTCAGTATGTGTGCTCAGTTTTTGTTATAATTGAGACATTAGGAATTGCTGATATTTCAGCATGTGAAACTGACAGTTTAATGCTCTCATAGCCAGAGTTGCTGAGATGTATATTTTCTTTCCCCATCTATCTAGGGCTCTGGAATCCCTTTCAGAGGGCACAGGATTTTTAGCCATAGAAGCTTTAGCCCCCTTGGGACCCTGGGAAATTGTTTCTGGGTCAGCCACAGGGCTTTTATAAAGGAATTTGTGTGAGTCAGGTACTCTGTAGTATCTGTCTGGTTTGGCTGGAGCATGAGGTAGACGGTCCGGATTTAGACTAGACTCCAAGTAAACATCATCCACAATATCTAAAACTGGAGGGATAGCAAGTGGTCTGTGCTGGGGTAGTAAAATGAACTCTCGGAGCCTTTTCTTAGAATCAGAGTAGTCCTGGCCCTCCCAGTGGAAATGTTCCCTCATGGTATGTAAAGTTTCCCCAAAGGAGTAGTCTTCAGGGGGAGATGCTGAGGGAATAGAGTCTTCAGCATCAGAGTCTTCATAAGGGGGAAAAGTGTAATCCTGTTCCCCAGAAGAATCTGAGGAAATAGAAACCTGGTCAGAGGAAGCATAATCCTCCTCTTGTCTGGGTCTTTTATCTGGAGGAGGATGGGAACCCCTGATTAGGGTAATTAAATCTTCAGCCATCTTAAGCATCTGTTTCTTAGGCATGGGGCATTGAACTGTAGACTGATGTACAGTCTTTTTTGGTTTTAAAGGAGTTTTAAGCTTAGCGTAAGATTTAATGGTAAGTGTAGTCGGTCTGAAGACACCTTCTGCAACCGAAGGTGTTTCCACTGCACCGGGGTATCCTTCTGCTCCGGTGTCGGAAGGGCCTAATGAAAATGGCTGTGTCGGCCTAGTACACTCCGCTTGAGAATCCGCAGCTGTCTGGGGTTCCAATTCTGTGGTAGTCAGGGGCTGCGTAGGCCCCTCACTGAAACCAGAGAACCAGCGACAGGCCCAGCAGAGGCCTCGGAGTCTGGCTTGTTCCTAGGCTGCCTGTCCTTATCCTTGCGTTTTGTTATGCATGCCAGTCGTCAGTTGCTCCGACGGCATGATATAATTAAATTTCCTACCAAAGTAATGTCGTGCGAAGTCAAAACGGCGTTTGATAGTTCGTTTATTAAACCTAGCACAAAACCGACAACCTGTGACGTCGTGGTCTGGGCCTAGGCAAGGAATACAATAAGAATGGAAGTCCTTATGAGGTATTTGCTTCCCACAAGAAATGCAATTTTTAACTTTTTCCTGACATCAGACTGAGGCAAGAAAAGGTTCCCCAACCGGGTACTTGGCTTTACTGAAGACTTCGGACTGAAATTCGAATTGAAAATCTCAGGTGTCGGCCGACCGGCACTTGCGAACTGCTTCTGCTTCGGGCACTGCGCGGCAAGAAAGACTTAAGAAAATGTCATTGGATGCCTCTTATATACCCCTTGTGCACTGACGTCAGGGAAGAAGTGACAGCAACCAACGCCGGACCAAGACTTTGGAACTCAGGCCGACTGTGGGACCGCCTGACGGCAGGATAACCCAAATGTGATGACTGCAGCAGGGTAACACAATGAACATCTGTATTAGTAAAGATGCAATCATAACAGCAGAAAGAGCTGAGCCTGACAAAATTTGGAGAAAGCAAAGTGTTTGTAGAAAAATTATTATTCACTGTACACCAGGAAGAAGAGAAGCAAATGTATCCCCGCGGTCGGGGAATGCTGAGATCCAGCTGTCTTCAGAGTATTTTATGCAGAACAGACTAAGGAGAAAAAGTTTATCCAACAAAAAGTTAGCCAATAAACAGAAGGGGACTCTGCTTCTCATTCTTCTGACAATAAAGCTCACAGAGAGCCTTTGCTAATGAAACCTTTTCCAATGTTTCAAAGGAAGATGTTTGTCAGACAGAAAAAAAGAGCAGGAATCAACTAGAAGAATCAGAAGTACCTTGGACATGAACCAAAAAAAAAAAAAAAAGTTTTTTTAGTTAGTTAAAAAGTACAGTTGTGTACACTTACCATAAATGTAGATGTTCGAGTGTCTTCACTGTTGCAGTCATCACTGTAGGGTTCTTCCTGCCGGCAGACAGCCCTCGGTCGGCCAGAATCCCAAAGTCTGGGTCCGGCGTCGGCTGTTCAGTCATGCTCCCTGACGTCAGAGCGCCAGGAGTGCAAAGCTGCCAGCCGACGCCATGTTCTTCAGTTTTTCTTGCCCCAGATGTCAGGTGCCCAAAAGAGAAGGCTAATAGTAAATCAAAAATGTAACACAACAAACCCCATACTCTGTAGCAAATACACCTCAGAAGTAGGGTGAAGTAGGAAACCACAGAAATGAAAGTGTAAGAGGGGACAGGAGGGAGGGTAACCCAGACTGCAACAGTGAAGACACTCGAACATCTACATTTATGGTAAGTGTACACAACTGTACTATGTTCATCGTGTTTCACTGCTGCAGTCATCACTGTAGGGTTGAATCCCAAAGCTGAGATAAAGGGTGGTGGTTATAGAGTAGAAGGGGCGGCTAGAAGGCCCTGCAAGACTGCAGTAGCAAAGCCTGCCCTAGACAAAGTAAAGAGGGAGATTATAGTGCTTAGAGAAAGTATGCACTGAACTCCAAGTAGCAGCTTCCAAAATATCTTGGGTAGGTACTCCCCTGAGAAAGGCAGCTGAAGTAGCAGCAGCTCTGGTAGAGTGAGTTCTATTTTTTCCTGGGATTTGCTTTCCATGATGAGAGTAACAAAATCTGATTCCATGAGCAATCCATTTAGAAATGGTCTGTTTTGAAATAGCTTTGCCTTGGGAATTTGTTGCATAAGAAACAAACAGCTGCTCTGTTTTCCTGACATCCTTGGTTCTGTTCAGGTAAAAATGTAGTTGTCTGTGTATATCCAAAGAATGTAAGATCCTCTCCCCCTTATTTTGTGGATTAGGGAAAAAAGTTGGCAGGTGAACAGTTTGATTTAAAGCCACTTTGGAGACCACTTTAGGCATGAAATTAGGATTAGTCCTTAAAGACACCCTATCTTGGTGAAAAATAATATAAGGTTCCACAGCCATGAGAGCTTGTAACTCGGAGACTCTCCTGGCTGAAGTCAAAGCCAGTAGGGTAGCTGTCTTCCATGATAAATACTTAATGTCCGATGTGGCAGCAGGCTCAAAAGGAGGCAGAGTGAGTTTTTCCAGAGCATAGTTGAGGTCCCAGGCAGGTATGGGTGGTGTCCTAGGAGGCCTTAGATTCTTTGCTCCTCTGAGGTATTGTTTCAGAAGTGGATGCGAAAAGATTGGAGGGTCTGTATTGTAATGTACAGAGATAGCTGAGGCATGTATTTTTATGAAGGAAAAGGATAAACCCTTATGTAGCACGTCTGTCAGGTAATGTAAAATCAATGGGATATTAGGAATGAGAGGATCCGAATCCTGAGCAAGCCTCCAGGTGCAAAAATCTCTTCCATTTACCTTCATAAGATTTTCTAGTGCTAGGCCGTCTGGCTTCTAAGATGACATCCATGACCTGTTTGGGAAGGGTAGGAATAGTCATAGACCCTGAATTCGCCAAGCTGCCAGGCTGAGAGTTTTGATATAAGAGTGCAGAACCTGGCCCTGGTGTTGGGACAAAAGATTTGGTATCTGAGGTAAAATCCAAGGAGGCTCCTGGGATAGATTCATCAGTGTTGAGTACCAAAATTGATGAGGCCAATTTGGGGCCAGTAAAATCATTTTGGGTTTGTCCTGTTTGATCTTTAATAACACCCATGGAAGAAGAGGTAGTGGAGGAAAGGCATACCCCAAGAGGTTTCTCCAACTGAAAGAGAGAGCATCCACTTTCCATGCTAGCTTGTGAAATGTCCTTGTGCAAAAATTCTGTAACTGGTGGTTGAGGGGGGATGCAAATAGATCCATGTCTGGGCAGCCCCAGGCTTCTGTAATCATCTTGAATATTTGGGTGTCCAGCATCCACTCGTGTGGGTTTGACAGGTTCCTGCTCAGTCTGTCTGCCAGAATATTTTGTTTCCCTGGCAGGAACTGAGCTTGTAGATTCACTTTGCAAGCTAGAGCTGTGTTCCAAAGAGTCATGGTTAGTCTGCAAAGGGGGTAGGAGTGTGAACCCCCTTGCTTGTTTATGTACCACAAAACTGTGGTGTTGTCTGTCCGTATCAGTAGATGTCCTGGCTGCAGAAGGTCCCTGAAAGCCAAGAGGGCATTCTGTACTGCTAGCATCTCTTTTAAATTGATATGTAGGTGCTTCTGATCCTCTGTCCAATAACTTTGCAGGCCTTTCCCCTGCAAGTATGCTCCCCATGCGTAATCCGAGGCGTCTGTGGTTAACACCTGGTTGGCTGGAGACAGACTGAAAGCTTTCCCTTTGTTGTGAAGACATGCCATGGACCAGCAATGGAATTCCTTTTGTAGGCAAGGCAAGACAGCAATCTGTGTATCCAGACTGTGGCAATGCTGGGACCATACACTTATGTACCATTGTATTTTTCTCATATGTAGTCTTGCATGTGGAATGAGAAGGATGCAGGAGGCCATGTAACCCAGAGCCTGCAGGAATTTCCTTGCAGTTAGCTGAGACATTAGTGCCAAGGTTTTGAAAGTTGAAGCCAGCTGTAGTTGCTTTTGGGATGTCAGGAAAGCCATCTGGGTTGTTGTGTTTAGAAGAGCACCCAGAAATGTTATCTGTTGTGTGGGTGTCAAATTTGACTTTTTTATGTTCACAGTGAATCCCAGGCACTTGAGTAGATTTTGAACAAATTCCAGGTGTTGGAGTAGGACATCCTTGCTGTCTGCTTGAATAAGGCAGTTGTCCAGATAAGGGTAAATTTGAATTCCCTGGAGTCTGCAATAAGCTACTACTGGTGCCAGGCACTTGGTGAAGACCCTGGGCACAGCAGACAAGCCAAAGGGCAGTGCAGAGAATTGGTAATGTTTCGAACCGGCCTTGAACCTGAGGTATTTTCTGCACTCCTGTCTGATAGGGATGTGTAGGTAAGCCTCCTTTAAATGCAATGTCACCATCCATGCATTTTTGCTCAACATTGGCAGGAGCTGCTGCAGAGTAAGCATCTTGAACTTTGGTATCTCCAGGAAAGTATTTAAAACTGACAGATCCAGGATAGGTCTCCATGAATTTTGTTTTCTGGGAACTAGAAAGAGTCTTGAGTAAAAGCCTTGCCCTGTCTCTGATTGTGGAACCATTTCTATGGCCCTCATAGCCATGAGGGAACCCACCTGGTTTAATGCCTCTGCCCATTGGTGTTTTGGTAGGTCTGGCCATCCATTTGGTCTTGGCAAAGTATGAAAGTGGAATTTGTAACCCTTTGAAACTATATCCAGAACCCACTTGTCTTGGGTTATTAAGTCCAATTTTGTTGAAAAAGAGAGAGTTTTCCCCCTAGAGGGGCTTCCAGGAGAGAAGTGCCTGGAGCCATGCAGGGGGAGTTATTGAGCCTGTTTTCTATAAGATAGAGGTCTGTCCTCTCCACCCCTGGGGGTGGAAGCACTCCACTGTCTAGGTCTGTAAGAGGTCTGTGCTTGGGCCCTCCCTCTGGAGCGCCTATATCTACCCCTCTGAGGCCTGTCTGAGCTGGGAAAGGACCAATTTTTAGTTGGCCAATTTCTGCTAAATCTAGGGGGCTGAACTTGTAAGAAATCCTGAACCGTTTGCATGGATTTAGCCTTGTCCTCCAATTTCTTTATCACCACTTCAGCCTTAGACCCAAACAAAACATTATGCTGAACAGGAGCATCCAGTAACTTTGCTTTCACTTGATCAGGTAAATTTTGTTCCTTTAACCAAGCATGCCTTCTAATGACTGTGCCAGTGGCAGCCGCCCTGCATGAAGCCTCCAAGGCATCAAAAACCACAGTGTAAACCATGCTTCCCCACTTGCTCAGTAGCATGCATCAAATCGTGTAATTCCTTATTATCTGCACATGCAGAAATGGTACTTAGCTTTTGTTTCATAACAGACAGCAGGAATTGCTGATATTTTAGCATATGAAATTGGCAATTTAAAGCCCCGATAGATAAAGTAGCAGAAGTGTACACTTTTTTGCCCCATCTTTCCAAAGCTCTGGAATCCTTATCTGTCAGAATAGGGTTTTTAGCAGAGGCAGCCTTAACACCCTTAGGACCTTGAGAAATGGTTTCTGGATCAGCAGCAAGATTTTTGTAAAGGAACTGGTGGGAGTCAGGGACCCTGTAATATCTGTCAGGCTTAGCAGGAGCTGGAGGAAAAGAATCAGGAGTTAAATTAGCCTCAGAAAAAGCATCATCCACAATATCCAAAATAGGAGGAATAGCCAGGGGTCTGTGTTGGGGAAGAAGGAAATCCCTATGCCTTCTCTTAGATTCAGGGTACACCTGTCCTTCCCAGTGAAAATGTTCCCTCATGTCATGTAAAGTTTCCCCAAAAGAAAAATCCTCAGGGGGAGAAGCTGATGGAATGGATTCCTCAGCATCCGAATCTTCATAAGGAGGGAAAGTATATTCCTGCTCAGAGGAAGGCACTGAAGAAATAGATGCCTGATCAGAGGATTCAAGATCCAATTCTTGCCTTGGCCTTTTGTCTGGAGGGGGATGTGAACCCCTAATCATGGTTAGCAAGTCCTCCGCCATTTTAAGCAGCTGTTTCTGTGATTTGGGTCCCGGATCAGAAGAGGCCTGGGCTGGTGTCTTTGATTTAGAAGGAGTCTTCGCCTTTGTCTTTGGTTTTGCCTTAATCAGAAGCTGTGTAGGCCTGAAAACCCCCTCGGAAGCCGGTATCTGCACAGCGGCTCCGGACCCATCCAAGGGAGCATTGTCCGAAGGTCCTGCAGCTGGAGTACTCAAAGGCCTAGTTGGCTCCTCGTGGGAGTCCGTTTCGGCAATCGGTTCTGAAATGGCCGATGACAGGGGCTGCAAAAGCACCTCACTGACGACGGCCGAACCTGGAGCTGGCTCTGCTTGTAAACAGTCGTCTGATTTGGTCCTCGGAGGCCTGTCCTTATCCTTGCGTCATTTGTGAGCTCCGGTAGTCGGAAGCATGTCCGATGACATTTTATAATTAAATCGCCTGCCAAAGTAGTGAAAAGCAAAATCGTACCTCCGCTTAATCGTACATTGGTTAAATCTAGCACAAAACCGACAACTAGCTACGTCGTGGTCAGGGCCTAAACAAGGAATACAGTAAGAGTGGAAATCCTTATGAGGTATTTGCTTCCCACAAGAAATACAATTATTAACTTTTTCTGACATCGGACTGGAGCAAGAAAAAGGTTTCCCCAACGGGGTACTTAGCTTTGAGAATAAGTAAGTCTTCGGACTGAAGTACGAAAACATATCAAGAGTCAGCCAACCGGCACTTGCGAACTGCTTCCACCACACAGCAAGAAAGACTGAAGAACATGGCGTTGGCTGGCAGCTTTGTACTCCTGGCGCTCTGACGTCAGGGAGCATGACTGAACAGCCGACGCCGGACCCAGACTTTGGGATTCTGGCCGACCAAGGGCTGCCTGCTGGCAGGAAGAACCCTACAGTGATGACTGCAACAGTGAAGCACGATGAACATCAACTTTTAAACTGACAGAAAAAAAAAAGAAAGAGCTCCAGTTTATAGGTACAGTACAGTCTCATGACAGTCCATTAAAACACAAAAAAGAAATTATGTACTCACTATAATGTTCCATCTGTGTTGTCCATTTTCCTTCTTCCTCAACCTATGGGTTCGGATTCGATCCCTTGGATCCGACTCTGACACTACAATAGCTTGCGGTAACCAAAAACTCTTGAGCTTCTCCTTTAGCCATAATGCATCTTTCCTAAGTACCTCAATTCTTGTTTGCTAATAAGTAAAATAAAATACCAGAAGGATATAGAAAGACTATATCTGGAGTTCAGTACAAGGGAGGTGGCAACCCATAAACACATGCTCTTCCAGGAGTTTTGAAGGTAGGGGGCTGATGGATGGGGAGGTGAGGAAGAATGAAAATAGACAACACAGATGGAGGGTTATGGACGAGTACAAAACTTCTCTATCAGATGTTGTCAATTTTCAAACTATCCTCACCTATGGGACAGAGTCCCCAGCTACCTTAAACCCTGGGTGGACTCATGGAAAGATGTTCCACAGCACCAGTGAATAAAATTATGCTCTACCCCTGGAGACCAGATCCAATTTGTAATGAGTAACAAAGGTATGGGGAGAAGCCCATGTCGCTGCTGCACAAATGTTTTTCATAGATGCTTTGGACTGGAAGCCAGAAGTTGTTACCATGGCCCTAGTTGAATGGCCTTGTAAAGGTGTCGATAAGGTCATGCCCAATTTGTTATAAATGAAGAAAATATAACTGGTGAGCCATCTGGCCAAGGTTACTTTGATGATTGGTTTACATAATTTAATATCCGAGAAAGAAACAAATTGGTCAGATTTCCTGATATCCTTGGTTCTATGAGGATAAAAACACAACTGGCTGTGAACAAAATATTCACCTTTGTTCTCAAATTTTGGAAAAAATGCTGGTAAATTAATGGATTGAGTGATATTTGTCTTTGATACCACCTTTGATAATAAAAAAAAAAGATGGATTAGTATGCAGCCATTCTCTGTCTTTGTAAAAAATAAAATATGGCAGTTGGGAAGACAAGGCTTGAATCTCTGAAATTCTTCTTGCAGAAGTTACGGCTACCAAGAAAACTGTTTTCCAAGAAAGGAAGTTGAGATTGCACTTAGCTGGTGGTTCAAAAGAGGAGTGTATGACAGCCTGCAGCACGAACCAAATGTAGGTCCCAAGCGGGAGTAGGGTCTTTATAAGGAGGCTTTAAAAGAAGGGCCCCTCTCAAAAAGGCTTTGCAGAGTTGATGTGATGCAACTGAACTGCCTTGAAAACCAACATGAACATTGGAAATTGCTGCTAATTAGATTTTGACTGTCAAAGAAGATAAACCTTCTTTGAAAAGTTGGGCTAAAAAGTCAAGAATACCATGAATAGGAGCTCAGAAAAAAAATCAATGTTATTCTGAAGAGCCCAGTGAACAAATCTTTTCCATTTACTGGAATATAGCTTACAAGTAGACGGCTTATGACAGGATAGGAGTATGTGTCAGACTGGAGAGGAAAGCATAGGTTGTCTTGCTATTAATGGAACTGGAGAAACCAGGCCGTCAGCCTAAGACTAGGTATACCTGGTGAATCATTCCTGCTGGGAGAGACAAGAGGTCTGGAGTCGAATCTGGAATCCAAGGTTGAAGAAGCAAGTGAGGCCATAGAAAGGGAAATCAAATCAGTCGAGGACAGTATGGTGCAATAATGATTACTTCACTCCACAACCCAATCACTTTCTGAAGAAACTTTGGGATTAATGGAGTCGGAGGAAAGGCATAAAGAAGACTGGGGGGAGGGAGAGACTGTGAAGAGGAGCATACCTCGGATATTCCCACTTGGGAGGGATCAGGGCAAAGTATGTGCTGCACTTGTTCAGGGGAGAGGTGAAAAGATTGCAGCAAGCTGACTCCATCGACAGAATATCCTTCCTATCACATTCTCATTGAAGGCTCATTCGTGGTGTAGAAGAATGTGCCTTGGGCTGGGGAAGAACAAACGGACAACCTTGTAGTATGTGATCCAACTGAATCCACCATTTGAGATCTTTTTTTTGCAAATACTGGTGATCTTTGTGTTGGTTGTTGAAGGATAGACCATTGTGCTGATAACCACTATTGCAGAATTCTCATGTAAAATCTGAACAGCGGGACTAGTGTTACTGCTGCCGGCAAGGTTCCTAGAGTCTGAAAAACCAGCAGTGCAGAGATCTTGTTGCTGTAGATTATTTCTGTGACTTGCAATCTGATTGTCTCCACTCTTGAAGGAGGAGGTGAGGCTACTGTCTCTCTTGTGTGGAGAATTGCTCCTATAAAGTTTTAACTGTGAGTGGGTTCTAAACAGGATTTCTGTAATTTAGATATCCTTAGATGTAAACATGCCTGGAGAATGTTGCATCTTACCTTCAAAAGTTGATGCCTGGTCAGGGCAGAAATTAGCCAGTCGTCTAGACTCAAACACCTGGAAGCTATGAAGTCTCAACTGAATGTTACTACTGCCACACACTTGGTAAGCACTTTGGGGGCTGTGGTGAGACAGTACAGTTTTGTACCTACCATAAATGTAGACGTTTGAGTGCTAATACAGCTGCAGTCATAACAGATGGGTTTTCCTGCCGTCAGGCGGGTCCTCGGTCGGCCGAATTCCAAAGTCTAGGTCCGGCGTCGGTTGTCGTCGCTTCTTCCCTGACGTCAGTGCGACAGGGGTATAAAAGAACCAGCCGACGCCATTTTCTTCAGTTTTTCTTGCCCCAGATGTCAGGTGCCCCCAGAAGGAAGGCAATACATAAATTTATGTAATAATGCAATGCAATATAATCAAAAAACAGTAGTTGCAAGCAAATACACCATAAAAGAATACCCCAATCAGGTTGTATGAGGAGGTGTTAGCCAATAGGCCTGTCCCAAGAGGGGAAGGAGGGAAACCTGGACTGCAGCTGTATTAGCACTCGAACATCTACATTTATGGTAGGTACAAAACTGTACTATGTTCATCATGCATACAGCTGCAGTCATAACAGATGGGTAGAATCCCAAAGCTAAAAAAGGGGTGGTAGGCACTAGGTGGAACTAGGAGGAGCCAGGATGCCCTGCAAGACTGCAGTGGCAAAGCCTGCTCTAGTTTTGGAGTATAATGGTAGGTGATGGTGCTTGGAGAAGGTATGTACAGAACTCCAAGTGGCTGCTTCCAAAATATCTTTGGTGGGGACCCCTCTGAGGAAAGCTGCAGAGGTAGCTGTGGCCCTTGTGGAGTGAGATCTGATGCCTGCAGGTACAGTTTTACCATGAAACGAGTAACAAAAGCGTATGCAGTGGGCTATCCATTTTGAGATTGTCTGTTTGGAAATTGGCTTCCCTTGAGCTCCTGTAGCATAGGACACAAAGAGTTGCTCTGATTTTCTGAAAGGCTTTGTTCTGTCCAAATAATAACGCAGCTGTCTGTGGATGTCCAAGGAATGTAGTAGTCTCTCCCCTTTGTTTTGAGGATTAGGGTAAAAGGTAGGTAAGTGGAGAGCCTGATTCAAAGCTACCCTGGATACCACCTTTGGCATAAAGGACGGATTGGTGCGTAAGGAAACTCTGTCCTGATGGAAAATGATGAAAGGCTGCACAGCCATGAGGGCTTGTAGTTCCGATACCCTGCGAGCTGAGGTGATAGCCAGAAGGAAGGCTGTTTTCCAGGTCAAATATTGCAGTTCTATTGAGGCAGCTGGCTCAAAAGGATGCAAGGTCAGTTTTTCTAGAATGAAACTGAGGTCCCAAGCAGGTACTGGTTGTTTCCTTGGGGGTTTTATATTCTTAGCCCCTCTGAGGAACTGTTTTAACAGGGAGTGAGAGAATAAAGGAGGATCAGTGTTTGTATTCTGCCGAAATGGCTGAGGCATGGATTTTGATGGAGGAGAATGAAAGTCCACTGCTTAGCATCTCAGCTAGATACTGTAATATTTGAGGTAAATTCAGTATTCCAGGATTCTGGCCCTTTTTCTCATTCCAGGCACAAAACCGTTTCCATTTTGCTGAGTAAGGTTTTCTAGTAAAAGGCCTTCTGGCCTCCAAAATGACATCCTGCACCTCCTTGGAGAGTAGGGTCTGTTGTGAAGTTAAGGAATCTTCCATGCGGCCAGATTGAGTGTTTTCAGCTGACTGTGAAGAGTTTTGAAGCTGTGCTGAGTCAGAAGAGGCATTAGAGGTAGGATCCATGGTGGGGAATGCGTCAGGTTCCTCAGGAGTGGGTACCAGTGTTGTCTTGGCCAGTCTGGAGCAATGAGAATCATCTTTGGTCTGTCTGCTCTGGTTTTTAATACAACTTTGGGCAGCAGAGGAAGAGGTGGAAAGGCATAAACTGTCATTGTTGTCCAAATGAAAGAGAGTGCGTCCACTCTCCAGGCCTGTGGATGAAAGGTCCTTGAGCAGAATTTTGCCAATTGGTGATTCTTGTGTGAGGCAAAAAGATCTATGTCTGGCCTTCCCCATGCTTGAATTATCTCTGTAAAAACTTGAGGATGCAACTTCCATTCGTGTGGATCTGTCATATTTCTGCTTAGGTTGTCTGCCAGCGTGTTTTCCTTGCCTGGCAAGTACTGTGCTTGAAGTTCGATTTGTAATTCCAGAGCCATGTTCCAAAGAGACATGGCCAGCCTGCATAGGGGGTATGAATGGGTTCCTCCCTGTTTGTTTATGTACCACATTACTGTGGTGTTGTCTGTCCTTATCAATAGTTGACCTGGATGCAGAAGATTTTTGAAAGCTATAATAGCATTTATTACTGCTAGCATTTCCTTTTGATTGATGTGTAGGTGATTTTCTTTTTGGGACCATTTGCCCTGAATGCACCGATCTGTCATGTGCGCCCCCCAGGCATAGTCCGAGGCGTCTGTTGTGATGACTTGATTTGCTTGAGGCTTGCAGAATGGGAGACCCGTGTTTCTTTGGCATGCTTGAGCCCACCACAGAAATTCCTTTTGAAGACATGGAATCAGTGGTATTACTGTTTCCAAACTGTGGCTGTGTTGAGACCATAGGTTTTTCAGGTACCATTGAAGTTTCCTCATATGCAGCTTTGCACATGGGATTAGTAGGATGCAAGATGCCATGAATCCCAGAGCCTGCAGGATTTTCCTTGCAGTCAGCCTGGTGAAATTTGCTAGTTTTCTGAAGTAGTGAGTTAATTGCCCCTGTTTCTCTGGCGTGAGGTAGGCCATCTGGGTGTTTGTGTCCAAGTTGGCACCCAGGAAAGTTATTGTTTGAGAGGGTATTAGCCTTGATTTCTTTTTGTTGACTGTGTATCCCAGAGAATTCAACAACATTATTACAAAAGCCAGATGTTTCAGAAGTATGTGCTTGCTGTCTGCTTGGATCAGGCAGTCGTCCAAATATGGGTATATTTGTATCCCTTGAAGTCTGCAGTAGGCAATTACTGATGCCAGGCATTTCGTGAATACTCTGGGCGCAGTAGATAAGCCAAAGGGCAATGCAGAGAATTGATGATTGGGACATGCAGGTATGCCTCCTTGAGGTCCAATGTTACCAGCCAAGACTCCTTGCCCAGCACGGGAAGAAGCTGCTGTAATGTGAGCATCTTGAATTTTGGCATGAGTATAAAATGTGTTTAGGATGGATAGGTCCAAAATAGGTCTCCAATCTTTTCCCTTCCTTAGTAACAGGAATAGTCTGGAATAAAAACCTTGACTTTGTTCGTGAGTAGGTACCTCTTGAATAGCTTTCATGTCCATGAGATCTGAAATTTGTTTTTGTGCCTCTGCCCTTTGATTGTGTGGCAGGTTTGGCATGCCTCTCATTTTTGGAAGGGTGTGAAAATGGAATCTGTAGCCTCTGTTTATAATGTCCAGGATCCATTTGTCTTTTGTGACAATATGCCAATTTTTCGAAAATAATGCCAGTTTTCCACCTAAAGGTGCTGCCATTTGAGCTTTGCTTGGCACGCAAAGGGGAAAGTCATTGGGTCTGCTTTCTGAATGGCTGTGGACTATCCTCACCACCTCTTTGGGTAGGAGCTTGCCATTTTTTGCCTCCAAACGATCCTTGAGATTGCCCTCTGCCCCTCGGGCGCCTGTATCTACCTCTTTGGGGTCTGTCCGTGGCTGGAAAGGACCAATTTTTGGAAGGCCAATTTCTACTGAAACATGGAGGTTGTACCTGTAGGAAATCTTTCACTGTTTGCATTGATTTAGCCTTTTCCTCCATTTTCTTTAATACCTCCTCAGCTTTAACACCAAATAATACATCTTTTTGCAGAGGGGCATCTAGTAATTTAGCTTTGACATGATCTGGTAAGGTTTGCTCTTTGAGCCAGGCATGTCTACGTATGACTGATCCTGTAACAGCAGCTCTACACGAGGCCTCTAAAGCATCAAAACCACATTGCAAGGTATGTTTACCCACTTGTTCTGCACTATGCATCAAATCCTGCAACTCCTTCAAGTCTGGTTGTTCAGGCTGTGACATTTTGCTTCTCAATTGTGATAACAGAAACTGTTGGTACTTCAACATATGGAATTGGCAGTTTAATGCCCTCATGGTTAAGGTGGCCGAGGTGTATACCTTTCCCCCCCACCTTTCTAAAGCTCTGGAATCTCTCTCTGAAGGTAATGGATTTTTAGCAGTGGAGGCCTTAATTCCCTTGGGGCCCTGTGAGACAGTTTCTGGGTCAGCCGCATGGCTTTTGTATAGGAATTGGTGTGAGTCAGGAACCCGGTAATACCTGTCAGGCTTGACTGAGGCTGGAGGTAAAGAATCTGGGTTAAGGCAGGCCTCCGAATACACATCATCTAGAATGTCTAAGACAGGAGGTATAGCCAGAGGCCTGTGCTGAGGGAGCAAGAGAAAATCCCTAAGCCTTTTCTTGGAGTCTGAGTACTCTTGGCCTTCCTAGTGGAAGTGTTCCCTCAAGGTATGCAAGGTTTCCCCAAAAGAGTAATCCTCAGGGGGGGAGACAGAGGGAATGGACTCCTCTGCATCAGAATCTTCAAAAGGGGAGTATGAATGTTCCTGGCCATCAGAATGCTCTGAAATAATGGAGGCCTGGTCCGAGGAGGGTGATTCTTCCTCCACTCTGGGCCTTTTGTCCGGGGGGGGGGGTTGAGAACCCCTGATAAGAGTAATCAAATCCTCAGCCATTTTGAGCATCTGCTTTTTAGGCATGGGGCCTTGAGAAGGGCCCTGTGGAGCTTGTCTCTTAGTATGCATCGCTGCTTTAGACTTAGTGAAAGCCTTGATGGAAAAAGAAGAGGAAGGCCTGAAGACACCTTGAGAGGTGGCAGACCCGTCTAAACTCCGAGTTTCACCGCCAAGAGTGGCTTCGGTATCGGTAGTCTGGGTGTGGGCCGAAGAGCCTGCGACCTCGGGTACAGTAGACACCGCCAATGAAGTGTCGTCGGTAGTCAGGGGCTGCGTAGGTGCCTCACTGAGAACCGGACCACCTGTAGTCGGCTTTGGCGTGGTGTCGGTAGAAGCCACGGACCTCGTGTGTCGGTCCTTATCTTTGCGTTTTTTTACTTAAAACTGGAGTCAGAGTATCCAACGACATAATGTAATTAAATTTTTTGCCAAAATAGTGTTGGGCGAACTCCGCCAGACGCTTAATGGTGCGTCTGTTGAATGTAGCACAAAAACGACAGGCCGAGATGTCGTGGTCTGGGCCTAGGCAAGGAATGCAGAGGGAATGAAAATCCTTATGCGGTATTTGCTTCCCACATGAAATGCAATTATTAACTTTGTCTGACATCGGTCTGAGGCAAGAAAAGTTTCCCCAACGGGGTACTTAGCTTTCAAGAAGACTTCGGTTGCAAAATGTTTGTAATCTCAGGAGCTGGCCGACCGGCACTTGCGAACTGCTTCTGCTTCGGGCACCGCACGGCAAGAAAGACTGGAGAAAATGACGTTGGCTGGTTCTTTTATACCCCTGTCGCACTGACGTCAGAGAAGAAGCGACGACAACCGACGCCGGACCTAGACTTTGGAATTCGGCCGACCGAGGACCCACCTGACGGCAGGAAAACCCATCTGTTATGACTGCAGCTGTATGCACGATGAACATCAAAGGGAAGTACTCTGAACTGATAATGACTAGCTCCCAGCCGGAAGCGCAAGTACCTCCTGGACAGTTTGTTCATCTTTATGTGATAATACGCATCCTGAAGGACTATCGAGCACATCCAGTTGTCCTTTCCAGAAATGGAGGAATAGACTAAACCGTGGCCACCTAGGACTTTTTCAACTGATTTGTTCAAGTTGTTGAGATCCAAGATTGGTCTCCAGCCCCGTTTTCTTTGGCACTAAAAGGAATATTGAGTCTCAAGTTCTGGATCCTCTCTGGTCTGGTGGGACCTCTTGAATGACTCGCTTTTCTACCAGTTTTTGTACCTCAATTGATGCTTGTTCCCTCTGACTGGGTGGAACATCAGGGATTTTCCTGCACTGGGGAGGAGGAAGGGAAAAGGGTATACTGTATCATTTGGAAATTATCCTCTGCACTCCGGTATCTGATGTAATTCACAGCCAGGCTTTCCGGTGCAGGGATAGTCGACCCTTACTGCCTCTAGAGGAGGGCAGCTGGGCCTCCGTTCAGAAATGCTGGAAGGATATGCTGAAGAAACTTTCTCTGGACCCTTCATTTTGCAGGCCTCCTCTGCTGTGACGGGATCTACCACTGGAGCTCTTCCCTCTGCCCCTGGGGGAACTACTACCACATGCATCTTGAAAAGACCTTTGGGATTTTCTGAACCACATTTTTCGACTGCTTCGCTGATTCCTGGAGAAGGATCTCAAAGGAGTGGAGAAACATATGCCCACAGCAGATAGGGTCTTCCCATCTTTCTCACATCTGGACAACGTGTTTCTTACTTTAGGGCTGAATAAGGACATGCTATCAAAGGGAGCAATGACGAACGTAGACTTGAAAGGCTCTGTAAAGTCACACAAGTGCATCCAGGCGTGCCTCCTTATTGCAATGCCTGAACCCGCTGCTCTACTCGTTCCTTTGGCTGCATGTGAAATCAGCCTCATGAGTTAGAAATAGACTGGAGAGTAGCCAACCGGCAAGTAACACAAGCTTGTACTTCCTCAAAAACTGATCCTGACAGGGTATCTGATAGCTCTTTAATCTCTAATCAGATCCCTCTTAACTTAGTGAAGTGTGTCAGGCAGTACAAGGACTGTAAAGAGAAAGTTACTGCAGCATAGACACATTTCTTGAACATATCTACTGCCCGAGAATCCTGGTTGGGGGGATGGATAGAGGAACTTTCCCTCACCTAGTTCCTTCTTTGTGGCTGCCACCACGACCAAGGCATCCACAGGCGCACCTTCTGTCCAAAACTGTTTGGACTTGGGAGTGATAATTTTGTCTGGTCTCCATGGGATCAGTTCAGTGGCGTCTGTAGCCTTCCATGACTGCTCAGAGATCAACTTAATGAGCTTTTCACTGGGCAGAGCCACCCAGGAGGTAGACAGGCAGGTACCAAAAGCCTCCAGGTACAAGAATGGATCAGACGAAGGACTGCTGGGCTTCCAGTCACCTCTCTGTTTCAGAATTTCCAGGATGTCTCCAAAGGAGACATCGTCAAGAGGTGATTTTGGGGACTCTTTCCCTCATCGAAGTCTGTGTCTTCACTGACTGATTCTTCGGGGGAATCCAAGTGTTTCCTCTTGCACTACTTCCTCTTAGGGACCCCCTCAGTGGGAGCTCTGGGGAGATATCAGAAGAAATGGGAATGCCCTGCTGGGAAACCTGGGGTTTCAGTGCTCTCCGTCCCTGTGGAGAAAAAAGGCTGAGACTCTGTATGCAGAGATAACAAGGTTGGGAGCTGAAAATCCAAGGAGAAACGGGCTGCCTGAGCTGCTGAAGCAGATATGGCTCTTTCCAAATCTCAAAGGCTGACCTTCCCTGAGAAGGATAGGACTCCGGATCAGAGAGGGTGAGCCTCTGGATCATAGACCCCTCCATGCTCCAAGGATAATCCTCCTGAGGCAAAAGCTGGAGTCCAGCTAACCCTGAGCTGAAGCCCATAGTTACAAGGATGACGCCAAAAACTTCAGAGTTGAACCCAACATCTCAGAACAGACTAGGCAGCTATGGTTCTTAGTGGTCTCTGGTTCTGACTGAACCAAAGAACTCAGAGCAAACATCGGATCTGATGATATAGTTATCTTCTGATCTGAAGCAGAAGGAACCACGCGGCTCACATCCAAGAACTCTGAAGCTTTGAAAAAAGTCAGAGGAGGATGTAAAAGAGGTGTAGTCAATGTATGGAACTCCTCACTCGAAGAGGCAGGACCTGAGGAAACCCCTGGCATACTTTGCGTCCAGAGAATTTTTCTCACCAGTCTCTCCATGTCCTCTTTGGTCAAACTCCTTGAAAAATGGGTAGACAGAGAAGGGGACTTTGGATACTCCAGAAAGGGAGAAGGCACTCAATGGAACCGCATCAAATGATGGTGAGTATTGGGTCGTTGGTAAAAAAGGCATGCTTGAAGTCAAATCAATTGCTGTCTAATCCAGTGAAGGTTTAGACTTGTCTAAAGTCAGATCTGAAGGAGTGGATAGACCCATATGTTGCCTTCTCCTGATTTTCAGATCCGAGGAGGATAAGGGATGCAAAAGCTTGTTTTTTTTTTTAACCGACAGAGAAGTCGGACCCAACAGAAGCTTCTGCTTTGATTTTTCAGAACTTTGGATGAAGAAGAGGAAGGGCTAGATTATGTTGATTTGCCTTTTTTTTTTTTTTGCTTATCGGAGGGGGAAACTCCTGATAATGCCTCACTGTATGCTAATGGAAGTAGACCCTTAAGAATCAATTTATTTTTGCATTTAACCAGAGCTCGACGGTTAAGCCCATGGCATATTAAGCAATCTTCCTGGAGATAGTGCGGTGCCAAACAATACACATACAACGTATGTGTATCAGAGTAAAGCATTTTTCTACTACACTTCCCGCACTTTTTGAAGCCAGCCGGGCCTTTTTCTTTTACTGCCAGACTCAGGAGCAGAGAACAAGTTAAGCAAAAAGGCTAATAAAAGAAAGCTTTTTTTCTTAGTTAAAAACAGAAAAGGAAGAAAAAAGGTAAAACACCAACAATGGTAATAAAGGAATACACCAAGTATTACGGAAAGGAATACTAACGATAGTATTCAGAGGTACTTTTGTATGAAAAAGAAAAAAGAAATATCAGCAAGAAAGCAGTCGCTAGTTAAGAGCTATAGGCTAAAGCTAGAAAAGATAAACAGAGAAACCCAAAAAACTATTTAGAAGAGAAAAAAAGTTTTAAATTCAGTTAAACTTATCTAGTTAAGAGCAACTGGTCACCACTTCTAACGCAAATAGCGACAAATGAGATACGAGGTACTTAGTAAAGGTGCATTAAGGTTGAGGGAAAAGCTAGAGATTTTTTTGGTTACCATGAGCTACTGTACCAGCCGAGTTAGATATGAGGGATCGTATGTGAACCCATAGGTTGAGGACAGAATGAATATTGATAACATCAATCTCCTAGCTTTAAAATAACTTTCTTGAAGAGAAAAATATTAACAAAAATTACTGAATGTAGGTGCCCCCCCAATCCCCCCCCCCCCCACAAAGGGAATTTATCTGTCCACAAAGGAACAGCAAAAACAGTGACCATCAATCCTCAAAAGCCTCAGTGGAGAGTACTTTTTGACAGCATTAAAGCTCTAAAAGACATGACGTACAAACTTGTAATTTAGTCAGCTCAGCGTGAGCTGCCAGACAGTTTAGGTTTGTGGAAGGTGCCCTGAAGTTTTCGAAGCTGGGCAGCTGTTATATTCCTGGAAGGATATAAGCCCATATAACGAAGGCTACTGCAGCAGTAATCAATATGAACATCAAAGGCTACAGTTGTACATTATGTACTTGCATAGGAACAGGTTCAGCAATACCTTTATTTATGGAGATACGATAAGAAAAAATATTTAGGAGTACAGATTAAAAAAGATTCTGTTATGGCAGCTAAGGATATGTGGAAAGAGACTAAACAAAAGATAATACAAAAACTGAGAAATAAGCAACTCTTGTTTATGGGTATGGATAACATGGTACAAGCTATGAACATGCTTTTAGTTCCTTTAGTTTTATATATTGGTCGGATATATTTCTATCAACCAGCAGAGAAACTGTGGACAATAATAAACAGTTGAAGGAATTTATCTAGGAGGGAAAGAGGACTAGAGTCCAGAGGAATAAGCAGCGTCTTCCAATAGAACAAGGCAGTTTACATAATTTAAAGGGATAGCTTACAGCTACACAGTTGAGGCTCATATACATAACACCATGGAAAGGGATGATGATGAAGCAAGGAGAAGTTCAAGAAAGAATAGTTGTGTAAAATCTTACTATAACCATAGATGTCCTTCTCTTCCATGTTGCAGTATTCTTAGTGTGGGATTTCCCACCTCAGGCGATCTGAACATCCGCTCCCATACAAAAGCTTACGCCTGGTTGCTGTAGGTGTGTGGGATGTTACACGTACGGCCATAAACCAGGGACCTTAAATGTGACGTTTGCAAGCACAGACCTCAGAACATGAAGGCCAGTCAAACAGTCCCAAAGAAAGTAACAAGTGATGTCAGCCAGAAGTGTCAAGCGTCAAATGCTGGCTAGTCTGCTCTTGGTGAAGGGTAGAACTTCCTAGTGCACAAGAGTTATGTCCATACTCCAAACTAAATACAGGGAGTTGGAGGGAGGGAAGGAATACTGCAACATGGAAGAGAAGGACATCTATGGTTATGGTAAGATTTTACACAACTATTCTATGTCCTTCTATTCCTATATTGCAATACTCTTAGCGTGGGAGAGTACCACAGCTTAATTAGAGGGAAGGGTGGAGGTAGACATGGAAGATTCCAGAAACCCCTGCAGGATTGGGCTAGCAAAACCTGCCCTGGCTCTGGAGACATGGTCCAATTTGTAGTGTTTGGTGAAGGTGTGAATTGTGGACCAGGTAGCTGCTTGTAGAATGGATACTGTGTCCAGCCTTTTGAGGAAGGATTTAGAAGTAGTCATGCCTCTGGTAGAGTGAACTCTCACCCCCTGGGGTAAGTGGTTGCCATGGTGGGAGTGGCAGAAGGAAATAGTTTTACTGATCCAACAGAAAATGGTTTGCTTGCAGACTGTCTTGCCCAGGGCCCTACGGTGGAAGGATACAAACAGTTGGTTAGATTTTCTGATGGACTTAGTTTTGTCTAGGTAGAATCTTAGTTGTCTGTACACATCCAGGAAATGGACTATCCTCTCACTGTCATTGGTTGGAGAGGGAAAGAAGGTGGGAAGGTGAATGGATTGGTTTAGGGACAGTTCGTTGATCACTTTAGGATTGAAGGAATGATTATTGCGAAGAGTCACCCTATCCTTGTGGAAGGTAATGTAGGGAGAGAACAGACCATGAGAGCTTGTAATTCTGACACTCTTCTAGCTGAGGTAAGGGCTACCAGCAGCGCAGTAGTCCATGTACACATTTTGAGTGTAGCAGCACTAGCTGGCTCAAACGGGGCCGGCCAGGGTTAGTTTTCCAGAATGAAATTTAGGTCTCGCGGGGGTTGGGGTGGGGGGTGGGTTTTCTTGGTGGTCTAATGTATAAGACCCCTTTCAGGAATAGTTTGATACCTAGCCTGGATAGTAAAGGGGGATCTAGTGGTAGATAGGCTGAAATTGCTGATAGGTGGACTTTCACTGAAGAGTACGTAAGACCAGCCTTAATTAGTTCATACAAACAGGTAAGGACTGGGGGGGGGGGTCCCTTTCCTTATGTAGACACCATTTGGAGAATCTTTCCCATTTCAATAAGTAGGATTTCGTAGTAGTATGCTTCCTGGTCTCTCTCAAGACTAAAAGAACGTCCTCCGAGTAGTGGTGTCTGAAAGGGATTAGAAGTTTATCACCCAGACTGTTAGACCTAACATCTGTAGGTGAGGGTGAATAAGGGCTCCTTTTTGTTGTGTGAGTAGGTCCACCTTGTGGGGTAACTTGTGGTGATTGCTCTTGGCTAATGACATAAGTAGGGGCAACTAGTGTTGCCTTAGCCAGTAGGGAGTCACCAGGAAGATTTTTGGTTTGTCCTTTCTGATTTTCAGCAGGACTTTTTGAATGACAGGAAAGGGTGGAAAAGCATTTAGAAACTGTCCCTTCCATGGAATGGTGAAGGCATCTACCCTCCAGGCAAGTGGAGAGTGATCTTTGGTGCAGAATTATTTCAATTGTCTGTTCTGGGGGAAGGCAAAACAGATCTACTTGAGGTGTGCCCCACTGGTGGACAATGTCTAGAAAGGTATCCCCGTTCAACATCCATTCGTGCTATAGGGAGGATGTTCTGCTGTGAATATACACTTGTTTGTTGTTCTGCGAGGGCATGTACATTGCCTGCAGGGTTAAGCTGTGCCTGGAGGCAAGGTCCCAAATTTGTAATGTTATCCGGCATAGGAGGTAGGCCTTGGTCTCTCCCGGTCTGATGAAATACAACATGACCGAGGTGTTGTATGTGAATATCTGAAGGGGGTCCGGTTATAGGAAGGAAGGCTTTCAGGGGTAGAAGAACTGCAGTCATTTCCCTGACATTCATACATTTCTTTTGGCGGGCAGGATTCCAGGCCTTCTGTACCATGAAACCTTTCATAGTAGCCCCCCCCCCCCCCCAGGTCTGATGCATCTGTGTTCACATACTGGATTGGGGAGGGTGGTTGTACTGGAAGGCCCGGGTTCAGAAGTACTTGTTGGATCCACTACTTTAGTTCTGTTTTGAGGCAGGGCAGGAGGGTAATTTGTTGCTCTAGGAGATGTTGGTGTTGGGACCACACATTTTCAGGTACCACTGGAGCTTTCGCATGTGCATTCTAGCTAGGGGTAGCATTGTGATGGTGGCTGCCATGAGCCCCAGGATTTGCAAGAATTCTCTTGCAGATATCTGATGAACCTTTAATAGGCTTTGGAAGTGAGTGGAGAGAGACAGAACTTTGTCCTGAGGGACAAAAGCCCACATCAGGTCTGTTCTGATCCTGCAGCCCAGAAAGATTTTGCCCTGCTCTGGGATTAAGGATGATTTTAGGAGGTTGAGGGTGAATCCCAAGCTTTGAAGTAGGGAAGTGGTGAACCTCAGATGATTTAGAAGGGTGTCCTCTGTTTCTTAGAATGAGGATGTTGTCTAGAAATGGATAGATTTGGACACCTTTGGTTCTGCAAAGAACTATAGCTGGGGCTAGGCATTTTGCAAATACCCTGGGTGCAGTAGACAAGCCAAAGGGCAAGGCTGTAAATTGAAAATGAGAACAGGGCCCAGAAAAATGTAAGAATTTTCTACTGGAGGGTTTTATGGGAATATGGAGATAAGCTTCTTTCATATCTAGAGTGGCCATAAAGGCCTGTGCTGGCAATAATGGAAGAAGTGTTTGAAGGGAAAACATTTTGAATGATGGAACTTTTAGGAAAAGGTTTAGAAAGGATAAATCTAGTATTGGTCTTCAAGGGACATCTTGTTTGACGACCGGAAAAAGTCTTGAGTAGAAGCTTTTTCCTTTCTGCCCGGAGGGACAGGTTCTATGGTTCCTAATTTCAGAAGGTCTTGCAGTATGCGAGGGATGAGGTGGAGTTGTTTTTTGGGGGAAAAGGAAAGTCTCTTGGAAGGGATTTTTTCTTCCAAGAAAGGAAATATCCATTTTGTATAATTGGCAGTACCCAGCGGGGTCTGTTTTAATGGATTGCCAAATGGGGGGGCACTGGGAGAGGTGGAGCTTTACAAGCGGAGGAGGGGAAGGCAGTCAAGCATTTGTTGGTTCCACTTCTATCTTGAAAAGGCTGTCTGAGTGGGTTGTGAGGCAGATGGTCTAGAGGAGGTTTGTGTCCTTGTTCCTCTCCTATGCCTGGAAAAGGAAAGGGGAGAAGAGGAGGGGGCCCCTCTGACAAAGGTAATCTTAGCAGGATAATTCCTGTAGTACTTGGGGATGGGTGATACCAGCAATTGCTTGATGTCTTGAAGCTCCTTACTTTTTCCTGCAGGTTGAAGGCATAGCCAAGAATATCTGCAGAGTACTGCTGCAGAAGCAGCAGACCTTGCAGAGGCCTCTGCTGCATCATAATTGCATCTAATAGAATGTCTGGCTACATGGGAAGCCAGAGATAGTTTAGATGCTACCTCTGTTTTGGTGTAGCTGTCAGGGGTAGATGCCAAGAGATTACAGGCTTGCGAAACTAGGTTCAAGGCATATTTTATCATGTGGGTTTAGTAGCTGACAGCTCTGAAGGCCTGGCTGGAAAAGGTGTAAACCTTCTTTCCTATCCTATCCAAGCTTTTGCTTTCCTTATCAGTAGGCAAAAGAGAAGCTGAAGGAATCAGTCTAGATTGCTTATCAGGAAATACAGCAATTACAGCAGGGTCTGCCAGGGGTGGCTTTACTAGGAATTTGTTCATCTGGGACTTTATAGAAAGTACAGTTTTGTACCTACCATAAATGTAGATGTTCGAGTGCTAATACAGCTGCAGATGGGTTCTCCTGCCGTCAGGTGGGTCCCTAGGTCGTCCGAATTCCAAAGGCTAGGTCCGGCGTCAGTTGTCGTCGCTTCTTCCCTGACGTCAGTGCGACAGGGGTACAAAAGAACCAGCCGATGCCATTTTCTTCAGTTTTTCTTGCCCCAGATGTCAGGTGCCCCCAGAAGGAAGGCAATACATAAATTTGTGTAATAAAGCAATGCAATATAATCAAAATACAGTAGTTGCAAGCAAATACACCATAAAAAAATACCCCAATCAGGTTGTATGAGGGGGTGTTAGCTAATAGGCCTGTCCCAAGAGGGGAAGGAGGGAGGGAAACCTGGACTGCAGCTGTATTAGCACTCGAACATCTACATTTATGGTAGGTACAAAACTGTACTATGTTCATCGTGCATACAGCTGCAGTCATAACAGATGGGTAGAATCCCAAAGCTAAGAAAGGGGTGGTAGGCACTAGGTGGAACTAGGAGGAGCCAGGATGCCCTGCAAGACTGCAGTGGCAAAGCCTGCTCTAGTTTTGGAGTATAATGGTAGGTGGTAGTGCTTGGAGAAGGTATGCACAGAACTCCAAGTGGCTGCTTCTAAAATATCTTTGGTAGGAACTCCTCTGAGGAAAGCTGCAGAGGTAGCTGTGGCCCTTGTGGAGTGAGATCTGATGCCTGCAGGTACAGTTTTACCATGAAAAGAGCAACAAAAGCGTATGCAGTGGGCTATCCATTTTGAGATTGTCTGTTTGGAAATTGGCTTCCCTTGAGCTCCTATAGCACAGGACACAAAGAGCTGTTCTGATTTTCTGAAGGGCTTTGTTCTGTCCAAATAATAACGCAGCTGTCTGTGGATGTCCAAGGAATGTAGTAGTCTCTCCCCTTTGTTTTGAGGATTAGGGTAAAAGGTAGGTAAGTGTAAAGCCTGATTCAAAGCTACCCTGGATACCACCTTTGGCATAAAGGACGGGTTGGTTCGTAAGGAAACTCTGTCCTGATGGAAGATGATAAAAGGCTGCACAGCCATGAGGGCTTGTAGTTCCGATACCCTACGAGCTGAGGTGATAACCAGAAGGAAAACTGTTTTCCAGGACAAATATTGCAAATCTGTTGAGGCAGCTGGCTCAAAAGGAGGCAAGGTCAGCTTTTCTAGAATGAAATTGAGATCCCAAGCAGGTATTGGTCGTTTCATTGGGGGCTTTATATTCTTAGCCCCTCTGAGGAACTGTCTTAAGAGGGGGTGAGAGAATAAAGGTGGATCAGTGTTGTATTCTGCAGAAATGGCTGAGGCATGGATTTTGATGGAGGAGAATGAAAGTCCACTGCTTAGCAGCTCAGCTAGATACTGTAATATTTGAGGTAAATTCAGTTTTCCAGGATTCTGGCCCTTTTTCTCATTCCAAGCACAAAACCGTTTCCATTTTGCGGAGTAAGCTTTTCTAGTAGACGGCCTTCTGGCCTCCAAAATGACATCCTGCACCTCCTTGGAGAGTAGGGTCTGTTGTGATGTTAAGGAATCTTCCATGCGGCCAGATTGAGTGTTTTCAGCTGACTGTGAAGAGTTTTGAAGCTGTGCTGAGTCAGAAGAAGAGGCATTAGAGGTAGGGTCCATGGAGGGGAATGCGTCAGGCTCCTCAGGAGTGGGTACCAGTGCTGTCTTGGCCAGTCTGGAGCAATGAGAATCATCTTTGGTCTGTCTGCTCTGGTTTTTAATAGAACTTTGGGCAGCAGAGGAAGAGGTGGAAAGGCATAAGCTGTCATTGTTGTCCAACTGAAAGAGAGAGTGTCCACTCTCCAGGCCTGTGGATGAAAAGTCCTTGAGCAGAATTTTGTCAACTGGTGATTTTTGTGGGAGGCAAAGAGATCTATGTCTGGCCTTCCCCATGCTTGAATTATCTCTATAAAAACTTGAGGATGCAACTTCCATTTGTGTGGATCTGTCATATTTCTGCTTAGGTTGTCTGCCAGCGTGTTTTCCTTGCCTGACAAGTACTGTGCTTGAAGTTCGATTTGTAATTCCAGAGCCATGTTCCAAAGTGACATGGCCAGCCTGCATAGGGGGTATGAATGGGTTCCTCCCTGTTTGTTTATGTACATTACTGTGGTGTTGTCTGTCCTTATCAATAGTTGACCTGGATGCAGAAGGTCTTTGAAAGCTATAATAGCATTTATTACTGCTAGCATTTCCTTTTGATTGATGTGTAGGTGCTTTTCTTTTTAGGACCATTTGCCCTGAATGCACCGATCTGTCATGTGCGCCCCCCAGGCGTAGTCCGAGGCGTCTGTTGTGATGACTTGATTTGCTTGAGGCTTGCAGAACGGGAGATCTGTGTTTGTTTGGCATGCTTGAGCCCACCACAGAAATTCCTTTTGAAGACATGGAATTAGTGGTATTATTGTTTCCAAACTGTGACTGTGTTGAGACCATAGGTTTTTCAGGTACCATTGAAGTTTCCTCATATGCAGCTTTGCACATGGGATTAGTAGGATGCAAGATGCCATGAATCCCAGAGCCTGCAGGATTTTCCTTGCAGTCAGCCTAGTGAAATTTGCTAGTTTTCTGAAGTACTGAGTTAGTTGCCCCTGCTTCTCTGGCGTGAGGCAGGCCATCTGGGTGTTTTGTCCAAGTTGACACCCAGGAAAATTATTTTTTGAGAGGGTATTAGCCTTGATTTCGTTTTGTTGACTGTGTATCCCAGAGAATTCAACAACATTATTACAAAAGCCAGATGTTTCAGAAGTATGTGCTTGCTGTCCGCTTGGATCAGGCAGTAGTCCAAATATGGGTATATTTGTATCCCTTGAAGTCTGCAGTAGGCAATTACTGATGCCAAGCATTTCGTGAATACTCTGGGTGCAGTAGATAAGCCAAAGGGCAATGCAGAGAATTGATAATGGGTTGAACCTGCAAGAAATCTGAGGTATCTTCTGCAATTTTGTCTGATTGAGACATGCAGGTATGCCTCCTTGAGGTCCAATGTTACCAGCCAAGACTCCTTGCCCAGCATGGGAAGAAGCTGCTGTAATGTGAGCATCTTGAATTTTTGTACGAGTAAAAATGTGTTTAGGATGGATAGGTCCAAAATAGGTCTCCAATCTTTTCCCTTCCTTGGTAACAGGAATAGTCTGGAATAAAAACCTTGACTTTGTTCGTGAGCAGGTACCTCTTGAATAGCTTTCATGTCCATGAGATCTGAAATTTGTCTTTGTGCCTCTGTCCTTTGAGTGTGTGGCAGGTTTGGCATGCCTCTCATTTTTGGAAGGGTGTGAAAATGGAATCTGTAGCCTCTGTTTATAATGTCCAGGATCCATTTGTCTTTTGTGACAGAATGCCAATTTTTTGAAAATAATGCCAGTTTTCCGCCTAAGGGTGCTGCCATTTGAGCCTTGGTTGGCATGCAAAGGGGGAAAGTCATTGGGCTTGCTTTCTGAATGGTTGCAAACTATCCTCACCACCTCTTTGTGTAGGAGCTTGCCACTGTCTGCCTCTAAATGATCCTTGAGATTGCCCTCTGACCCTTGGGCGCCTGTATCTACCTCTTTGGGGTCTGTCCGTGGCTGGAAAGGACCAATTTTTGGAAGGCCAATTTCTACTGAAACGTGGAGGTTGTACCTGTAGAAAATCTTTCACTGTTTGCATTGATTTAGCCTTTTCCTCCATTTTCTTTAATACCTCCTCAGCTTTAACACTAAATAATACATCCTTTTGTAGAGGTGCATCTAGTAATTTAGCTTTGACATGATCTGGTAAGGTTTGCTCCTTGAGCCAGGCATGTCTACGTACGACTGATCCTGTAACAGCAGCTCTACATGAGGCCTCTAGAGCATCAAAACCACATTGCAAGGTATGTTTACCCACTTGTTCTGCACTATGCATCAAATCCTGCAACTCCTTCAAGTCTGGTTGTTCAGGTTGTGACATTTTGCTTCTCAACTGTGATAACAGAAATTGTTGGTACTTCAGCATATGGAACTGGCAGTTTAATGCCCTCATGGTTAAGGTGGCCGAGGTGTATACCTTTTTCCCCCACCTTTCTAAGGATCTGGAATCTCTCTCGGAAGGTAATGGATTTTTAGCAGTGGAGGCCTTACTTTCTGGGTCAGCCGCATGGCTTTTGTATAAAAATTGGTGTGAGTCAGGAACCCGGTAGTACCTGTCAGGCTTGACTGGGGCTGCAGGTAAAGAATCCGGGTTAAGGCAGGCCTCCGAGTACACATCATCTAATATGTCTAAGACAGGAGGTATAGCCAGAGGCCTGTGCTGAGGTAGCAAGAGAAAATCCCTAAGCCTTTTCTTGGAATCTGAGTACTCTTGGCCTTCCCAGTGGAAGTGTTCCCTCAAGGTATGCAAGGTTTCCCCAAATGAGTAATCCTTTGGGGGGAGGGGGAGACAGAGGGAATGGACTCCTCTGCATCAGAATCTTCAAAAGGGGAGTAAGAATGTTCCTGTTCATCAGAGTGCTCTGAAATAATGGAGGCCTGGTCAGAGGAGGGGGATTCTTCCTCCACTCTGGGCCTTTTGTCCGGGGGTTGGGAACCCCTGATAAGAGTAATTAAATCCTCAGCCATTTTAAGCAACTGTTTTTAGGCATGGGGCCTGGAGTAGGGCCCTGTGTAGCTTGTCTCTTAGAATGCATGGCTGCTTTAGACTTAGTGAAAGCCTTGATGGAAAAAGAAGAGGAAGGTCTGAAGACACCCTGAGAGGAGGCAGACCTGTCTACATTTTGAGTTTCACCACCAAGAGTGGCTTCGGTATCTGTAGTCGGGGTGTGGGCCGAGGAGCCTGCGACCTCGGGCACAGAAGACACCGCCAATGAAGTGTCGTCGGTAGGCAGGGGCTGTGTAGGCGCCTCGCTGAGAACCGGACCACCTGTAGTCGGCTTCGGCGTGGTGTCGGTAGAGGCCGCGGACCTCGTGTGTCGGTCCTTATCTTTGCGTTTTTTAGACAAAACTGGAGTCGGAATATTCGACGACATAATATAGTTAAATTTTTTGCCAAAATAGTGCTGGGTGAACTCCGCCCGACGCTTAATGGTGCGTTTGTTGAATGTAGCACAAAAACGACAGACCGAGATGTCGTGGTCTGGGCCTAAGCAAGGAATGCAGAGGGAATGAAAATCCTTATGCGGTACTTGCTTCCCACATGAAATACAATTATTAACTTTGTCTGACATCGGTCTGAGGCAAGAAAAGTTTCCCCAACGGGGTACTTAGCTTTTAAGAAGACTTGGGTTGCAAATTTTTCGTAATTTCAGGAGCTGGCCGACCGGCACTTGCGAACTGCTTCTGCTTCGGGCACCGCACGGCAAGAAAGACTGAAGAAAATGGCGTTGGCTGGTTCTTTTATACCCCTGTTGCACTGACGTCAGGGAAGAAGCGACGACAACTGACGCCGGACCTAGACTTTGGAATTCGGCTGACCAAGGACCCGAATGACAGCAGGAGAACCCATTTGTTATGACTGCAGCTGTATGCACGACGAACATCCTGTCTGGTCTCTTAGGGGCCGGTGGTTGAGAATCTGAGCTATTTGATGCTGCGGTGAAAGCATTCAGATAGGCAGGTATGACAGGTGGGATGGGTGAAGGCGAGGGAGATTCCATTTGGAGAAGTTCAAAGTACCTCCTTTGAGTGTCAGTCATTTGCGAAGTGTCCCATTTAAAGCATTCTTTCATTTTTGTGATAGCCTCACGTGGGGAGTCCCCTTGTATGGATTCCTCATCTGGCGAATAGTGTTCAAGAGGGGAGGAAATTTGTGAGGAATAGGAGACTGACAGATCTGAAGATGAATAGTAGGGTTCCTGTTCTTAATCTCCTTCTTGGGCAGTAGGCAAAGGGAGAGAAGTGGCAGAAGCAGGCCTAGGACTAAGCACTGGTACAGTAGAGGGGGAAGAGGCTGTGGGCCAAAGGGACATGAAGGCCTGCATCAAAGAATTGGTAAATGATTGCCAGTCTGGGACTCCTTCAGAAGGTGGAGTCTGGTGCTTAGTTTTTTGATTTCTTTTTAAAGGCATAGGTCTCAGAGAAGGCTTAGGTTCAGGAGCCTGGAAAATTGTAGGGGTTTCAGGCAGAGGAATCCCAGCTGGCCGTCCAGCGATATATGGATTCCCCCCTCACCATCGGTAAGGACCGATGTCAGGGCCGATTCTGGGGATGCGTTGGCTGTTACTTCTGAAGCGGCTTACTCCAGGGGAGCCATCAAAGTAGATAGTTCTATCGAACGTCCCACATCTCCTAATACAAAAGCTGGCAGGATGTCCGATGGTGGAGAGGCAGAGTATGTAGGCCTGGAAATCTTGGCCTTTTTCCGTGGTGGTTCCGTCAGAGTGGCCAATTTGGAATCCATCCTGAGAGCTAGTTTTTTGAGCCTATGGTTTTCTACGTATAACTTAAGGGAGCCCAGATGGCTACGGAGGGTCTTGGGCACAAAAGATTGACAAATGGCACAAGCGGTATGGTCATGCTCTCGGCATAGACAAAAGACACAGCGGTCATGTGTATCCTTATAAGGTATCTGGCACCCACATCAGCATTTACCCTTCTTAGCTGACATCGGCTAACGGTAACTACAGCAAAGAAGCTTAAGCAAATAAAGGCAAAAATCCCCAATGGGGTACTTAACTTTAGAAGTCTTCGAGTAGAAGAGTGGAGCGATCAATGTCACATCGACTGCGGCTGAAAAGTTCTGAGGTCTGTGCGTGCAGATGTCACATATAAGGTCACTGGTTTATGGCCCTACGTGTGACATCCAATGCACCTACAGCAGCCAGGCTTAAGCTTTTTTTTTTTTTTAAGAGCAGACGTTCGGGTCACCTGAGGCGGAGAATCCCACACCAAGAATACTGCAACATAAGGACATGCAACAATACTTTTCTCCAAAAATCATTCAATTACATTTATTGTTTTTCTATTCCATAGCGTGATTCATATAAACCTGTCATTCTTTTCTTACTCGTTCTGCATAGTTAATGAAAATGCCATCTTCCAACTTATTCATACCCCTGCTCATCCATGGATATCTCCTTTCACTTCTCATGAGCATCCTGACAGGAACAGAGAAAGAGATTATCTTTGCAAACAAGAATCAGTTTTCTTTACCAGCACCACTTTCTGATAAAGAACTCCAAGCACAAATGGTACTTACAATATTGAATATCACATTCTCTCTTTTTTAAATATTCATAAAAATTCAGTGTAACATCTGCCATACTGTCAACACAGTTTCTTCTTTATTACTTTAACTTCCCATTTTAGAGGCATCACAATCATTTATCACTTGGCACCAGCATTTACTGACCTATCAGGTCCTCCAAATTTCCATTTTTTTAATACAAGCCCAGACCTTCTAACTCACCCTGACATCCTTCATTACTGATAGATGTGCTTTTGTCGTACAGTTATCAGAGCTTTACAGCTGTAAATGTATCACAGTAACACCTTCAAGCACACATAGGTAGGCAATAACAAACATCAGTATGCAAAATTTTTATCTAACTATTCATTAATATACCAGACCTCACCCCATATAATTGACTTGTATACATATTTCATTATAACAGATGTATGAGACCAGGTCCATCTTCTATTTATAGTACTTGAAGCTGGCAGTACTATAGCAGTTTGGCACCCACAATTTTCCCGGCTCACTCAAGTCTTCAATTTTTCCCTCCACAGTTCTATGCATGGAATGACCTCTCTGTAGATCTCTGTAAGCCCACAGAAGGTGGAGCACAAGAAAAGAAACCGAGGGAGGAAGGGAGGAAGGAAGGAAAGATTCCCAACAGCAATATCAAAATTCCTACTGAAGGATAAGAGGAGCATGGACCTGGTCAAACACCTGCATTGCTATGGAAAGTATGCAAGTTTTCTACGTGATGGTACTGGTCCGTCCTCCTCTACCTACAGGACTGGATCATTGCAAAGGTAGTCTGAATGCCTTCCCGAAGAACTTGGACCGAAGATTATCAGGCCTAAAACAAAAGAAAGGGACAACTAATAAGTATATCTTTCCTGAAAATATGACTGATGAGAAGAACATAG